>NC_138227.1:44100133-44579231 GCF_964197995.2 Scardinius erythrophthalmus
CCGGAATTTGAACCCGGGACCTCTCGCACCCAAAGCGAGAATCATACCCCTAGACCAACGAGCCTGGCTGATGAAGGATCGGGTTACTTGCGTACACTTGTACAGTCACCGAACGCTGGCCTCTAGCAGAATGGGCGGGCACTAGTTTTAATAGAAAGCGTTTGTCGTTAGGGAGCCGCACTCCCTGGCAGACAGCGATTCTGAGTACGTTCTGTGCAAGGAAATAATCGCTTGTCATCTGGCTGAATCTCGGCTCTGTTGTAGTACAGATGAACTCAAGCAGCAGTAAGGATTTCAAAACCACGACAGTTTTGAGTTTGGCTCAGTGCTGCAAAAGGATGGAGCCAACTGGCTGCTAGTTTTCAATACCGATGAAAACTAGCCTTCGGGCTAATTTGGGTACATTTACATTCATGAATGTCGATTGATATACAATGTCCCTTTTCTAAATAAATAAAATCTTGGCTAAGTTATAGTACAAATGAACACAAGCAGCAGTAAGGATTTCAAAACCACGACAGTTTTGAGTTTGGCTCAGTGCTGCAAAAGGACGGAGCCAACTGGCTGCTAGTTCTGAAACTGCTGGGCTCGTCCGGGATTTGAACCCGGGACCTCTCGCACCCAAAGCGAGAATCATACCCCTAGACCAACGAGCCCTGTCGGAAGGAAGGCTTTCGGGAGGGCGCGACAAATTCTGTGAAGTTCACCTCAAAGACGGAACCCGACCTGGCGTCGAGATACTAAAGTGTAGTTGTTTGAGCGTCAGAAACCACTTGAAGTCATATTACAGATCAAAGGCAGAGCTTGCCAGACAAGGCCTAGTGGCCTAATGGATAAGGCATCAGCCTCCGGAGCTGGAGATTGTGGGTTCAAGTCCCACCTGGGTCGTCTTTGATGGGCTTTGTTTAAGTTGGCCGTTGGGCGAATTCAAGGATGGTTTGTTCAAAGCAACGCTGTAGCCATGATGAGCGCAAGATCTGAATTAGCATAGAACCCACAAACTTCTGATAGCTGTGCTGGGTGTTTGTGTGCATCATTCTGTCCTGCCTGTGCATGTGCCCTATCAGGCTGAAATTACACAAAGCACCCTGCGCAAGAGGCCCAGTGGCTTAAGGGGAAAAGGCCACTTTTTGCTTTTGCACCGGACCTACGACGGAGGCTTTGCGTACGAAAGCAGAGAGGCAGATTACACACAAAACAGGTGGGAAAGAGTCATGAACTATAAATGAATCTAGACATACAAAAACATCATTGATACGTTTGTTTTGACCATAGAACCAAAATGGCGGGCTCTAAATGTAAACAGCCTCATAGAGGCTATGTCGTAGGCTTGACTTTGAACCATAGGACATCAGCCCCCCACCTAGGGCGTGCTTGTTGAGCTAGCTCTAAGCCGATGCTGCAAAAAGTCAATGATAATTTGTTCAAAGAAACTCCACAGAACAACAAGTATACCTGTGCTTAAGCGTTTCTGCAAAAGAGCCACGGTGATTCAATTAAGAGCGATATAAAATGGTTTGAATCCCACTACGGCAGGGGTGCCCAACCCTGCTCCTGCCGATCGACTGTCCTGCACAGTTTATCTCCAACCCTAATCAAACACACCTGAAGCAACCAATTAACGTCTTCAGGATCGCTTGAAAATTAAAGGCAGGTGTGTTTGATTAGGGTTGGAGATGAACTGTGCAGGACAGTCGATCGGCAGGAGCAGGGTTGGGCACCCCTGCACTACGGCATCTACAGGCCTGCAAAAAGTTCAGTTTGGCCGAAGCATCAGCCTCTGATGCTGCAGAATGTGACGTCAAGTACTATGTGGGTTGCAGTAAATGGCCAGATATGAAGTGGTTGATAAAGAAAAGCAGCAGAAGCAAACAGAGTCAGAGAACCCTTGAACTCATACTAAAGGTGAGCGGGCTCGTCCGGGATTTGAACCCGGGACCTCTCGCACCCGAAGCGAGAATCATACCCCTAGACCAACAAGCCTGATAAACGAAGGTTTGGGCTACTTGCGTACAGTCACTGAACGCTGGCCTTTAACAGAATGGGCAGGCACCAGTTTTAATACAACACGTTTGTCGTTAGGGAGCCGTACTCCCTGGCGGGCAACGGTTTTGAGTATGTTCTGTGAAGGAAATAAACACTTGTCATCTGGCTGAATTTTAGTACAGATGAAGACAAACAGCCTTTTCACAGCAGTTTTGAGTTTGGCTCAGCGCTCCAAAGGAGGGAGCCAACTGGCTGCTTGTTCTGAAACTGCTGGGCTCGTCCGGGATTTGAACCCGGGACCTCTCGCACCCAAAGCGAGAATCATACCCCTAGACCAACGAGCCTGGCTGATGAAGGATCGGGTTACTTGCGTACACTTGTACAGTCACCGAACGCTGGCCTCTAGCAGAATGGGCGGGCACTAGTTTTAATAGAAAGCGTTTGTCGTTAGGGAGCCGCACTCCCTGGCAGACAGCGATTCTGAGTACGTTCTGTGCAAGGAAATAATCGCTTGTCATCTGGCTGAATCTCGGCTCTGTTGTAGTACAGATGAACTCAAGCAGCAGTAAGGATTTCAAAACCACGACAGTTTTGAGTTTGGCTCAGTGCTGCAAAAGGATGGAGCCAACTGGCTGCTAGTTTTCAATACCGATGAAAACTAGCCTTCGGGCTAATTTGGGTACATTTACATTCATGAATGTCGATTGATATACAATGTCCCTTTTCTAAATAAATAAAATCTTGGCTAAGTTATAGTACAAATGAACACAAGCAGCAGTAAGGATTTCAAAACCACGACAGTTTTGAGTTTGGCTCAGTGCTGCAAAAGGACGGAGCCAACTGGCTGCTAGTTCTGAAACTGCTGGGCTCGTCCGGGATTTGAACCCGGGACCTCTCGCACCCAAAGCGAGAATCATACTCCTAGACCAACGAGCCCTGTCGGAAGGAAGCCTTTCGGGAGGGCGCCACAAATTCTGTGA
Organism: Scardinius erythrophthalmus; assembly: GCF_964197995.2. Taxonomy (NCBI): domain Eukaryota; kingdom Metazoa; phylum Chordata; class Actinopteri; order Cypriniformes; family Leuciscidae; genus Scardinius; species Scardinius erythrophthalmus. Next base: position 44,103,100 of record NC_138227.1, read on the forward strand.
AGTTCACCTCAAAGACGGAACCCGACCTGGCGTCGAGATACTAAAGTGTAGTTGTTTGAGCGTCAGAAACCACTTGAAGTCATATTACAGATCAAAGGCAGAGCTTGCCAGACAAGGCCTAGTGGCCTAATGGATAAGGCATCAGCCTCCGGAGCTGGAGATTGTGGGTTCAAGTCCCACCTGGGTCGTCTTTGATGGGCTTTGTTTAAGTTGGCCGTTGGGCGAATTCAAGGATGGTTTGTTCAAAGCAACGCTGTAGCCATGATGAGCGCAAGATCTGAATTAGCATAGAACCCACAAACTTCTGATAGCTGTGCTGGGTGTTTGTGTGCATCATTCTGTCCTGCCTGTGCATGTGCCCTATCAGGCTGAAATTACACAAAGCACCCTGCGCAAGAGGCCCAGTGGCTTAAGGGGAAAAGGCCACTTTTTGCTTTTGCACCGGACCTACGACGGAGGCTTTGCGTACGAAAGCAGAGAGGCAGATTACACACAAAACAGGTGGGAAAGAGTCATGAACTATAAATGAATCTAGACATACAAAAACATCATTCACTGCATGAAAAGAGGTGTATCCGGACCAGTATACTCCTGTATACACTGCTGGAATTCGGAAGAATCCGGGAGTATACTGGCCGGATAGCTCAAATTCCATGGGTCTGTATATATCCGTATACATCCGAAATGATACCAAATCGGATGTATGTTGTGGACGTATACTCCCGTGCTACAGCCATTTGTTGCCATGGCAAGTAATCCCTCAAAGGTTTTTTTCAAGAGAACATTTTCACACCTTTGTGCACCTTTTGGCCTTCCCCCCTATTGGTCCTTTTCTTTTAAAACCACTCCCATTACCCAGACCACTATTGGAGGACAGGATACATTAAAAAACCCAGGAAAGTGATTTGATTGGTTACTTTTAGAACATAACCCACCCTAGGCCTTTTCGCACAGTGATTTGATTGGTTATAGGCCAGCTATGCAGATATTGCTCAGTATACACTAAACCCCCCTTACCCCAATTTTAATACATTCAAATATAATTTTAAAAACACACACAAAGAACAATGAGAAAGTCTGACATTTTTATTAAGGTAAATAAAACATTACAAAGAGCATTATAAACAAGCATTAAAAAGGAATGGGGGAACAAAAATATTTGAGGGGATGAAAATTTAAAGGAACAAAAACAAATATAACATGAACATTATAAACATACATTAAAATGAATGGGGAAAAAGAAATGTTAACAAAGGTGTAAAGGAATAAAATACAAAACGTGGAGATCAGCAACATGCACATCAAAAAGGAACAAATATACAAAGTATACAATATAAAACAATTTAAAATCAATAAATAAATATAGAAATTAAAGTGTATATATGTAAATATTAATTTTTTCAAACTGCCATGATGCACTGGTGGTGTGACGTAGCGTGGGTCAGCCTCTAGTCTGGTTTGTAGTACCTGGCAGAGAGCAGATAACTCTGTGGTTCTGTTTGGTGGAGACCTCAGCATCCACACTGGCCTTCTATCAACAATAGCATCTTCATCAGACATCAGTTCTATTGTTGCAGTCTTCCACAGTTCCCTTTATGTGTTGGGTTTGTACAACACTGGACATGGTCTCCAGCAACTGCAAAACATGACAGTAATTTAACCACTAAAACACAGAGAGGAGGACAGTTACATTCTGAAGAAGAAAAAAACAACAACTGCTTAACCAGTTTCTTAACTTACCCGTCTCTTTCTTTGACGGTTCTTTGCAGTGTTCTTCATAGTGTTTCTTTTCTTGGCCTTTTCAGGCTGAGCCAAAGAATACTTCCTCTGCAAAGTCTCAAAATATGTCTTGCAACCTGTTAAATAAATCATAAATAAATGTAATGCCAATAAAACTAAGTAAAACAGAGGACATTAAAATGATTACAACATCTTTAAGATTACCTTTTGCACATTCAGGGTCAACGTCTGTAAAAGTTGTCCTTAATTCTTTGAAGAGATAAGTGGTCACAGCCAGGTTATGTGATGAATTTATTCTGGGGGAAAAAGTTGCAGGCATCATCAATGAAATTCAGTTTTAGTATTTCAAATCCATATAGTGGTAGATTAAACTAACATTTACAGTATACAATACGCAGTCTTACCCGGTTTGTGGATCGTATTTGTGTGGGTTGTTCTCTGAATTATGGAGGCGCTTTACGGGTTCCTGTAAAGTTTGAAATTAAAAAGCGTTTAAATGGATTCACAATCTGCAAGAACCTCAAAAGTGAATTTTCAGTTTGAATAAGTTGGCCATCACAGTAAACATAAGAGACAAAACATATCAGTTCATAAGTCTTTAAGATGTCACTCAGCGCCTCTGATATCTTACCGGTTCGTGCCGCCTTCTGCCTATACAAGGCCACCAGTGCAGGTGTGTGTTGGTCAAGCACAGCATAGAACTGGTTCCGTATGTTGACGTTTGTGATGCGTTGGAACTCAGCACAAAGCTACAAAAACAAACAAAAATAATTATATAAAAAGACTAATACTCGATTTGCAACCGAAAACACATTTGTGATGCAACATGTTCCGTTAAAATACATTGTTGAGCAACATGGTCACATGCAAAGTGATAGTTCTTACACACAGTGAATAGTGGCATTTGCTGTTCCATTTGAATGTGATACATATTAAAAACTTGGCAGTGAAATATGTGTGAAGAGTGGCAGAAAAGAGAAGCGAGTCTGTTTTACCTGTGATTCAATCCGAAGAGCCGGCCATTTCCCCAAGAAGTCCTTCACCTGCACAGATAAAACAATCAATATGAAACCAGTCAAATTATGCAATCAACCTCTTTAATGACAAATTAATGATACAGAATTTCAAGTGAATGTAACTTACCGATAAAGTTGCTCTCTGGTGACAATGTAGGTCTGCACATGCACACAAAAACAGACAGCAAGAGATTTAATTTTTAAGAGACGTTTGATTGATGCTAATGAATTAGGCTCCAAATAAAAGAAATGGTGAAAAATAGTTACAGACTAAATTAACATTTGAGTCACCTTGATTTTGGGGATGCTCACTGCACTCCTTCCACTTAAACCTATAATGAAAAGACGTTTGTAAAGGGTTTAATAAAAACTTGCATAGTTCATTCGGTAACTATTATGTCCATAACCTTAACTTTGTTTGAGTAAAAGTTAACGTAACTGCTAACGTTAGCCACTAGCTCATTTGGGTGCATCAGCATGTAGATAACATCACATTGAACTTGCCAGAGCAGGGCGCTTAACACAAACAGCAGCAACACACTCAAAAACAGAAGGACTATCGCTTGCTGAAAAGAGTTATTGACTAACGTTAACATTATTGCCCTGCCACGACATTAACAGTACACAGGATATTATCTGTAACTAGCAGGCGGACTGACGGCAATCGCGCCCGCGGCACCGCGCTTGCAACTTAAAAATAGCCTCGTCTAAGTCAAATATCACGTGTAATATGATATTCTTACAATATTACAACAAGCAAAGTAGTTTTGAAGTGTTTTGGTTTACTTACAAGTTGTTTCATTCTTGATACACGTCGCTCAAGAGGGTAGCCATCTTGGACAGATTTTTCAGGTAACGTCAGCTGCACGTCATGACGTCATATCACGTGATCGACAGTACAGTAAACAATAGTGAGTAAACCAGCGGTGTTCACTCAGAAACGCTGAGGCACACAAACATAAAAATACATAGGCTATTTGTTCACAGACATTAATAGTTTAAAGGTGGATTAAATCAGCAAGAGATTTTAACTGTAGTGACCTCGGTCTTCAATTCAGTGGAGTAGAAAAGCTCAGGTTCCTTCTACCTTTTTAATAAATATCAAGTCACCTTTATTTATACAGTGCTTTTTACAATAGGCCTACAGATTGTTTCAAAGTAGCTTTACAGAGATAACAGGAAAGTAATGCAAGACAGTTTGTTTCCAGAAGAAAATAGCTTCACAGTCCAGCTTAAGTCAGTTCAGTGGTGATTCATTTTGTTGTATAAATAAATAAATAAATTTAACTGTGGATATATATAGCCACTTTGGAGAAAACCGTGATGTCATCGTCCAGCTCAGCTCAGATCTCATATAATAGTGTCAACGCAGGCAGATCAATAATATTGTTGAATATTAAATTAAATTTCCCCAACTAAGCAAGCTAAAAGCCAATTGTAAAAAAGGTGACAATTGTTGTTGTCTGCAATTTGTAAAACTTCACAATAAAATTTGAGATATTCTGAAATGTTTGGTTCATTTTTCTTTATTTGTTCCATTAAATTTATTGCTGGGAAAAAAATTAATCACATCCAAAATAAAAGTTTGTGTTTGCATAATATATGTGCGTGTACTGTATATAATTATTTTGTATATATAAATACACACATATGCATGTATATATTTAAGATTTTTATTTTTTTTATTTTATTAAATTATTTATATTTATATATAATATAAATTGTGTATAAATATATATACAGTATATACATGCAGATATTTCTTAAATAAATACATGCATATGTGTGTATTTACAGAATAATTATACACAGTACACACACATATATTATGCAAACACAAACTTTTATTTTGGATGCGATTAATTTTTTCCCAGCACTAATTAAATTCCTTTGTTTATTTCATTAAATATTCAGATGTTTTTGTGAACGTATATGTTCAGACTGGGTGTTTATTTTGTCCTGTTTTTATAAAAAATATTTGATTAAGAGACTTTTTTTCATGCAGTGGTTTTAAGGCCCTGACACAGGCGACGTGAGCCAACCCTAGAGTCGGCTTTAGTCATTGCTAGTTCTTTGACGTCGGTTTTGTGTTTCAGGTCCTTAAGAATTTATTTATTTTTCTGTACAAAAAGCTTGTTTGCTTTAGCCTATAGTAATCCAGAGATAATTCTCAACCCTGAAGTCCTCCCTGGCCACCCCTCCCTCTGAGAACAGCCAGCACCTTTAGTGTCAGTCATTAACATATGAAAGGTCTTCACACCTAACAGTTGTCAGTCCTCTCACACCCAGCAGTGTTTCAGCTGTATATGTCCGTGAAATTTCACGGATTCCTGTATATGTCCGCATATGTGAGGTTTCCGGGTTTATCTTGAAATATACTGTTCCATGTTACTCTGATCCGCTTTTTCCCGCATACATCCGGCAAACATCAAATTACACAGGAGTTTACCATGCCCGTATTTTGCCGGATTTGAGTCTTTTCATGCAGTGATTGATACGTTTGTTTTGACCATAGAACCAAAATGGCGGGCTCTAAATGTAAACAGCCTCATAGAGGCTATGTCGTAGGCTTGACTTTGAACCATAGGACATCAGCCCCCCACCTAGGGCGTGCTTGTTGAGCTAGCTCTAAGCCGATGCTGCAAAAAGTCAATGATAATTTGTTCAAAGAAACTCCACAGAACAACAAGTATACCTGTGCTTAAGCGTTTCTGCAAAAGAGCCACGGTGATTCAATTAAGAGCGATATAAAATGGTTTGAATCCCACTACGGCAGGGGTGCCCAACCCTGCTCCTGCCGATCGACTGTCCTGCACAGTTTATCTCCAACCCTAATCAAACACACCTGAAGCAACCAATTAACGTCTTCAGGATCGCTTGAAAATTAAAGGCAGGTGTGTTTGATTAGGGTTGGAGATGAACTGTGCAGGACAGTCCATCGGCAGGAGCAGGGTTGGGCACCCCTGCACTACGGCATCTACAGGCCTGCAAAAAGTTCAGTTTGGCCGAAGCATCAGCCTCTGATGCTGCAGAATGTGACGTCAAGTACTATGTGGGTTGCAGTAAATGGCCAGATATGAAGTGGTTGATAAAGAAAAGCAGCAGAAGCAAACAGAGTCAGAGAACCCTTGAACTCATACTAAAGGTGAGAGGGCTCGTCCGGGATTTGAACCCGGGACCTCTCGCACCCGAAGCGAGAATCATATCCCTAGACCAACGAGCCTGATAAACGAAGGTTTGGGCTACTTGCGTACAGTCACTGAACGCTGGCCTTTAACAGAATGGGCAGGCACCAGTTTTAATACAACACGTTTGTCGTTAGGGAGCCGTACTCCCTGGCGGGCAACGGTTTTGAGTATGTTCTGTGAAGGAAATAAACACTTGTCATCTGGCTGAATTTTAGTACAGATGAAGACAAACAGCCTTTTCACAGCAGTTTTGAGTTTGGCTCAGCGCTCCAAAGGAGGGAGCCAACTGGCTGCTTGTTCTGAAACTGCTGGGCTCGTCCGGGATTTGAACCCGGGACCTCTCGCACCCAAAGCGAGAATCATACCCCTAGACCAACGAGCCTGGCTGATGAAGGATCGGGTTACTTGCGTACACTTGTACAGTCACCGAACGCTGGCCTCTAGCAGAATGGGCGGGCACTAGTTTTAATAGAAAGCGTTTGTCGTTAGGGAGCCGCACTCCCTGGCAGACAGCGATTCTGAGTACGTTCTGTGCAAGGAAATAATCGCTTGTCATCTGGCTGAATCTCGGCTCTGTTGTAGTACAGATGAACTCAAGCAGCAGTAAGGATTTCAAAACCACGACAGTTTTGAGTTTGGCTCAGTGCTGCAAAAGGATGGAGCCAACTGGCTGCTAGTTTTCAATACCGATGAAAACTAGCCTTCGGGCTAATTTGGGTACATTTACATTCATGAATGTCGATTGATATACAATGTCCCTTTTCTAAATAAATAAAATCTTGGCTAAGTTATAGTACAAATGAACACAAGCAGCAGTAAGGATTTCAAAACCACGACAGTTTTGAGTTTGGCTCAGTGCTGCAAAAGGACGGAGCCAACTGGCTGCTAGTTCTGAAACTGCTGGGCTCGTCCGGGATTTGAACCCGGGACCTCTCGCACCCAAAGCGAGAATCATACCCCTAGACCAACGAGCCCTGTCGGAAGGAAGCCTTTCGGGAGGGCGCCACAAATTCTGTGAAGTTCACCTCAAAGACGGAACCCGACCTGGCGTCGAGATACTAAAGTGTAGTTGTTTGAGCGTCAGAAACCACTTGAAGTCATATTACAGATCAAAGGCAGAGCTTGCCAGACAAGGCCTAGTGGCCTAATGGATAAGGCATCAGCCTCCGGAGCTGGAGATTGTGGGTTCAAGTCCCACCTGGGTCGTCTTTGATGGGCTTTGTTTAAGTTGGCCGTTGGGCGAATTCAAGGATGGTTTGTTCAAAGCAACGCTGTAGCCATGATGAGCGCAAGATCTGAATTAGCATAGAACCCACAAACTTCTGATAGCTGTGCTGGGTGTTTGTGTGCATCATTCTGTCCTGCCTGTGCATGTGCCCTATCAGGCTGAAATTACACAAAGCACCCTGCGCAAGAGGCCCAGTGGCTTAAGGGGAAAAGGCCACTTTTTGCTTTTGCACCGGACCTACGACGGAGGCTTTGCGTACGAAAGCAGAGAGGCAGATTACACACAAAACAGGTGGGAAAGAGTCATGAACTATAAATGAATCTAGACATACAAAAACATCATTGAAACGTTTGTTTTGACCATAGAACCAAAATGGCGGGCTCTAAATGTAAACAGCCTCATAGAGGCTATGTCGTAGGCTTGACTTTGAACCATAGGACATCAGCCCCCCACCTAGGGCGTGCTTGTTGAGCTAGCTCTAAGCCGATGCTGCAAAAAGTCAATGATAATTTGTTCAAAGAAACTCCACAGAACAACAAGTATACCTGTGCTTAAGCGTTTCTGCAAAAGAGCCACGGTGATTCAATTAAGAGCGATATAAAATGGTTTGAATCCCACTACGGCAGGGGTGCCCAACCCTGCTCCTGCCGATCGACTGTCCTGCACAGTTTATCTCCAACCCTAATCAAACACACCTGAAGCAACCAATTAACGTCTTCAGGATCGCTTGAAAATTAAAGGCAGGTGTGTTTGATTAGGGTTGGAGATGAACTGTGCAGGACAGTCGATCGGCAGGAGCAGGGTTGGGCACCCCTGCACTACGGCATCTACAGGCCTGCAAAAAGTTCAGTTTGGCCGAAGCATCAGCCTCTGATGCTGCAGAATGTGACGTCAAGTACTATGTGGGTTGCAGTAAATGGCCAGATATGAAGTGGTTGATAAAGAAAAGCAGCAGAAGCAAACAGAGTCAGAGAACCCTTGAACTCATACTAAAGGTGAGAGGGCTCGTCCGGGATTTGAACCCGGGACCTCTCGCACCCGAAGCGAGAATCATACCCCTAGACCAACGAGCCTGATAAACGAAGGTTTGGGCTACTTGCGTACAGTCACTGAACGCTGGCCTTTAACAGAATGGGCAGGCACCAGTTTTAATACAACACGTTTGTCGTTAGGGAGCCGTACTCCCTGGCGGGCAACGGTTTTGAGTATGTTCTGTGAAGGAAATAAACACTTGTCATCTGGCTGAATTTTAGTACAGATGAAGACAAACAGCCTTTTCACAGCAGTTTTGAGTTTGGCTCAGCGCTCCAAAGGAGGGAGCCAACTGGCTGCTTGTTCTGAAACTGCTGGGCTCGTCCGGAATTTGAACCCGGGACCTCTCACACCCAAAGCGAGAATCATACCCCTAGACCAACGAGCCTGGCTGATGAAGGATCGGGTTACTTGCGTACACTTGTACAGTCACCGAACGCTGGCCTCTAGCAGAATGGGCGGGCACTAGTTTTAATAGAAAGCGTTTGTCGTTAGGGAGCCGCACTCCCTGGCAGACAGCGATTCTGAGTACGTTCTGTGCAAGGAAATAATCGCTTGTCATCTGGCTGAATCTCGGCTCTGTTGTAGTACAGATGAACTCAAGCAGCAGTAAGGATTTCAAAACCACGACAGTTTTGAGTTTGGCTCAGTGCTGCAAAAGGATGGAGCCAACTGGCTGCTAGTTTTCAATACCGATGAAAACTAGCCTTCGGGCTAATTTGGGTACATTTACATTCATGAATGTCGATTGATATACAATGTCCCTTTTCTAAATAAATAAAATCTTGGCTAAGTTATAGTACAAATGAACACAAGCAGCAGTAAGGATTTCAAAACCACGACAGTTTTGAGTTTGGCTCAGTGCTGCAAAAGGACGGAGCCAACTGGCTGCTAGTTCTGAAACTGCTGGGCTCGTCCGGGATTTGAACCCGGGACCTCTCGCACCCAAAGCGAGAATCATACCCCTAGACCAACGAGCCCTGTCGGAAGGAAGCCTTTCGGGAGGGCGCCACAAATTCTGTGAAGTTCACCTCAAAGACGGAACCCGACCTGGCGTCGAGATACTAAAGTGTAGTTGTTTGAGCGTCAGAAACCACTTGAAGTCATATTACAGATCAAAGGCAGAGCTTGCCAGACAAGGCCTAGTGGCCTAATGGATAAGGCATCAGCCTCCGGAGCTGGAGATTGTGGGTTCAAGTCCCACCTGGGTCGTCTTTGATGGGCTTTGTTTAAGTTGGCCGTTGGGCGAATTCAAGGATGGTTTGTTCAAAGCAACGCTGTAGCCATGATGAGCGCAAGATCTGAATTAGCATAGAACCCACAAACTTCTGATAGCTGTGCTGGGTGTTTGTGTGCATCATTCTGTCCTGCCTGTGCATGTGCCCTATCAGGCTGAAATTACACAAAGCACCCTGCGCAAGAGGCCCAGTGGCTTAAGGGGAAAAGGCCACTTTTTGCTTTTGCACCGGACCTACGACGGAGGCTTTGCGTACGAAAGCAGAGAGGCAGATTACACACAAAACAGGTGGGAAAGAGTCATGAACTATAAATGAATCTAGACATACAAAAACATCATTGATACGTTTGTTTTGACCATAGAACCAAAATGGCGGGCTCTAAATGTTTAACAGCCTCATAGAGGCTATGTCGTAGGCTTGACTTTGAACCATAGGACATCAGCCCCCCACCTAGGGCGTGCTTGTTGAGCTAGCTCTAAGCCGATGCTGCAAAAAGTCAATGATAATTTGTTCAAAGAAACTCCACAGAACAACAAGTATACCTGTGCTTAAGCGTTTCTGCAAAAGAGCCACGGTGATTCAATTAAGAGCGATATAAAATGGTTTGAATCCCACTACGGCAGGGGTGCCCAACCCTGCTCCTGCCGATCGACTGTCCTGCACAGTTTATCTCCAACCCTAATCAAACACACCTGAAGCAACCAATTAACGTCTTCAGGATCGCTTGAAAATTAAAGGCAGGTGTGTTTGATTAGGGTTGGAGATGAACTGTGCAGGACAGTCGATCGGCAGGAGCAGGGTTGGGCACCCCTGCACTACGGCATCTACAGGCCTGCAAAAAGTTCAGTTTGGCCGAAGCATCAGCCTCTGATGCTGCAGAATGTGACGTCAAGTACTATGTGGGTTGCAGTAAATGGCCAGATATGAAGTGGTTGATAAAGAAAAGCAGCAGAAGCAAACAGAGTCAGAGAACCCTTGAACTCATACTAAAGGTGAGAGGGCTCGTCCGGGATTTGAACCCGGGACCTCTCGCACCCGAAGCGAGAATCATACCCCTAGACCAACGAGCCTGATAAACGAAGGTTTGGGCTACTTGCGTACAGTCACTGAACGCTGGCCTTTAACAGAATGGGCAGGCACCAGTTTTAATACAACACGTTTGTCGTTAGGGAGCCGTACTCCCTGGCGGGCAACGGTTTTGAGTATGTTCTGTGAAGGAAATAAACACTTGTCATCTGGCTGAATTTTAGTACAGATGAAGACAAACAGCCTTTTCACAGCAGTTTTGAGTTTGGCTCAGCGCTCCAAAGGAGGGAGCCAACTGGCTGCTTGTTCTGAAACTGCTGGGCTCGTCCGGAATTTGAACCCGGGACCTCTCGCACCCAAAGCGAGAATCATACCCCTAGACCAACGAGCCTGGCTGATGAAGGATCGGGTTACTTGCGTACACTTGTACAGTCACCGAACGCTGGCCTCTAGCAGAATGGGCGGGCACTAGTTTTAATAGAAAGCGTTTGTCGTTAGGGAGCCGCACTCCCTGGCAGACAGCGATTCTGAGTACGTTCTGTGCAAGGAAATAATCGCTTGTCATCTGGCTGAATCTCGGCTCTGTTGTAGTACAGATGAACTCAAGCAGCAGTAAGGATTTCAAAACCACAACAGTTTTGAGTTTGGCTCAGTGCTGCAAAAGGATGGAGCCAACTGGCTGCTAGTTTTCAATACCGATGAAAACTAGCCTTCGGGCTAATTTGGGTACATTTACATTCATGAATGTCGATTGATATACAATGTCCCTTTTCTAAATAAATAAAATCTTGGCTAAGTTATAGTACAAATGAACACAAGCAGCAGTAAGGATTTCAAAACCACGACAGTTTTGAGTTTGGCTCAGTGCTGCAAAAGGACGGAGCCAACTGGCTGCTAGTTCTGAAACTGCTGGGCTCGTCCGGGATTTGAACCCGGGACCTCTCGCACCCAAAGCGAGAATCATACCCCTAGACCAACGAGCCCTGTCGGAAGGAAGGCTTTCGGGAGGGCGCGACAAATTCTGTGAAGTTCACCTCAAAGACGGAACCCGACCTGGCGTCGAGATACTAAAGTGTAGTTGTTTGAGCGTCAGAAACCACTTGAAGTCATATTACAGATCAAAGGCAGAGCTTGCCAGACAAGGCCTAGTGGCCTAATGGATAAGGCATCAGCCTCCGGAGCTGGAGATTGTGGGTTCAAGTCCCACCTGGGTCGTCTTTGATGGGCTTTGTTTAAGTTGGCCGTTGGGCGAATTCAAGGATGGTTTGTTCAAAGCAACGCTGTAGCCATGATGAGCGCAAGATCTGAATTAGCATAGAACCCACAAACTTCTGATAGCTGTGCTGGGTGTTTGTGTGCATCATTCTGTCCTGCCTGTGCATGTGCCCTATCAGGCTGAAATTACACAAAGCACCCTGCGCAAGAGGCCCAGTGGCTTAAGGGGAAAAGGCCACTTTTTGCTTTTGCACCGGACCTACGACGGAGGCTTTGCGTACGAAAGCAGAGAGGCAGATTACACACAAAACAGGTGGGAAAGAGTCATGAACTATAAATGAATCTAGACATACAAAAACATCATTGATACGTTTGTTTTGACCATAGAACCAAAATGGCGGGCTCTAAATGTAAACAGCCTCATAGAGGCTATGTCGTAGGCTTGACTTTGAACCATAGGACATCAGCCCCCCACCTAGGGCGTGCTTGTTGAGCTAGCTCTAAGCCGATGCTGCAAAAAGTCAATGATAATTTGTTCAAAGAAACTCCACAGAACAACAAGTATACCTGTGCTTAAGCGTTTCTGCAAAAGAGCCACGGTGATTCAATTAAGAGCGATATAAAATGGTTTGAATCCCACTACGGCAGGGGTGCCCAACCCTGCTCCTGCCGATCGACTGTCCTGCACAGTTTATCTCCAACCCTAATCAAACACACCTGAAGCAACCAATTAACGTCTTCAGGATCGCTTGAAAATTAAAGGCAGGTGTGTTTGATTAGGGTTGGAGATGAACTGTGCAGGACAGTCGATCGGCAGGAGCAGGGTTGGGCACCCCTGCACTACGGCATCTACAGGCCTGCAAAAAGTTCAGTTTGGCCGAAGCATCAGCCTCTGATGCTGCAGAATGTGACGTCAAGTACTATGTGGGTTGCAGTAAATGGCCAGATATGAAGTGGTTGATAAAGAAAAGCAGCAGAAGCAAACAGAGTCAGAGAACCCTTGAACTCATACTAAAGGTGAGAGGGCTCGTCCGGGATTTGAACCCGGGACCTCTCGCACCCGAAGCGAGAATCATACCCCTAGACCAACGAGCCTGATAAACGAAGGTTTGGGCTACTTGCGTACAGTCACTGAACGCTGGCCTTTAACAGAATGGGCAGGCACCAGTTTTAATACAACACGTTTGTCGTTAGGGAGCCGTACTCCCTGGCGGGCAACGGTTTTGAGTATGTTCTGTGAAGGAAATAAACACTTGTCATCTGGCTGAATTTTAGTACAGATGAAGACAAACAGCCTTTTCACAGCAGTTTTGAGTTTGGCTCAGCGCTCCAAAGGAGGGAGCCAACTGGCTGCTTGTTCTGAAACTGCTGGGCTCGTCCGGGATTTGAACCCGGGACCTCTCGCACCCAAAGCGAGAATCATACCCCTAGACCAACGAGCCTGGCTGATGAAGGATCGGGTTACTTGCGTACACTTGTACAGTCACCGAACGCTGGCCTCTAGCAGAATGGGCGGGCACTAGTTTTAATAGAAAGCGTTTGTCGTTAGGGAGCCGCACTCCCTGGCAGACAGCGATTCTGAGTACGTTCTGTGCAAGGAAATAATCGCTTGTCATCTGGCTGAATCTCGGCTCTGTTGTAGTACAGATGAACTCAAGCAGCAGTAAGGATTTCAAAACCACGACAGTTTTGAGTTTGGCTCAGTGCTGCAAAAGGATGGAGCCAACTGGCTGCTAGTTTTCAATACCGATGAAAACTAGCCTTCGGGCTAATTTGGGTACATTTACATTCATGAATGTCGATTGATATACAATGTCCCTTTTCTAAATAAATAAAATCTTGGCTAAGTTATAGTACAAATGAACACAAGCAGCAGTAAGGATTTCAAAACCACGACAGTTTTGAGTTTGGCTCAGTGCTGCAAAAGGACGGAGCCAACTGGCTGCTAGTTCTGAAACTGCTGGGCTCGTCCGGGATTTGAACCCGGGACCTCTCGCACCCAAAGCGAGAATCATACCCCTAGACCAACGAGCCCTGTCGGAAGGAAGCCTTTCGGGAGGGCGCCACAAATTCTGTGAAGTTCACCTCAAAGACGGAACCCGACCTGGCGTCGAGATACTAAAGTGTAGTTGTTTGAGCGTCAGAAACCACTTGAAGTCATATTACAGATCAAAGGCAGAGCTTGCCAGACAAGGCCTAGTGGCCTAATGGATAAGGCATCAGCCTCCGGAGCTGGAGATTGTGGGTTCAAGTCCCACCTGGGTCGTCTTTGATGGGCTTTGTTTAAGTTGGCCGTTGGGCGAATTCAAGGATGGTTTGTTCAAAGCAACGCTGTAGCCATGATGAGCGCAAGATCTGAATTAGCATAGAACCCACAAACTTCTGATAGCTGTGCTGGGTGTTTGTGTGCATCATTCTGTCCTGCCTGTGCATGTGCCCTATCAGGCTGAAATTACACAAAGCACCCTGCGCAAGAGGCCCAGTGGCTTAAGGGGAAAAGGCCACTTTTTGCTTTTGCACCGGACCTACGACGGAGGCTTTGCGTACGAAAGCAGAGAGGCAGATTACACACAAAACAGGTGGGAAAGAGTCATGAACTATAAATGAATCTAGACATACAAAAACATCATTCACTGCATGAAAAGAGGTGTATCCGGACCAGTATACTCCTGTATACACTGCTGGAATTCGGAAGAATCCGGGAGTATACTGGCCGGATAGCTCAAATTCCATGGGTCTGTATATATCCGTATACATCCGAAATGATACCAAATCGGATGTATGTTGTGGACGTATACTCCCGTGCTACAGCCATTTGTTGCCATGGCAAGTAATCCCTCAAAGGTTTTTTTCAAGAGAACATTTTCACACCTTTGTGCACCTTTTGGCCTTCCCCCCTATTGGTCCTTTTCTTTTAAAACCACTACCATTACCCAGACCACTATTGGAGGACAGGATACATTAAAAAACCCAGGAAAGTGATTTGATTGGTTACTTTTAGAACATAACCCACCCTAGGCCTTTTCGCACAGTGATTTGATTGGTTATAGGCCAGCTATGCAGATATTGCTCAGTATACACTAAACCCCCCTTACCCCAATTTTAATACATTCAAATATAATTTTAAAAACACACACAAAGAACAATGAGAAAGTCTGACATTTTTATTAAGGTAAATAAAACATTACAAAGAGCATTATAAACAAGCATTAAAAAGGAATGGGGGAACAAAAATATTTGAGGGGATGAAAATTTAAAGGAACAAAAACAAATATAACATGAACATTATAAACATACATTAAAATGAATGGGGAAAAAGAAATGTTAACAAAGGTGTAAAGGAATAAAATACAAAACGTGGAGATCAGCAACATGCACATCAAAAAGGAACAAATATACAAAGTATACAATATAAAACAATTTAAAATCAATAAATAAATATAGAAATTAAAGTGTATATATGTAAATATTAATTTTTTCAAACTGCCATGATGCACTGGTGGTGTGACGTAGCGTGGGTCAGCCTCTAGTCTGGTTTGTAGTACCTGGCAGAGAGCAGATAACTCTGTGGTTCTGTTTGGTGGAGACCTCAGCATCCACACTGGCCTTCTATCAACAATAGCATCTTCATCAGACATCAGTTCTATTGTTGCAGTCTTCCACAGTTCCCTTTATGTGTTGGGTTTGTACAACACTGGACATGGTCTCCAGCAACTGCAAAACATGACAGTAATTTAACCACTAAAACACAGAGAGGAGGACAGTTACATTCTGAAGAAGAAAAAAACAACAACTGCTTAACCAGTTTCTTAACTTACCCGTCTCTTTCTTTGACGGTTCTTTGCAGTGTTCTTCATAGTGTTTCTTTTCTTGGCCTTTTCAGGCTGAGCCAAAGAATACTTCCTCTGCAAAGTCTCAAAATATGTCTTGCAACCTGTTAAATAAATCATAAATAAATGTAATGCCAATAAAACTAAGTAAAACAGAGGACATTAAAATGATTACAACATCTTTAAGATTACCTTTTGCACATTCAGGGTCAACGTCTGTAAAAGTTGTCCTTAATTCTTTGAAGAGATAAGTGGTCACAGCCAGGTTATGTGATGAATTTATTCTGGGGGAAAAAGTTGCAGGCATCATCAATGAAATTCAGTTTTAGTATTTCAAATCCATATAGTGGTAGATTAAACTAACATTTACAGTATACAATACGCAGTCTTACCCGGTTTGTGGATCGTATTTGTGTGGGTTGTTCTCTGAATTATGGAGGCGCTTTACGGGTTCCTGTAAAGTTTGAAATTAAAAAGCGTTTAAATGGATTCACAATCTGCAAGAACCTCAAAAGTGAATTTTCAGTTTGAATAAGTTGGCCATCACAGTAAACATAAGAGACAAAACATATCAGTTCATAAGTCTTTAAGATGTCACTCAGCGCCTCTGATATCTTACCGGTTCGTGCCGCCTTCTGCCTATACAAGGCCACCAGTGCAGGTGTGTGTTGGTCAAGCACAGCATAGAACTGGTTCCGTATGTTGACGTTTGTGATGCGTTGGAACTCAGCACAAAGCTACAAAAACAAACAAAAATAATTATATAAAAAGACTAATACTCGATTTGCAACCGAAAACACATTTGTGATGCAACATGTTCCGTTAAAATACATTGTTGAGCAACATGGTCACATGCAAAGTGATAGTTCTTACACACAGTGAATAGTGGCATTTGCTGTTCCATTTGAATGTGATACATATTAAAAACTTGGCAGTGAAATATGTGTGAAGAGTGGCAGAAAAGAGAAGCGAGTCTGTTTTACCTGTGATTCAATCCGAAGAGCCGGCCATTTCCCCAAGAAGTCCTTCACCTGCACAGATAAAACAATCAATATGAAACCAGTCAAATTATGCAATCAACCTCTTTAATGACAAATTAATGATACAGAATTTCAAGTGAATGTAACTTACCGATAAAGTTGCTCTCTGGTGACAATGTAGGTCTGCACATGCACACAAAAACAGACAGCAAGAGATTTAATTTTTAAGAGACGTTTGATTGATGCTAATGAATTAGGCTCCAAATAAAAGAAATGGTGAAAAATAGTTACAGACTAAATTAACATTTGAGTTACCTTGATTTTGGGGATGCTCACTGCACTCCTTCCACTTAAACCTATAATGAAAAGACGTTTGTAAAGGGTTTAATAAAAACTTGCATAGTTCATTCGGTAACTATTATGTCCATAACCTTAACTTTGTTTGAGTAAAAGTTAACGTAACTGCTAACGTTAGCCACTAGCTCATTTGGGTGCATCAGCATGTAGATAACATCACATTGAACTTGCCAGAGCAGGGCGCTTAACACAAACAGCAGCAACACACTCAAAAACAGAAGGACTATCGCTTGCTGAAAAGAGTTATTGACTAACGTTAACATTATTGCCCTGCCACGACATTAACAGTACACAGGATATTATCTGTAACTAGCAGGCGGACTGACGGCAATCGCGCCCGCGGCACCGCGCTTGCAACTTAAAAATAGCCTCGTCTAAGTCAAATATCACGTGTAATATGATATTCTTACAATATTACAACAAGCAAAGTAGTTTTGAAGTGTTTTGGTTTACTTACAAGTTGTTTCATTCTTGATACACGTCGCTCAAGAGGGTAGCCATCTTGGACAGATTTTTCAGGTAACGTCAGCTGCACGTCATGACGTCATATCACGTGATCGACAGTACAGTAAACAATAGTGAGTAAACCAGCGGTGTTCACTCAGAAACGCTGAGGCACACAAACATAAAAATACATAGGCTATTTGTTCACAGACATTAATAGTTTAAAGGTGGATTAAATCAGCAAGAGATTTTAACTGTAGTGACCTCGGTCTTCAATTCAGTGGAGTAGAAAAGCTCAGGTTCCTTCTACCTTTTTAATAAATATCAAGTCACCTTTATTTATACAGTGCTTTTTACAATAGGCCTACAGATTGTTTCAAAGTAGCTTTACAGAGATAACAGGAAAGTAATGCAAGACAGTTTGTTTCCAGAAGAAAATAGCTTCACAGTCCAGCTTAAGTCAGTTCAGTGGTGATTCATTTTGTTGTATAAATAAATAAATAAATTTAACTGTGGATATATATAGCCACTTTGGAGAAAACCGTGATGTCATCGTCCAGCTCAGCTCAGATCTCATATAATAGTGTCAACGCAGGCAGATCAATAATATTGTTGAATATTAAATTAAATTTCCCCAACTAAGCAAGCTAAAAGCCAATTGTAAAAAAGGTGACAATTGTTGTTGTCTGCAATTTGTAAAACTTCACAATAAAATTTGAGATATTCTGAAATGTTTGGTTCATTTTTCTTTATTTGTTCCATTAAATTTATTGCTGGGAAAAAAATTAATCGCATCCAAAATAAAAGTTTGTGTTTGCATAATATATGTGCGTGTACTGTATATAATTATTTTGTATATATAAATACACACATATGCATGTATATATTTAAGATTTTTATTTTTTTTATTTTATTAAATTATTTATATTTATATATAATATAAATTGTGTATAAATATATATACAGTATATACATGCAGATATTTCTTAAATAAATACATGCATATGTGTGTATTTACAGAATAATTATACACAGTACACACACATATATTATGCAAACACAAACTTTTATTTTGGATGCGATTAATTTTTTCCCAGCACTAATTAAATTCCTTTGTTTATTTCATTAAATATTCAGATGTTTTTGTGAACGTATATGTTCAGACTGGGTGTTTATTTTGTCCTGTTTTTATAAAAAATATTTGATTAAGAGACTTTTTTTCATGCAGTGGTTTTAAGGCCCTGACACAGGCGACGTGAGCCAACCCTAGAGTCGGCTTTAGTCATTGCTAGTTCTTTGACGTCGGTTTTGTGTTTCAGGTCCTTAAGAATTTATTTATTTTTCTGTACAAAAAGCTTGTTTGCTTTAGCCTATAGTAATCCAGAGATAATTCTCAACCCTGAAGTCCTCCCTGGCCACCCCTCCCTCTGAGAACAGCCAGCACCTTTAGTGTCAGTCATTAACATATGAAAGGTCTTCACACCTAACAGTTGTCAGTCCTCTCACACCCAGCAGTGTTTCAGCTGTATATGTCCGTGAAATTTCACGGATTCCTGTATATGTCCGCATATGTGAGGTTTCCGGGTTTATCTTGAAATATACTGTTCCATGTTACTCTGATCCGCTTTTTCCCGCATACATCCGGCAAACATCAAATTACACAGGAGTTTACCATGCCCGTATTTTGCCGGATTTGAGTCTTTTCATGCAGTGATTGATACGTTTGTTTTGACCATAGAACCAAAATGGCGGGCTCTAAATGTAAACAGCCTCATAGAGGCTATGTCGTAGGCTTGACTTTGAACCATAGGACATCAGCCCCCCACCTAGGGCGTGCTTGTTGAGCTAGCTCTAAGCCGATGCTGCAAAAAGTCAATGATAATTTGTTCAAAGAAACTCCACAGAACAACAAGTATACCTGTGCTTAAGCGTTTCTGCAAAAGAGCCACGGTGATTCAATTAAGAGCGATATAAAATGGTTTGAATCCCACTACGGCAGGGGTGCCCAACCCTGCTCCTGCCGATCGACTGTCCTGCACAGTTTATCTCCAACCCTAATCAAACACACCTGAAGCAACCAATTAACGTCTTCAGGATCGCTTGAAAATTAAAGGCAGGTGTGTTTGATTAGGGTTGGAGATGAACTGTGCAGGACAGTCGATCGGCAGGAGCAGGGTTGGGCACCCCTGCACTACGGCATCTACAGGCCTGCAAAAAGTTCAGTTTGGCCGAAGCATCAGCCTCTGATGCTGCAGAATGTGACGTCAAGTACTATGTGGGTTGCAGTAAATGGCCAGATATGAAGTGGTTGATAAAGAAAAGCAGCAGAAGCAAACAGAGTCAGAGAACCCTTGAACTCATACTAAAGGTGAGAGGGCTCGTCCGGGATTTGAACCCGGGACCTCTCGCACCCGAAGCGAGAATCATATCCCTAGACCAACGAGCCTGATAAACGAAGGTTTGGGCTACTTGCGTACAGTCACTGAACGCTGGCCTTTAACAGAATGGGCAGGCACCAGTTTTAATACAACACGTTTGTCGTTAGGGAGCCGTACTCCCTGGCGGGCAACGGTTTTGAGTATGTTCTGTGAAGGAAATAAACACTTGTCATCTGGCTGAATTTTAGTACAGATGAAGACAAACAGCCTTTTCACAGCAGTTTTGAGTTTGGCTCAGCGCTCCAAAGGAGGGAGCCAACTGGCTGCTTGTTCTGAAACTGCTGGGCTCGTCCGGGATTTGAACCCGGGACCTCTCGCACCCAAAGCGAGAATCATACCCCTAGACCAACGAGCCTGGCTGATGAAGGATCGGGTTACTTGCGTACACTTGTACAGTCACCGAACGCTGGCCTCTAGCAGAATGGGCGGGCACTAGTTTTAATAGAAAGCGTTTGTCGTTAGGGAGCCGCACTCCCTGGCAGACAGCGATTCTGAGTACGTTCTGTGCAAGGAAATAATCGCTTGTCATCTGGCTGAATCTCGGCTCTGTTGTAGTACAGATGAACTCAAGCAGCAGTAAGGATTTCAAAACCACGACAGTTTTGAGTTTGGCTCAGTGCTGCAAAAGGATGGAGCCAACTGGCTGCTAGTTTTCAATACCGATGAAAACTAGCCTTCGGGCTAATTTGGGTACATTTACATTCATGAATGTCGATTGATATACAATGTCCCTTTTCTAAATAAATAAAATCTTGGCTAAGTTATAGTACAAATGAACACAAGCAGCAGTAAGGATTTCAAAACCACGACAGTTTTGAGTTTGGCTCAGTGCTGCAAAAGGACGGAGCCAACTGGCTGCTAGTTCTGAAACTGCTGGGCTCGTCCGGGATTTGAACCCGGGACCTCTCGCACCCAAAGCGAGAATCATACCCCTAGACCAACGAGCCCTGTCGGAAGGAAGCCTTTCGGGAGGGCGCCACAAATTCTGTGAAGTTCACCTCAAAGACGGAACCCGACCTGGCGTCGAGATACTAAAGTGTAGTTGTTTGAGCGTCAGAAACCACTTGAAGTCATATTACAGATCAAAGGCAGAGCTTGCCAGACAAGGCCTAGTGGCCTAATGGATAAGGCATCAGCCTCCGGAGCTGGAGATTGTGGGTTCAAGTCCCACCTGGGTCGTCTTTGATGGGCTTTGTTTAAGTTGGCCGTTGGGCGAATTCAAGGATGGTTTGTTCAAAGCAACGCTGTAGCCATGATGAGCGCAAGATCTGAATTAGCATAGAACCCACAAACTTCCGATAGCTGTGCTGGGTGTTTGTGTGCATCATTCTGTCCTGCCTGTGCATGTGCCCTATCAGGCTGAAATTACACAAAGCACCCTGCGCAAGAGGCCCAGTGGCTTAAGGGGAAAAGGCCACTTTTTGCTTTTGCACCGGACCTACGACGGAGGCTTTGCGTACGAAAGCAGAGAGGCAGATTACACACAAAACAGGTGGGAAAGAGTCATGAACTATAAATGAATCTAGACATACAAAAACATCATTGAAACGTTTGTTTTGACCATAGAACCAAAATGGCGGGCTCTAAATGTAAACAGCCTCATAGAGGCTATGTCGTAGGCTTGACTTTGAACCATAGGACATCAGCCCCCCACCTAGGGCGTGCTTGTTGAGCTAGCTCTAAGCCGATGCTGCAAAAAGTCAATGATAATTTGTTCAAAGAAACTCCACAGAACAACAAGTATACCTGTGCTTAAGCGTTTCTGCAAAAGAGCCACGGTGATTCAATTAAGAGCGATATAAAATGGTTTGAATCCCACTACGGCAGGGGTGCCCAACCCTGCTCCTGCCGATCGACTGTCCTGCACAGTTTATCTCCAACCCTAATCAAACACACCTGAAGCAACCAATTAACGTCTTCAGGATCGCTTGAAAATTAAAGGCAGGTGTGTTTGATTAGGGTTGGAGATGAACTGTGCAGGACAGTCGATCGGCAGGAGCAGGGTTGGGCACCCCTGCACTACGGCATCTACAGGCCTGCAAAAAGTTCAGTTTGGCCGAAGCATCAGCCTCTGATGCTGCAGAATGTGACGTCAAGTACTATGTGGGTTGCAGTAAATGGCCAGATATGAAGTGGTTGATAAAGAAAAGCAGCAGAAGCAAACAGAGTCAGAGAACCCTTGAACTCATACTAAAGGTGAGAGGGCTCGTCCGGGATTTGAACCCGGGACCTCTCGCACCCGAAGCGAGAATCATACCCCTAGACCAACGAGCCTGATAAACGAAGGTTTGGGCTACTTGCGTACAGTCACTGAACGCTGGCCTTTAACAGAATGGGCAGGCACCAGTTTTAATACAACACGTTTGTCGTTAGGGAGCCGTACTCCCTGGCGGGCAACGGTTTTGAGTATGTTCTGTGAAGGAAATAAACACTTGTCATCTGGCTGAATTTTAGTACAGATGAAGACAAACAGCCTTTTCACAGCAGTTTTGAGTTTGGCTCAGCGCTCCAAAGGAGGGAGCCAACTGGCTGCTTGTTCTGAAACTGCTGGGCTCGTCCGGAATTTGAACCCGGGACCTCTCACACCCAAAGCGAGAATCATACCCCTAGACCAACGAGCCTGGCTGATGAAGGATCGGGTTACTTGCGTACACTTGTACAGTCACCGAACGCTGGCCTCTAGCAGAATGGGCGGGCACTAGTTTTAATAGAAAGCGTTTGTCGTTAGGGAGCCGCACTCCCTGGCAGACAGCGATTCTGAGTACGTTCTGTGCAAGGAAATAATCGCTTGTCATCTGGCTGAATCTCGGCTCTGTTGTAGTACAGATGAACTCAAGCAGCAGTAAGGATTTCAAAACCACGACAGTTTTGAGTTTGGCTCAGTGCTGCAAAAGGATGGAGCCAACTGGCTGCTAGTTTTCAATACCGATGAAAACTAGCCTTCGGGCTAATTTGGGTACATTTACATTCATGAATGTCGATTGATATACAATGTCCCTTTTCTAAATAAATAAAATCTTGGCTAAGTTATAGTACAAATGAACACAAGCAGCAGTAAGGATTTCAAAACCACGACAGTTTTGAGTTTGGCTCAGTGCTGCAAAAGGACGGAGCCAACTGGCTGCTAGTTCTGAAACTGCTGGGCTCGTCCGGGATTTGAACCCGGGACCTCTCGCACCCAAAGCGAGAATCATACCCCTAGACCAACGAGCCCTGTCGGAAGGAAGCCTTTCGGGAGGGCGCCACAAATTCTGTGAAGTTCACCTCAAAGACGGAACCCGACCTGGCGTCGAGATACTAAAGTGTAGTTGTTTGAGCGTCAGAAACCACTTGAAGTCATATTACAGATCAAAGGCAGAGCTTGCCAGACAAGGCCTAGTGGCCTAATGGATAAGGCATCAGCCTCCGGAGCTGGAGATTGTGGGTTCAAGTCCCACCTGGGTCGTCTTTGATGGGCTTTGTTTAAGTTGGCCGTTGGGCGAATTCAAGGATGGTTTGTTCAAAGCAACGCTGTAGCCATGATGAGCGCAAGATCTGAATTAGCATAGAACCCACAAACTTCTGATAGCTGTGCTGGGTGTTTGTGTGCATCATTCTGTCCTGCCTGTGCATGTGCCCTATCAGGCTGAAATTACACAAAGCACCCTGCGCAAGAGGCCCAGTGGCTTAAGGGGAAAAGGCCACTTTTTGCTTTTGCACCGGACCTACGACGGAGGCTTTGCGTACGAAAGCAGAGAGGCAGATTACACACAAAACAGGTGGGAAAGAGTCATGAACTATAAATGAATCTAGACATACAAAAACATCATTGAAACGTTTGTTTTGACCATAGAACCAAAATGGCGGGCTCTAAATGTAAACAGCCTCATAGAGGCTATGTCGTAGGCTTGACTTTGAACCATAGGACATCAGCCCCCCACCTAGGGCGTGCTTGTTGAGCTAGCTCTAAGCCGATGCTGCAAAAAGTCAATGATAATTTGTTCAAAGAAACTCCACAGAACAACAAGTATACCTGTGCTTAAGCGTTTCTGCAAAAGAGCCACGGTGATTCAATTAAGAGCGATATAAAATGGTTTGAATCCCACTACGGCAGGGGTGCCCAACCCTGCTCCTGCCGATCGACTGTCCTGCACAGTTTATCTCCAACCCTAATCAAACACACCTGAAGCAACCAATTAACGTCTTCAGGATCGCTTGAAAATTAAAGGCAGGTGTGTTTGATTAGGGTTGGAGATGAACTGTGCAGGACAGTCGATCGGCAGGAGCAGGGTTGGGCACCCCTGCACTACGGCATCTACAGGCCTGCAAAAAGTTCAGTTTGGCCGAAGCATCAGCCTCTGATGCTGCAGAATGTGACGTCAAGTACTATGTGGGTTGCAGTAAATGGCCAGATATGAAGTGGTTGATAAAGAAAAGCAGCAGAAGCAAACAGAGTCAGAGAACCCTTGAACTCATACTAAAGGTGAGAGGGCTCGTCCGGGATTTGAACCCGGGACCTCTCGCACCCGAAGCGAGAATCATACCCCTAGACCAACGAGCCTGATAAACGAAGGTTTGGGCTACTTGCGTACAGTCACTGAACGCTGGCCTTTAACAGAATGGGCAGGCACCAGTTTTAATACAACACGTTTGTCGTTAGGGAGCCGTACTCCCTGGCGGGCAACGGTTTTGAGTATGTTCTGTGAAGGAAATAAACACTTGTCATCTGGCTGAATTTTAGTACAGATGAAGACAAACAGCCTTTTCACAGCAGTTTTGAGTTTGGCTCAGCGCTCCAAAGGAGGGAGCCAACTGGCTGCTTGTTCTGAAACTGCTGGGCTCGTCCGGAATTTGAACCCGGGACCTCTCACACCCAAAGCGAGAATCATACCCCTAGACCAACGAGCCTGGCTGATGAAGGATCGGGTTACTTGCGTACACTTGTACAGTCACCGAACGCTGGCCTCTAGCAGAATGGGCGGGCACTAGTTTTAATAGAAAGCGTTTGTCGTTAGGGAGCCGCACTCCCTGGCAGACAGCGATTCTGAGTACGTTCTGTGCAAGGAAATAATCGCTTGTCATCTGGCTGAATCTCGGCTCTGTTGTAGTACAGATGAACTCAAGCAGCAGTAAGGATTTCAAAACCACGACAGTTTTGAGTTTGGCTCAGTGCTGCAAAAGGATGGAGCCAACTGGCTGCTAGTTTTCAATACCGATGAAAACTAGCCTTCGGGCTAATTTGGGTACATTTACATTCATGAATGTCGATTGATATACAATGTCCCTTTTCTAAATAAATAAAATCTTGGCTAAGTTATAGTACAAATGAACACAAGCAGCAGTAAGGATTTCAAAACCACGACAGTTTTGAGTTTGGCTCAGTGCTGCAAAAGGACGGAGCCAACTGGCTGCTAGTTCTGAAACTGCTGGGCTCGTCCGGGATTTGAACCCGGGACCTCTCGCACCCAAAGCGAGAATCATACCCCTAGACCAACGAGCCCTGTCGGAAGGAAGCCTTTCGGGAGGGCGCCACAAATTCTGTGAAGTTCACCTCAAAGACGGAACCCGACCTGGCGTCGAGATACTAAAGTGTAGTTGTTTGAGCGTCAGAAACCACTTGAAGTCATATTACAGATCAAAGGCAGAGCTTGCCAGACAAGGCCTAGTGGCCTAATGGATAAGGCATCAGCCTCCGGAGCTGGAGATTGTGGGTTCAAGTCCCATCTGGGTTGTCTTTGATGGGCTTTGTTTAAGTTGGCCGTTGGGCGAATTCAAGGATGGTTTGTTCAAAGCAACGCTGTAGCCATGATGAGCGCAAGATCTGAATTAGCATAGAACCCACAAACTTCTGATAGCTGTGCTGGGTGTTTGTGTGCATCATTCTGTCCTGCCTGTGCATGTGCCCTATCAGGCTGAAATTACACAAAGCACCCTGCGCAAGAGGCCCAGTGGCTTAAGGGGAAAAGGCCACTTTTTGCTTTTGCACCGGACCTACGACGGAGGCTTTGCGTACGAAAGCAGAGAGGCAGATTACACACAAAACAGGTGGGAAAGAGTCATGAACTATAAATGAATCTAGACATACAAAAACATCATTGATACGTTTGTTTTGACCATAGAACCAAAATGGCGGGCTCTAAATGTAAACAGCCTCATAGAGGCTATGTCGTAGGCTTGACTTTGAACCATAGGACATCAGCCCCCCACCTAGGGCGTGCTTGTTGAGCTAGCTCTAAGCCGATGCTGCAAAAAGTCAATGATAATTTGTTCAAAGAAACTCCACAGAACAACAAGTATACCTGTGCTTAAGCGTTTCTGCAAAAGAGCCACGGTGATTCAATTAAGAGCGATATAAAATGGTTTGAATCCCACTACGGCAGGGGTGCCCAACCCTGCTCCTGCCGATCGACTGTCCTGCACAGTTTATCTCCAACCCTAATCAAACACACCTGAAGCAACCAATTAACGTCTTCAGGATCGCTTGAAAATTAAAGGCAGGTGTGTTTGATTAGGGTTGGAGATGAACTGTGCAGGACAGTCCATCGGCAGGAGCAGGGTTGGGCACCCCTGCACTACGGCATCTACAGGCCTGCAAAAAGTTCAGTTTGGCCGAAGCATCAGCCTCTGATGCTGCAGAATGTGACGTCAAGTACTATGTGGGTTGCAGTAAATGGCCAGATATGAAGTGGTTGATAAAGAAAAGCAGCAGAAGCAAACAGAGTCAGAGAACCCTTGAACTCATACTAAAGGTGAGAGGGCTCGTCCGGGATTTGAACCCGGGACCTCTCGCACCCGAAGCGAGAATCATACCCCTAGACCA
The DNA here is from genome assembly GCF_964197995.2 of Scardinius erythrophthalmus. Lineage (NCBI taxonomy): Eukaryota > Metazoa > Chordata > Actinopteri > Cypriniformes > Leuciscidae > Scardinius > Scardinius erythrophthalmus. Next base: position 44,129,631 of record NC_138227.1, read on the forward strand.
AGAGCCTGATAAACGAAGGTTTGGGCTACTTGCGTACAGTCACTGAACGCTGGCCTTTAACAGAATGGGCAGGCACCAGTTTTAATACAACACGTTTGTCGTTAGGGAGCCGTACTCCCTGGCGGGCAACGGTTTTGAGTATGTTCTGTGAAGGAAATAAACACTTGTCATCTGGCTGAATTTTAGTACAGATGAAGACAAACAGCCTTTTCACAGCAGTTTTGAGTTTGGCTCAGCGCTCCAAAGGAGGGAGCCAACTGGCTGCTTGTTCTGAAACTGCTGGGCTCGTCCGGGATTTGAACCCGGGACCTCTCGCACCCAAAGCGAGAATCATACCCCTAGACCAACGAGCCTGGCTGATGAAGGATCGGGTTACTTGCGTACACTTGTACAGTCACCGAACGCTGGCCTCTAGCAGAATGGGCGGGCACTAGTTTTAATAGAAAGCGTTTGTCATTAGGGAGCCGCACTCCCTGGCAGACAGCGATTCTGAGTACGTTCTGTGCAAGGAAATAATCGCTTGTCATCTGGCTGAATCTCGGCTCTGTTGTAGTACAGATGAACTCAAGCAGCAGTAAGGATTTCAAAACCACGACAGTTTTGAGTTTGGCTCAGTGCTGCAAAAGGATGGAGCCAACTGGCTGCTAGTTTTCAATACCGATGAAAACTAGCCTTCGGGCTAATTTGGGTACATTTACATTCATGAATGTCGATTGATATACAATGTCCCTTTTCTAAATAAATAAAATCTTGGCTAAGTTATAGTACAAATGAACACAAGCAGCAGTAAGGATTTCAAAACCACGACAGTTTTGAGTTTGGCTCAGTGCTGCAAAAGGACGGAGCTAACTGGCTGCTAGTTCTGAAACTGCTGGGCTCGTCCGGGATTTGAACCCGGGACCTCTCGCACCCAAAGCGAGAATCATACCCCTAGACCAACGAGCCCTGTCGAAAGGAAGCCTTTCGGGAGGGCGCCACAAATTCTGTGAAGTTCACCTCAAAGACGGAACCCGACCTGGCGTCGAGATACTAAAGTGTAGTTGTTTGAGCGTCAGAAACCACTTGAAGTCATATTACAGATCAAAGGCAGAGATTGCCAGACAAGGCCTAGTGGCCTAATGGATAAGGCATCAGCCTCCGGAGCTGGAGATTGTGGGTTCAAGTCCCACCTGGGTCGTCTTTGATGGGCTTTGTTTATGTTGGCCGTTGGGCGAATTCAAGGATGGTTTGTTCAAAGCAACGCTGTAGCCATGATGAGCGCAAGATCTGAATTAGCATAGAACCCACAAACTTCTGATAGCTGTGCTGGGTGTTTGTGTGCATCATTCTGTCCTGCCTGTGCATGTGCCCTATCAGGCTGAAATTACACAAAGCACCCTGCGCAAGAGGCCCAGTGGCTTAAGGGGAAAAGGCCACTTTTTGCTTTTGCACCGGACCTACGACGGAGGCTTTGCGTATGAAAGCAGAGAGGCAGATTACACACAAAACAGGTGGGAAAGAGTCATGAACTATAAATGAATCTAGACATACAAAAACATCATTGAAACGTTTGTTTTGACCATAGAACCAAAATGGCGGGCTCTAAATGTAAACAGCCTCATAGAGGCTATGTCGTAGGCTTGACTTTGAACCATAGGACATCAGCCCCCCACCTAGGGCGTGCTTGTTGAGCTAGCTCTAAGCCGATGCTGCAAAAAGTCAATGATAATTTGTTCAAAGAAACTCCACAGAACAACAAGTATACCTGTGCTTAAGCGTTTCTGCAAAAGAGCCACGGTGATTCAATTAAGAGCGATATAAAATGGTTTGAATCCCACTACGGCAGGGGTGCCCAACCCTGCTCCTGCCGATCGACTGTCCTGCACAGTTTATCTCCAACCCTAATCAAACACACCTGAAGCAACCAATTAACGTCTTCAGGATCGCTTGAAAATTAAAGGCAGGTGTGTTTGATTAGGGTTGGAGATGAACTGTGCAGGACAGTCGATCGGCAGGAGCAGGGTTGGGCACCCCTGCACTACGGCATCTACAGGCCTGCAAAAAGTTCAGTTTGGCCGAAGCATCAGCCTCTGATGCTGCAGAATGTGACGTCAAGTACTATGTGGGTTGCAGTAAATGGCCAGATATGAAGTGGTTGATAAAGAAAAGCAGCAGAAGCAAACAGAGTCAGAGAACCCTTGAACTCATACTAAAGGTGAGAGGGCTCGTCCGGGATTTGAACCCGGGACCTCTCGCACCCGAAGCGAGAATCATACCCCTAGACCAACGAGCCTGATAAACGAAGGTTTGGGCTACTTGCGTACAGTCACTGAACGCTGGCCTTTAACAGAATGGGCAGGCACCAGTTTTAATACAACACGTTTGTCGTTAGGGAGCCGTACTCCCTGGCGGGCAACGGTTTTGAGTATGTTCTGTGAAGGAAATAAACACTTGTCATCTGGCTGAATTTTAGTACAGATGAAGACAAACAGCCTTTTCACAGCAGTTTTGAGTTTGGCTCAGCGCTCCAAAGGAGGGAGCCAACTGGCTGCTTGTTCTGAAACTGCTGGGCTCGTCCGGGATTTGAACCCGGGACCTCTCGCACCCAAAGCGAGAATCATACCCCTAGACCAACGAGCCTGGCTGATGAAGGATCGGGTTACTTGCGTACACTTGTACAGTCACCGAACGCTGGCCTCTAGCAGAATGGGCGGGCACTAGTTTTAATAGAAAGCGTTTGTCGTTAGGGAGCCGCACTCCCTGGCAGACAGCGATTCTGAGTACGTTCTGTGCAAGGAAATAATCGCTTGTCATCTGGCTGAATCTCGGCTCTGTTGTAGTACAGATGAACTCAAGCAGCAGTAAGGATTTCAAAACCACGACAGTTTTGAGTTTGGCTCAGTGCTGCAAAAGGATGGAGCCAACTGGCTGCTAGTTTTCAATACCGATGAAAACTAGCCTTCGGGCTAATTTGGGTACATTTACATTCATGAATGTCGATTGATATACAATGTCCCTTTTCTAAATAAATAAAATCTTGGCTAAGTTATAGTACAAATGAACACAAGCAGCAGTAAGGATTTCAAAACCACGACAGTTTTGAGTTTGGCTCAGTGCTGCAAAAGGACGGAGCCAACTGGCTGCTAGTTCTGAAACTGCTGGGCTCGTCCGGGATTTGAACCCGGGACCTCTCGCACCCAAAGCGAGAATCATACCCCTAGACCAACGAGCCCTGTCGGAAGGAAGCCTTTCGGGAGGGCGCCACAAATTCTGTGAAGTTCACCTCAAAGACGGAACCCGACCTGGCGTCGAGATACTAAAGTGTAGTTGTTTGAGCGTCAGAAACCACTTGAAGTCATATTACAGATCAAAGGCAGAGCTTGCCAGACAAGGCCTAGTGGCCTAATGGATAAGGCATCAGCCTCCGGAGCTGGAGATTGTGGGTTCAAGTCCCACCTGGGTCGTCTTTGATGGGCTTTGTTTAAGTTGGCCGTTGGGCGAATTCAAGGATGGTTTGTTCAAAGCAACGCTGTAGCCATGATGAGCGCAAGATCTGAATTAGCATAGAACCCACAAACTTCTGATAGCTGTGCTGGGTGTTTGTGTGCATCATTCTGTCCTGCCTGTGCATGTGCCCTATCAGGCTGAAATTACACAAAGCACCCTGCGCAAGAGGCCCAGTGGCTTAAGGGGAAAAGGCCACTTTTTGCTTTTGCACCGGACCTACGACGGAGGCTTTGCGTACGAAAGCAGAGAGGCAGATTACACACAAAACAGGTGGGAAAGAGTCATGAACTATAAATGAATCTAGACATACAAAAACATCATTGAAACGTTTGTTTTGACCATAGAACCAAAATGGCGGGCTCTAAATGTAAACAGCCTCATAGAGGCTATGTCGTAGGCTTGACTTTGAACCATAGGACATCAGCCCCCCACCTAGGGCGTGCTTGTTGAGCTAGCTCTAAGCCGATGCTGCAAAAAGTCAATGATAATTTGTTCAAAGAAACTCCACAGAACAACAAGTATACCTGTGCTTAAGCGTTTCTGCAAAAGAGCCACGGTGATTCAATTAAGAGCGATATAAAATGGTTTGAATCCCACTACGGCAGGGGTGCCCAACCCTGCTCCTGCCGATCGACTGTCCTGCACAGTTTATCTCCAACCCTAATCAAACACACCTGAAGCAACCAATTAACGTCTTCAGGATCGCTTGAAAATTAAAGGCAGGTGTGTTTGATTAGGGTTGGAGATGAACTGTGCAGGACAGTCGATCGGCAGGAGCAGGGTTGGGCACCCCTGCACTACGGCATCTACAGGCCTGCAAAAAGTTCAGTTTGGCCGAAGCATCAGCCTCTGATGCTGCAGAATGTGACGTCAAGTACTATGTGGGTTGCAGTAAATGGCCAGATATGAAGTGGTTGATAAAGAAAAGCAGCAGAAGCAAACAGAGTCAGAGAACCCTTGAACTCATACTAAAGGTGAGAGGGCTCGTCCGGGATTTGAACCCGGGACCTCTCGCACCCGAAGCGAGAATCATACCCCTAGACCAACGAGCCTGATAAACGAAGGTTTGGGCTACTTGCGTACAGTCACTGAACGCTGGCCTTTAACAGAATGGGCAGGCACCAGTTTTAATACAACACGTTTGTCGTTAGGGAGCCGTACTCCCTGGCGGGCAACGGTTTTGAGTATGTTCTGTGAAGGAAATAAACACTTGTCATCTGGCTGAATTTTAGTACAGATGAAGACAAACAGCCTTTTCACAGCAGTTTTGAGTTTGGCTCAGCGCTCCAAAGGAGGGAGCCAACTGGCTGCTTGTTCTGAAACTGCTGGGCTCGTCCGGAATTTGAACCCGGGACCTCTCACACCCAAAGCGAGAATCATACCCCTAGACCAACGAGCCTGGCTGATGAAGGATCGGGTTACTTGCGTACACTTGTACAGTCACCGAACGCTGGCCTCTAGCAGAATGGGCGGGCACTAGTTTTAATAGAAAGCGTTTGTCGTTAGGGAGCCGCACTCCCTGGCAGACAGCGATTCTGAGTACGTTCTGTGCAAGGAAATAATCGCTTGTCATCTGGCTGAATCTCGGCTCTGTTGTAGTACAGATGAACTCAAGCAGCAGTAAGGATTTCAAAACCACGACAGTTTTGAGTTTGGCTCAGTGCTGCAAAAGGATGGAGCCAACTGGCTGCTAGTTTTCAATACCGATGAAAACTAGCCTTCGGGCTAATTTGGGTACATTTACATTCATGAATGTCGATTGATATACAATGTCCCTTTTCTAAATAAATAAAATCTTGGCTAAGTTATAGTACAAATGAACACAAGCAGCAGTAAGGATTTCAAAACCACGACAGTTTTGAGTTTGGCTCAGTGCTGCAAAAGGACGGAGCCAACTGGCTGCTAGTTCTGAAACTGCTGGGCTCGTCCGGGATTTGAACCCGGGACCTCTCGCACCCAAAGCGAGAATCATACCCCTAGACCAACGAGCCCTGTCGGAAGGAAGCCTTTCGGGAGGGCGCCACAAATTCTGTGAAGTTCACCTCAAAGACGGAACCCGACCTGGCGTCGAGATACTAAAGTGTAGTTGTTTGAGCGTCAGAAACCACTTGAAGTCATATTACAGATCAAAGGCAGAGCTTGCCAGACAAGGCCTAGTGGCCTAATGGATAAGGCATCAGCCTCCGGAGCTGGAGATTGTGGGTTCAAGTCCCATCTGGGTCGTCTTTGATGGGCTTTGTTTAAGTTGGCCGTTGGGCGAATTCAAGGATGGTTTGTTCAAAGCAACGCTGTAGCCATGATGAGCGCAAGATCTGAATTAGCATAGAACCCACAAACTTCTGATAGCTGTGCTGGGTGTTTGTGTGCATCATTCTGTCCTGCCTGTGCATGTGCCCTATCAGGCTGAAATTACACAAAGCACCCTGCGCAAGAGGCCCAGTGGCTTAAGGGGAAAAGGCCACTTTTTGCTTTTGCACCGGACCTACGACGGAGGCTTTGCGTACGAAAGCAGAGAGGCAGATTACACACAAAACAGGTGGGAAAGAGTCATGAACTATAAATGAATCTAGACATACAAAAACATCATTGATACGTTTGTTTTGACCATAGAACCAAAATGGCGGGCTCTAAATGTAAACAGCCTCATAGAGGCTATGTCGTAGGCTTGACTTTGAACCATAGGACATCAGCCCCCCACCTAGGGCGTGCTTGTTGAGCTAGCTCTAAGCCGATGCTGCAAAAAGTCAATGATAATTTGTTCAAAGAAACTCCACAGAACAACAAGTATACCTGTGCTTAAGCGTTTCTGCAAAAGAGCCACGGTGATTCAATTAAGAGCGATATAAAATGGTTTGAATCCCACTACGGCAGGGGTGCCCAACCCTGCTCCTGCCGATCGACTGTCCTGCACAGTTTATCTCCAACCCTAATCAAACACACCTGAAGCAACCAATTAACGTCTTCAGGATCGCTTGAAAATTAAAGGCAGGTGTGTTTGATTAGGGTTGGAGATGAACTGTGCAGGACAGTCCATCGGCAGGAGCAGGGTTGGGCACCCCTGCACTACGGCATCTACAGGCCTGCAAAAAGTTCAGTTTGGCCGAAGCATCAGCCTCTGATGCTGCAGAATGTGACGTCAAGTACTATGTGGGTTGCAGTAAATGGCCAGATATGAAGTGGTTGATAAAGAAAAGCAGCAGAAGCAAACAGAGTCAGAGAACCCTTGAACTCATACTAAAGGTGAGAGGGCTCGTCCGGGATTTGAACCCGGGACCTCTCGCACCCGAAGCGAGAATCATACCCCTAGACCAAGAGCCTGATAAACGAAGGTTTGGGCTACTTGCGTACAGTCACTGAACGCTGGCCTTTAACAGAATGGGCAGGCACCAGTTTTAATACAACACGTTTGTCGTTAGGGAGCCGTACTCCCTGGCGGGCAACGGTTTTGAGTATGTTCTGTGAAGGAAATAAACACTTGTCATCTGGCTGAATTTTAGTACAGATGAAGACAAACAGCCTTTTCACAGCAGTTTTGAGTTTGGCTCAGCGCTCCAAAGGAGGGAGCCAACTGGCTGCTTGTTCTGAAACTGCTGGGCTCGTCCGGGATTTGAACCCGGGACCTCTCGCACCCAAAGCGAGAATCATACCCCTAGACCAACGAGCCTGGCTGATGAAGGATCGGGTTACTTGCGTACACTTGTACAGTCACCGAACGCTGGCCTCTAGCAGAATGGGCGGGCACTAGTTTTAATAGAAAGCGTTTGTCATTAGGGAGCCGCACTCCCTGGCAGACAGCGATTCTGAGTACGTTCTGTGCAAGGAAATAATCGCTTGTCATCTGGCTGAATCTCGGCTCTGTTGTAGTACAGATGAACTCAAGCAGCAGTAAGGATTTCAAAACCACGACAGTTTTGAGTTTGGCTCAGTGCTGCAAAAGGATGGAGCCAACTGGCTGCTAGTTTTCAATACCGATGAAAACTAGCCTTCGGGCTAATTTGGGTACATTTACATTCATGAATGTCGATTGATATACAATGTCCCTTTTCTAAATAAATAAAATCTTGGCTAAGTTATAGTACAAATGAACACAAGCAGCAGTAAGGATTTCAAAACCACGACAGTTTTGAGTTTGGCTCAGTGCTGCAAAAGGACGGAGCTAACTGGCTGCTAGTTCTGAAACTGCTGGGCTCGTCCGGGATTTGAACCCGGGACCTCTCGCACCCAAAGCGAGAATCATACCCCTAGACCAACGAGCCCTGTCGAAAGGAAGCCTTTCGGGAGGGCGCCACAAATTCTGTGAAGTTCACCTCAAAGACGGAACCCGACCTGGCGTCGAGATACTAAAGTGTAGTTGTTTGAGCGTCAGAAACCACTTGAAGTCATATTACAGATCAAAGGCAGAGATTGCCAGACAAGGCCTAGTGGCCTAATGGATAAGGCATCAGCCTCCGGAGCTGGAGATTGTGGGTTCAAGTCCCACCTGGGTTGTCTTTGATGGGCTTTGTTTATGTTGGCCGTTGGGCGAATTCAAGGATGGTTTGTTCAAAGCAACGCTGTAGCCATGATGAGCGCAAGATCTGAATTAGCATAGAACCCACAAACTTCTGATAGCTGTGCTGGGTGTTTGTGTGCATCATTCTGTCCTGCCTGTGCATGTGCCCTATCAGGCTGAAATTACACAAAGCACCCTGCGCAAGAGGCCCAGTGGCTTAAGGGGAAAAGGCCACTTTTTGCTTTTGCACCGGACCTACGACGGAGGCTTTGCGTACGAAAGCAGAGAGGCAGATTACACACAAAACAGGTGGGAAAGAGTCATGAACTATAAATGAATCTAGACATACAAAAACATCATTGAAACGTTTGTTTTGACCATAGAACCAAAATGGCGGGCTCTAAATGTAAACAGCCTCATAGAGGCTATGTCGTAGGCTTGACTTTGAACCATAGGACATCAGCCCCCCACCTAGGGCGTGCTTGTTGAGCTAGCTCTAAGCCGATGCTGCAAAAAGTCAATGATAATTTGTTCAAAGAAACTCCACAGAACAACAAGTATACCTGTGCTTAAGCGTTTCTGCAAAAGAGCCACGGTGATTCAATTAAGAGCGATATAAAATGGTTTGAATCCCACTACGGCAGGGGTGCCCAACCCTGCTCCTGCCGATCGACTGTCCTGCACAGTTTATCTCCAACCCTAATCAAACACACCTGAAGCAACCAATTAACGTCTTCAGGATCGCTTGAAAATTAAAGGCAGGTGTGTTTGATTAGGGTTGGAGATGAACTGTGCAGGACAGTCGATCGGCAGGAGCAGGGTTGGGCACCCCTGCACTACGGCATCTACAGGCCTGCAAAAAGTTCAGTTTGGCCGAAGCATCAGCCTCTGATGCTGCAGAATGTGACGTCAAGTACTATGTGGGTTGCAGTAAATGGCCAGATATGAAGTGGTTGATAAAGAAAAGCAGCAGAAGCAAACAGAGTCAGAGAACCCTTGAACTCATACTAAAGGTGAGAGGGCTCGTCCGGGATTTGAACCCGGGACCTCTCACACCCGAAGCGAGAATCATACCCCTAGACCAACGAGCCTGATAAACGAAGGTTTGGGCTACTTGCGTACAGTCACTGAACGCTGGCCTTTAACAGAATGGGCAGGCACCAGTTTTAATACAACACGTTTGTCGTTAGGGAGCCGTACTCCCTGGCGGGCAACGGTTTTGAGTGTGTTCTGTGAAGGAAATAAACACTTGTCATCTGGCTGAATTTTAGTACAGATGAAGACAAACAGCCTTTTCACAGCAGTTTTGAGTTTGGCTCAGCGCTCCAAAGGAGGGAGCCAACTGGCTGCTTGTTCTGAAACTGCTGGGCTCGTCCGGGATTTGAACCCGGGACCTCTCGCACCCAAAGCGAGAATCATACCCCTAGACCAACGAGCCTGGCTGATGAAGGATCGGGTTACTTGCGTACACTTGTACAGTCACCGAACGCTGGCCTCTAGCAGAATGGGCGGGCACTAGTTTTAATAGAAAGCGTTTGTCGTTAGGGAGCCGCACTCCCTGGCAGACAGCGATTCTGAGTACGTTCTGTGCAAGGAAATAATCGCTTGTCATCTGGCTGAATCTCGGCTCTGTTGTAGTACAGATGAACTCAAGCAGCAGTAAGGATTTCAAAACCACGACAGTTTTGAGTTTGGCTCAGTGCTGCAAAAGGATGGAGCCAACTGGCTGCTAGTTTTCAATACCGATGAAAACTAGCCTTCGGGCTAATTTGGGTACATTTACATTCATGAATGTCGATTGATATACAATGTCCCTTTTCTAAATAAATAAAATCTTGGCTAAGTTATAGTACAAATGAACACAAGCAGCAGTAAGGATTTCAAAACCACGACAGTTTTGAGTTTGGCTCAGTGCTGCAAAAGGACGGAGCCAACTGGCTGCTAGTTCTGAAACTGCTGGGCTCGTCCGGGATTTGAACCCGGGACCTCTCGCACCCAAAGCGAGAATCATACCCCTAGACCAACGAGCCCTGTCGGAAGGAAGCCTTTCGGGAGGGCGCCACAAATTCTGTGAAGTTCACCTCAAAGACGGAACCCGACCTGGCGTCGAGATACTAAAGTGTAGTTGTTTGAGCGTCAGAAACCACTTGAAGTCATATTACAGATCAAAGGCAGAGCTTGCCAGACAAGGCCTAGTGGCCTAATGGATAAGGCATCAGCCTCCGGAGCTGGAGATTGTGGGTTCAAGTCCCACCTGGGTCGTCTTTGATGGGCTTTGTTTAAGTTGGCCGTTGGGCGAATTCAAGGATGGTTTGTTCAAAGCAACGCTGTAGCCATGATGAGCGCAAGATCTGAATTAGCATAGAACCCACAAACTTCTGATAGCTGTGCTGGGTGTTTGTGTGCATCATTCTGTCCTGCCTGTGCATGTGCCCTATCAGGCTGAAATTACACAAAGCACCCTGCGCAAGAGGCCCAGTGGCTTAAGGGGAAAAGGCCACTTTTTGCTTTTGCACCGGACCTACGACGGAGGCTTTGCGTACGAAAGCAGAGAGGCAGATTACACACAAAACAGGTGGGAAAGAGTCATGAACTATAAATGAATCTAGACATACAAAAACATCATTCACTGCATGAAAAGAGGTGTATCCGGACCAGTATACTCCTGTATACACTGCTGGAATTCGGAAGAATCCGGGAGTATACTGGCCGGATAGCTCAAATTCCATGGGTCTGTATATATCCGTATACATCCGAAATGATACCAAATCGGATGTATGTTGTGGACGTATACTCCCGTGCTACAGCCATTTGTTGCCATGGCAAGTAATCCCTCAAAGGTTTTTTTCAAGAGAACATTTTCACACCTTTGTGCACCTTTTGGCCTTCCCCCCTATTGGTCCTTTTCTTTTAAAACCACTCCCATTACCCAGACCACTATTGGAGGACAGGATACATTAAAAAACCCAGGAAAGTGATTTGATTGGTTACTTTTAGAACATAACCCACCCTAGGCCTTTTCGCACAGTGATTTGATTGGTTATAGGCCAGCTATGCAGATATTGCTCAGTATACACTAAACCCCCCTTACCCCAATTTTAATACATTCAAATATAATTTTAAAAACACACACAAAGAACAATGAGAAAGTCTGACATTTTTATTAAGGTAAATAAAACATTACAAAGAGCATTATAAACAAGCATTAAAAAGGAATGGGGGAACAAAAATATTTGAGGGGATGAAAATTTAAAGGAACAAAAACAAATATAACATGAACATTATAAACATACATTAAAATGAATGGGGAAAAAGAAATGTTAACAAAGGTGTAAAGGAATAAAATACAAAACGTGGAGATCAGCAACATGCACATCAAAAAGGAACAAATATACAAAGTATACAATATAAAACAATTTAAAATCAATAAATAAATATAGAAATTAAAGTGTATATATGTAAATATTAATTTTTTCAAACTGCCATGATGCACTGGTGGTGTGACGTAGCGTGGGTCAGCCTCTAGTCTGGTTTGTAGTACCTGGCAGAGAGCAGATAACTCTGTGGTTCTGTTTGGTGGAGACCTCAGCATCCACACTGGCCTTCTATCAACAATAGCATCTTCATCAGACATCAGTTCTATTGTTGCAGTCTTCCACAGTTCCCTTTATGTGTTGGGTTTGTACAACACTGGACATGGTCTCCAGCAACTGCAAAACATGACAGTAATTTAACCACTAAAACACAGAGAGGAGGACAGTTACATTCTGAAGAAGAAAAAAACAACAACTGCTTAACCAGTTTCTTAACTTACCCGTCTCTTTCTTTGACGGTTCTTTGCAGTGTTCTTCATAGTGTTTCTTTTCTTGGCCTTTTCAGGCTGAGCCAAAGAATACTTCCTCTGCAAAGTCTCAAAATATGTCTTGCAACCTGTTAAATAAATCATAAATAAATGTAATGCCAATAAAACTAAGTAAAACAGAGGACATTAAAATGATTACAACATCTTTAAGATTACCTTTTGCACATTCAGGGTCAACGTCTGTAAAAGTTGTCCTTAATTCTTTGAAGAGATAAGTGGTCACAGCCAGGTTATGTGATGAATTTATTCTGGGGGAAAAAGTTGCAGGCATCATCAATGAAATTCAGTTTTAGTATTTCAAATCCATATAGTGGTAGATTAAACTAACATTTACAGTATACAATACGCAGTCTTACCCGGTTTGTGGATCGTATTTGTGTGGGTTGTTCTCTGAATTATGGAGGCGCTTTACGGGTTCCTGTAAAGTTTGAAATTAAAAAGCGTTTAAATGGATTCACAATCTGCAAGAACCTCAAAAGTGAATTTTCAGTTTGAATAAGTTGGCCATCACAGTAAACATAAGAGACAAAACATATCAGTTCATAAGTCTTTAAGATGTCACTCAGCGCCTCTGATATCTTACCGGTTCGTGCCGCCTTCTGCCTATACAAGGCCACCAGTGCAGGTGTGTGTTGGTCAAGCACAGCATAGAACTGGTTCCGTATGTTGACGTTTGTGATGCGTTGGAACTCAGCACAAAGCTACAAAAACAAACAAAAATAATTATATAAAAAGACTAATACTCGATTTGCAACCGAAAACACATTTGTGATGCAACATGTTCCGTTAAAATACATTGTTGAGCAACATGGTCACATGCAAAGTGATAGTTCTTACACACAGTGAATAGTGGCATTTGCTGTTCCATTTGAATGTGATACATATTAAAAACTTGGCAGTGAAATATGTGTGAAGAGTGGCAGAAAAGAGAAGCGAGTCTGTTTTACCTGTGATTCAATCCGAAGAGCCGGCCATTTCCCCAAGAAGTCCTTCACCTGCACAGATAAAACAATCAATATGAAACCAGTCAAATTATGCAATCAACCTCTTTAATGACAAATTAATGATACAGAATTTCAAGTGAATGTAACTTACCGATAAAGTTGCTCTCTGGTGACAATGTAGGTCTGCACATGCACACAAAAACAGACAGCAAGAGATTTAATTTTTAAGAGACGTTTGATTGATGCTAATGAATTAGGCTCCAAATAAAAGAAATGGTGAAAAATAGTTACAGACTAAATTAACATTTGAGTCACCTTGATTTTGGGGATGCTCACTGCACTCCTTCCACTTAAACCTATAATGAAAAGACGTTTGTAAAGGGTTTAATAAAAACTTGCATAGTTCATTCGGTAACTATTATGTCCATAACCTTAACTTTGTTTGAGTAAAAGTTAACGTAACTGCTAACGTTAGCCACTAGCTCATTTGGGTGCATCAGCATGTAGATAACATCACATTGAACTTGCCAGAGCAGGGCGCTTAACACAAACAGCAGCAACACACTCAAAAACAGAAGGACTATCGCTTGCTGAAAAGAGTTATTGACTAACGTTAACATTATTGCCCTGCCACGACATTAACAGTACACAGGATATTATCTGTAACTAGCAGGCGGACTGACGGCAATCGCGCCCGCGGCACCGCGCTTGCAACTTAAAAATAGCCTCGTCTAAGTCAAATATCACGTGTAATATGATATTCTTACAATATTACAACAAGCAAAGTAGTTTTGAAGTGTTTTGGTTTACTTACAAGTTGTTTCATTCTTGATACACGTCGCTCAAGAGGGTAGCCATCTTGGACAGATTTTTCAGGTAACGTCAGCTGCACGTCATGACGTCATATCACGTGATCGACAGTACAGTAAACAATAGTGAGTAAACCAGCGGTGTTCACTCAGAAACGCTGAGGCACACAAACATAAAAATACATAGGCTATTTGTTCACAGACATTAATAGTTTAAAGGTGGATTAAATCAGCAAGAGATTTTAACTGTAGTGACCTCGGTCTTCAATTCAGTGGAGTAGAAAAGCTCAGGTTCCTTCTACCTTTTTAATAAATATCAAGTCACCTTTATTTATACAGTGCTTTTTACAATAGGCCTACAGATTGTTTCAAAGTAGCTTTACAGAGATAACAGGAAAGTAATGCAAGACAGTTTGTTTCCAGAAGAAAATAGCTTCACAGTCCAGCTTAAGTCAGTTCAGTGGTGATTCATTTTGTTGTATAAATAAATAAATAAATAAATTTAACTGTGGATATATATAGCCACTTTGGAGAAAACCGTGATGTCATCGTCCAGCTCAGCTCAGATCTCATATAATAGTGTCAACGCAGGCAGATCAATAATATTGTTGAATATTAAATTAAATTTCCCCAACTAAGCAAGCTAAAAGCCAATTGTAAAAAAGGTGACAATTGTTGTTGTCTGCAATTTGTAAAACTTCACAATAAAATTTGAGATATTCTGAAATGTTTGGTTCATTTTTCTTTATTTGTTCCATTAAATTTATTGCTGGGAAAAAAATTAATCGCATCCAAAATAAAAGTTTGTGTTTGCATAATATATGTGCGTGTACTGTATATAATTATTTTGTATATATAAATACACACATATGCATGTATATATTTAAGATTTTTATTTTTTTTATTTTATTAAATTATTTATATTTATATATAATATAAATTGTGTATAAATATATATACAGTATATACATGCAGATATTTCTTAAATAAATACATGCATATGTGTGTATTTACAGAATAATTATACACAGTACACACACATATATTATGCAAACACAAACTTTTATTTTGGATGCGATTAATTTTTTCCCAGCACTAATTAAATTCCTTTGTTTATTTCATTAAATATTCAGATGTTTTTGTGAACGTATATGTTCAGACTGGGTGTTTATTTTGTCCTGTTTTTATAAAAAATATTTGATTAAGAGACTTTTTTTCATGCAGTGGTTTTAAGGCCCTGACACAGGCGACGTGAGCCAACCCTAGAGTCGGCTTTAGTCATTGCTAGTTCTTTGACGTCGGTTTTGTGTTTCAGGTCCTTAAGAATTTATTTATTTTTCTGTACAAAAAGCTTGTTTGCTTTAGCCTATAGTAATCCAGAGATAATTCTCAACCCTGAAGTCCTCCCTGGCCACCCCTCCCTCTGAGAACAGCCAGCACCTTTAGTGTCAGTCATTAACATATGAAAGGTCTTCACACCTAACAGTTGTCAGTCCTCTCACACCCAGCAGTGTTTCAGCTGTATATGTCCGTGAAATTTCACGGATTCCTGTATATGTCCGCATATGTGAGGTTTCCGGGTTTATCTTGAAATATACTGTTCCATGTTACTCTGATCCGCTTTTTCCCGCATACATCCGGCAAACATCAAATTACACAGGAGTTTACCATGCCCGTATTTTGCCGGATTTGAGTCTTTTCATGCAGTGATTGATACGTTTGTTTTGACCATAGAACCAAAATGGCGGGCTCTAAATGTAAACAGCCTCATAGAGGCTATGTCGTAGGCTTGACTTTGAACCATAGGACATCAGCCCCCCACCTAGGGCGTGCTTGTTGAGCTAGCTCTAAGCCGATGCTGCAAAAAGTCAATGATAATTTGTTCAAAGAAACTCCACAGAACAACAAGTATACCTGTGCTTAAGCGTTTCTGCAAAAGAGCCACGGTGATTCAATTAAGAGCGATATAAAATGGTTTGAATCCCACTACGGCAGGGGTGCCCAACCCTGCTCCTGCCGATCGACTGTCCTGCACAGTTTATCTCCAACCCTAATCAAACACACCTGAAGCAACCAATTAACGTCTTCAGGATCGCTTGAAAATTAAAGGCAGGTGTGTTTGATTAGGGTTGGAGATGAACTGTGCAGGACAGTCGATCGGCAGGAGCAGGGTTGGGCACCCCTGCACTACGGCATCTACAGGCCTGCAAAAAGTTCAGTTTGGCCGAAGCATCAGCCTCTGATGCTGCAGAATGTGACGTCAAGTACTATGTGGGTTGCAGTAAATGGCCAGATATGAAGTGGTTGATAAAGAAAAGCAGCAGAAGCAAACAGAGTCAGAGAACCCTTGAACTCATACTAAAGGTGAGAGGGCTCGTCCGGGATTTGAACCCGGGACCTCTCGCACCCGAAGCGAGAATCATATCCCTAGACCAACGAGCCTGATAAACGAAGGTTTGGGCTACTTGCGTACAGTCACTGAACGCTGGCCTTTAACAGAATGGGCAGGCACCAGTTTTAATACAACACGTTTGTCGTTAGGGAGCCGTACTCCCTGGCGGGCAACGGTTTTGAGTATGTTCTGTGAAGGAAATAAACACTTGTCATCTGGCTGAATTTTAGTACAGATGAAGACAAACAGCCTTTTCACAGCAGTTTTGAGTTTGGCTCAGCGCTCCAAAGGAGGGAGCCAACTAGCTGCTTGTTCTGAAACTGCTGGGCTTGTCCGGGATTTGAACCCGGGACCTCTCGCACCCAAAGCGAGAATCATACCCCTAGACCAACGAGCCTGGCTGATGAAGGATCGGGTTACTTGCGTACACTTGTACAGTCACCGAACGCTGGCCTCTAGCAGAATGGGCGGGCACTAGTTTTAATAGAAAGCGTTTGTCGTTAGGGAGCCGCACTCCCTGGCAGACAGCGATTCTGAGTACGTTCTGTGCAAGGAAATAATCGCTTGTCATCTGGCTGAATCTCGGCTCTGTTGTAGTACAGATGAACTCAAGCAGCAGTAAGGATTTCAAAACCACGACAGTTTTGAGTTTGGCTCAGTGCTGCAAAAGGATGGAGCCAACTGGCTGCTAGTTTTCAATACCGATGAAAACTAGCCTTCGGGCTAATTTGGGTACATTTACATTCATGAATGTCGATTGATATACAATGTCCCTTTTCTAAATAAATAAAATCTTGGCTAAGTTATAGTACAAATGAACACAAGCAGCAGTAAGGATTTCAAAACCACGACAGTTTTGAGTTTGGCTCAGTGCTGCAAAAGGACGGAGCCAACTGGCTGCTAGTTCTGAAACTGCTGGGCTCGTCCGGGATTTGAACCCGGGACCTCTCGCACCCAAAGCGAGAATCATACCCCTAGACCAACGAGCCCTGTCGGAAGGAAGCCTTTCGGGAGGGCGCCACAAATTCTGTGAAGTTCACCTCAAAGACGGAACCCGACCTGGCGTCGAGATACTAAAGTGTAGTTGTTTGAGCGTCAGAAACCACTTGAAGTCATATTACAGATCAAAGGCAGAGCTTGCCAGACAAGGCCTAGTGGCCTAATGGATAAGGCATCAGCCTCCGGAGCTGGAGATTGTGGGTTCAAGTCCCACCTGGGTCGTCTTTGATGGGCTTTGTTTAAGTTGGCCGTTGGGCGAATTCAAGGATGGTTTGTTCAAAGCAACGCTGTAGCCATGATGAGCGCAAGATCTGAATTAGCATAGAACCCACAAACTTCTGATAGCTGTGCTGGGTGTTTGTGTGCATCATTCTGTCCTGCCTGTGCATGTGCCCTATCAGGCTGAAATTACACAAAGCACCCTGCGCAAGAGGCCCAGTGGCTTAAGGGGAAAAGGCCACTTTTTGCTTTTGCACCGGACCTACGACGGAGGCTTTGCGTACGAAAGCAGAGAGGCAGATTACACACAAAACAGGTGGGAAAGAGTCATGAACTATAAATGAATCTAGACATACAAAAACATCATTCACTGCATGAAAAGAGGTGTATCCGGACCAGTATACTCCTGTATACACTGCTGGAATTCGGAAGAATCCGGGAGTATACTGGCCGGATAGCTCAAATTCCATGGGTCTGTATATATCCGTATACATCCGAAATGATACCAAATCGGATGTATGTTGTGGACGTATACTCCCGTGCTACAGCCATTTGTTGCCATGGCAAGTAATCCCTCAAAGGTTTTTTTCAAGAGAACATTTTCACACCTTTGTGCACCTTTTGGCCTTCCCCCCTATTGGTCCTTTTCTTTTAAAACCACTCCCATTACCCAGACCACTATTGGAGGACAGGATACATTAAAAAACCCAGGAAAGTGATTTGATTGGTTACTTTTAGAACATAACCCACCCTAGGCCTTTTCGCACAGTGATTTGATTGGTTATAGGCCAGCTATGCAGATATTGCTCAGTATACACTAAACCCCCCTTACCCCAATTTTAATACATTCAAATATAATTTTAAAAACACACACAAAGAACAATGAGAAAGTCTGACATTTTTATTAAGGTAAATAAAACATTACAAAGAGCATTATAAACAAGCATTAAAAAGGAATGGGGGAACAAAAATATTTGAGGGGATGAAAATTTAAAGGAACAAAAACAAATATAACATGAACATTATAAACATACATTAAAATGAATGGGGAAAAAGAAATGTTAACAAAGGTGTAAAGGAATAAAATACAAAACGTGGAGATCAGCAACATGCACATCAAAAAGGAACAAATATACAAAGTATACAATATAAAACAATTTAAAATCAATAAATAAATATAGAAATTAAAGTGTATATATGTAAATATTAATTTTTTCAAACTGCCATGATGCACTGGTGGTGTGACGTAGCGTGGGTCAGCCTCTAGTCTGGTTTGTAGTACCTGGCAGAGAGCAGATAACTCTGTGGTTCTGTTTGGTGGAGACCTCAGCATCCACACTGGCCTTCTATCAACAATAGCATCTTCATCAGACATCAGTTCTATTGTTGCAGTCTTCCACAGTTCCCTTTATGTGTTGGGTTTGTACAACACTGGACATGGTCTCCAGCAACTGCAAAACATGACAGTAATTTAACCACTAAAACACAGAGAGGAGGACAGTTACATTCTGAAGAAGAAAAAAACAACAACTGCTTAACCAGTTTCTTAACTTACCCGTCTCTTTCTTTGACGGTTCTTTGCAGTGTTCTTCATAGTGTTTCTTTTCTTGGCCTTTTCAGGCTGAGCCAAAGAATACTTCCTCTGCAAAGTCTCAAAATATGTCTTGCAACCTGTTAAATAAATCATAAATAAATGTAATGCCAATAAAACTAAGTAAAACAGAGGACATTAAAATGATTACAACATCTTTAAGATTACCTTTTGCACATTCAGGGTCAACGTCTGTAAAAGTTGTCCTTAATTCTTTGAAGAGATAAGTGGTCACAGCCAGGTTATGTGATGAATTTATTCTGGGGGAAAAAGTTGCAGGCATCATCAATGAAATTCAGTTTTAGTATTTCAAATCCATATAGTGGTAGATTAAACTAACATTTACAGTATACAATACGCAGTCTTACCCGGTTTGTGGATCGTATTTGTGTGGGTTGTTCTCTGAATTATGGAGGCGCTTTACGGGTTCCTGTAAAGTTTGAAATTAAAAAGCGTTTAAATGGATTCACAATCTGCAAGAACCTCAAAAGTGAATTTTCAGTTTGAATAAGTTGGCCATCACAGTAAACATAAGAGACAAAACATATCAGTTCATAAGTCTTTAAGATGTCACTCAGCGCCTCTGATATCTTACCGGTTCGTGCCGCCTTCTGCCTATACAAGGCCACCAGTGCAGGTGTGTGTTGGTCAAGCACAGCATAGAACTGGTTCCGTATGTTGACGTTTGTGATGCGTTGGAACTCAGCACAAAGCTACAAAAACAAACAAAAATAATTATATAAAAAGACTAATACTCGATTTGCAACCGAAAACACATTTGTGATGCAACATGTTCCGTTAAAATACATTGTTGAGCAACATGGTCACATGCAAAGTGATAGTTCTTACACACAGTGAATAGTGGCATTTGCTGTTCCATTTGAATGTGATACATATTAAAAACTTGGCAGTGAAATATGTGTGAAGAGTGGCAGAAAAGAGAAGCGAGTCTGTTTTACCTGTGATTCAATCCGAAGAGCCGGCCATTTCCCCAAGAAGTCCTTCACCTGCACAGATAAAACAATCAATATGAAACCAGTCAAATTATGCAATCAACCTCTTTAATGACAAATTAATGATACAGAATTTCAAGTGAATGTAACTTACCGATAAAGTTGCTCTCTGGTGACAATGTAGGTCTGCACATGCACACAAAAACAGACAGCAAGAGATTTAATTTTTAAGAGACGTTTGATTGATGCTAATGAATTAGGCTCCAAATAAAAGAAATGGTGAAAAATAGTTACAGACTAAATTAACATTTGAGTCACCTTGATTTTGGGGATGCTCACTGCACTCCTTCCACTTAAACCTATAATGAAAAGACGTTTGTAAAGGGTTTAATAAAAACTTGCATAGTTCATTCGGTAACTATTATGTCCATAACCTTAACTTTGTTTGAGTAAAAGTTAACGTAACTGCTAACGTTAGCCACTAGCTCATTTGGGTGCATCAGCATGTAGATAACATCACATTGAACTTGCCAGAGCAGGGCGCTTAACACAAACAGCAGCAACACACTCAAAAACAGAAGGACTATCGCTTGCTGAAAAGAGTTATTGACTAACGTTAACATTATTGCCCTGCCACGACATTAACAGTACACAGGATATTATCTGTAACTAGCAGGCGGACTGACGGCAATCGCGCCCGCGGCACCGCGCTTGCAACTTAAAAATAGCCTCGTCTAAGTCAAATATCACGTGTAATATGATATTCTTACAATATTACAACAAGCAAAGTAGTTTTGAAGTGTTTTGGTTTACTTACAAGTTGTTTCATTCTTGATACACGTCGCTCAAGAGGGTAGCCATCTTGGACAGATTTTTCAGGTAACGTCAGCTGCACGTCATGACGTCATATCACGTGATCGACAGTACAGTAAACAATAGTGAGTAAACCAGCGGTGTTCACTCAGAAACGCTGAGGCACACAAACATAAAAATACATAGGCTATTTGTTCACAGACATTAATAGTTTAAAGGTGGATTAAATCAGCAAGAGATTTTAACTGTAGTGACCTCGGTCTTCAATTCAGTGGAGTAGAAAAGCTCAGGTTCCTTCTACCTTTTTAATAAATATCAAGTCACCTTTATTTATACAGTGCTTTTTACAATAGGCCTACAGATTGTTTCAAAGTAGCTTTACAGAGATAACAGGAAAGTAATGCAAGACAGTTTGTTTCCAGAAGAAAATAGCTTCACAGTCCAGCTTAAGTCAGTTCAGTGGTGATTCATTTTGTTGTATAAATAAATAAATAAATAAATTTAACTGTGGATATATATAGCCACTTTGGAGAAAACCGTGATGTCATCGTCCAGCTCAGCTCAGATCTCATATAATAGTGTCAACGCAGGCAGATCAATAATATTGTTGAATATTAAATTAAATTTCCCCAACTAAGCAAGCTAAAAGCCAATTGTAAAAAAGGTGACAATTGTTGTTGTCTGCAATTTGTAAAACTTCACAATAAAATTTGAGATATTCTGAAATGTTTGGTTCATTTTTCTTTATTTGTTCCATTAAATTTATTGCTGGGAAAAAAATTAATCGCATCCAAAATAAAAGTTTGTGTTTGCATAATATATGTGCGTGTACTGTATATAATTATTTTGTATATATAAATACACACATATGCATGTATATATTTAAGATTTTTATTTTTTTTATTTTATTAAATTATTTATATTTATATATAATATAAATTGTGTATAAATATATATACAGTATATACATGCAGATATTTCTTAAATAAATACATGCATATGTGTGTATTTACAGAATAATTATACACAGTACACACACATATATTATGCAAACACAAACTTTTATTTTGGATGCGATTAATTTTTTCCCAGCACTAATTAAATTCCTTTGTTTATTTCATTAAATATTCAGATGTTTTTGTGAACGTATATGTTCAGACTGGGTGTTTATTTTGTCCTGTTTTTATAAAAAATATTTGATTAAGAGACTTTTTTTCATGCAGTGGTTTTAAGGCCCTGACACAGGCGACGTGAGCCAACCCTAGAGTCGGCTTTAGTCATTGCTAGTTCTTTGACGTCGGTTTTGTGTTTCAGGTCCTTAAGAATTTATTTATTTTTCTGTACAAAAAGCTTGTTTGCTTTAGCCTATAGTAATCCAGAGATAATTCTCAACCCTGAAGTCCTCCCTGGCCACCCCTCCCTCTGAGAACAGCCAGCACCTTTAGTGTCAGTCATTAACATATGAAAGGTCTTCACACCTAACAGTTGTCAGTCCTCTCACACCCAGCAGTGTTTCAGCTGTATATGTCCGTGAAATTTCACGGATTCCTGTATATGTCCGCATATGTGAGGTTTCCGGGTTTATCTTGAAATATACTGTTCCATGTTACTCTGATCCGCTTTTTCCCGCATACATCCGGCAAACATCAAATTACACAGGAGTTTACCATGCCCGTATTTTGCCGGATTTGAGTCTTTTCATGCAGTGATTGATACGTTTGTTTTGACCATAGAACCAAAATGGCGGGCTCTAAATGTAAACAGCCTCATAGAGGCTATGTCGTAGGCTTGACTTTGAACCATAGGACATCAGCCCCCCACCTAGGGCGTGCTTGTTGAGCTAGCTCTAAGCCGATGCTGCAAAAAGTCAATGATAATTTGTTCAAAGAAACTCCACAGAACAACAAGTATACCTGTGCTTAAGCGTTTCTGCAAAAGAGCCACGGTGATTCAATTAAGAGCGATATAAAATGGTTTGAATCCCACTACGGCAGGGGTGCCCAACCCTGCTCCTGCCGATCGACTGTCCTGCACAGTTTATCTCCAACCCTAATCAAACACACCTGAAGCAACCAATTAACGTCTTCAGGATCGCTTGAAAATTAAAGGCAGGTGTGTTTGATTAGGGTTGGAGATGAACTGTGCAGGACAGTCGATCGGCAGGAGCAGGGTTGGGCACCCCTGCACTACGGCATCTACAGGCCTGCAAAAAGTTCAGTTTGGCCGAAGCATCAGCCTCTGATGCTGCAGAATGTGACGTCAAGTACTATGTGGGTTGCAGTAAATGGCCAGATATGAAGTGGTTGATAAAGAAAAGCAGCAGAAGCAAACAGAGTCAGAGAACCCTTGAACTCATACTAAAGGTGAGAGGGCTCGTCCGGGATTTGAACCCGGGACCTCTCGCACCCGAAGCGAGAATCATATCCCTAGACCAACGAGCCTGATAAACGAAGGTTTGGGCTACTTGCGTACAGTCACTGAACGCTGGCCTTTAACAGAATGGGCAGGCACCAGTTTTAATACAACACGTTTGTCGTTAGGGAGCCGTACTCCCTGGCGGGCAACGGTTTTGAGTATGTTCTGTGAAGGAAATAAACACTTGTCATCTGGCTGAATTTTAGTACAGATGAAGACAAACAGCCTTTTCACAGCAGTTTTGAGTTTGGCTCAGCGCTCCAAAGGAGGGAGCCAACTGGCTGCTTGTTCTGAAACTGCTGGGCTCGTCCGGGATTTGAACCCGGGACCTCTCGCACCCAAAGCGAGAATCATACCCCTAGACCAACGAGCCTGGCTGATGAAGGATCGGGTTACTTGCGTACACTTGTACAGTCACCGAACGCTGGCCTCTAGCAGAATGGGCGGGCACTAGTTTTAATAGAAAGCGTTTGTCGTTAGGGAGCCGCACTCCCTGGCAGACAGCGATTCTGAGTACGTTCTGTGCAAGGAAATAATCGCTTGTCATCTGGCTGAATCTCGGCTCTGTTGTAGTACAGATGAACTCAAGCAGCAGTAAGGATTTCAAAACCACGACAGTTTTGAGTTTGGCTCAGTGCTGCAAAAGGATGGAGCCAACTGGCTGCTAGTTTTCAATACCGATGAAAACTAGCCTTCGGGCTAATTTGGGTACATTTACATTCATGAATGTCGATTGATATACAATGTCCCTTTTCTAAATAAATAAAATCTTGGCTAAGTTATAGTACAAATGAACACAAGCAGCAGTAAGGATTTCAAAACCACGACAGTTTTGAGTTTGGCTCAGTGCTGCAAAAGGACGGAGCCAACTGGCTGCTAGTTCTGAAACTGCTGGGCTCGTCCGGGATTTGAACCCGGGACCTCTCGCACCCAAAGCGAGAATCATACCCCTAGACCAACGAGCCCTGTCGGAAGGAAGCCTTTCGGGAGGGCGCCACAAATTCTGTGAAGTTCACCTCAAAGACGGAACCCGACCTGGCGTCGAGATACTAAAGTGTAGTTGTTTGAGCGTCAGAAACCACTTGAAGTCATATTACAGATCAAAGGCAGAGCTTGCCAGACAAGGCCTAGTGGCCTAATGGATAAGGCATCAGCCTCCGGAGCTGGAGATTGTGGGTTCAAGTCCCACCTGGGTCGTCTTTGATGGGCTTTGTTTAAGTTGGCCGTTGGGCGAATTCAAGGATGGTTTGTTCAAAGCAACGCTGTAGCCATGATGAGCGCAAGATCTGAATTAGCATAGAACCCACAAACTTCTGATAGCTGTGCTGGGTGTTTGTGTGCATCATTCTGTCCTGCCTGTGCATGTGCCCTATCAGGCTGAAATTACACAAAGCACCCTGCGCAAGAGGCCCAGTGGCTTAAGGGGAAAAGGCCACTTTTTGCTTTTGCACCGGACCTACGACGGAGGCTTTGCGTACGAAAGCAGAGAGGCAGATTACACACAAAACAGGTGGGAAAGAGTCATGAACTATAAATGAATCTAGACATACAAAAACATCATTGAAACGTTTGTTTTGACCATAGAACCAAAATGGCGGGCTCTAAATGTAAACAGCCTCATAGAGGCTATGTCGTAGGCTTGACTTTGAACCATAGGACATCAGCCCCCCACCTAGGGCGTGCTTGTTGAGCTAGCTCTAAGCCGATGCTGCAAAAAGTCAATGATAATTTGTTCAAAGAAACTCCACAGAACAACAAGTATACCTGTGCTTAAGCGTTTCTGCAAAAGAGCCACGGTGATTCAATTAAGAGCGATATAAAATGGTTTGAATCCCACTACGGCAGGGGTGCCCAACCCTGCTCCTGCCGATCGACTGTCCTGCACAGTTTATCTCCAACCCTAATCAAACACACCTGAAGCAACCAATTAACGTCTTCAGGATCGCTTGAAAATTAAAGGCAGGTGTGTTTGATTAGGGTTGGAGATGAACTGTGCAGGACAGTCGATCGGCAGGAGCAGGGTTGGGCACCCCTGCACTACGGCATCTACAGGCCTGCAAAAAGTTCAGTTTGGCCGAAGCATCAGCCTCTGATGCTGCAGAATGTGACGTCAAGTACTATGTGGGTTGCAGTAAATGGCCAGATATGAAGTGGTTGATAAAGAAAAGCAGCAGAAGCAAACAGAGTCAGAGAACCCTTGAACTCATACTAAAGGTGAGAGGGCTCGTCCGGGATTTGAACCCGGGACCTCTCGCACCCGAAGCGAGAATCATACCCCTAGACCAACGAGCCTGATAAACGAAGGTTTGGGCTACTTGCGTACAGTCACTGAACGCTGGCCTTTAACAGAATGGGCAGGCACCAGTTTTAATACAACACGTTTGTCGTTAGGGAGCCGTACTCCCTGGCGGGCAACGGTTTTGAGTATGTTCTGTGAAGGAAATAAACACTTGTCATCTGGCTGAATTTTAGTACAGATGAAGACAAACAGCCTTTTCACAGCAGTTTTGAGTTTGGCTCAGCGCTCCAAAGGAGGGAGCCAACTGGCTGCTTGTTCTGAAACTGCTGGGCTCGTCCGGAATTTGAACCCGGGACCTCTCACACCCAAAGCGAGAATCATACCCCTAGACCAACGAGCCTGGCTGATGAAGGATCGGGTTACTTGCGTACACTTGTACAGTCACCGAACGCTGGCCTCTAGCAGAATGGGCGGGCACTAGTTTTAATAGAAAGCGTTTGTCGTTAGGGAGCCGCACTCCCTGGCAGACAGCGATTCTGAGTACGTTCTGTGCAAGGAAATAATCGCTTGTCATCTGGCTGAATCTCGGCTCTGTTGTAGTACAGATGAACTCAAGCAGCAGTAAGGATTTCAAAACCACGACAGTTTTGAGTTTGGCTCAGTGCTGCAAAAGGATGGAGCCAACTGGCTGCTAGTTTTCAATACCGATGAAAACTAGCCTTCGGGCTAATTTGGGTACATTTACATTCATGAATGTCGATTGATATACAATGTCCCTTTTCTAAATAAATAAAATCTTGGCTAAGTTATAGTACAAATGAACACAAGCAGCAGTAAGGATTTCAAAACCACGACAGTTTTGAGTTTGGCTCAGTGCTGCAAAAGGACGGAGCCAACTGGCTGCTAGTTCTGAAACTGCTGGGCTCGTCCGGGATTTGAACCCGGGACCTCTCGCACCCAAAGCGAGAATCATACCCCTAGACCAACGAGCCCTGTCGGAAGGAAGCCTTTCGGGAGGGCGCCACAAATTCTGTGAAGTTCACCTCAAAGACGGAACCCGACCTGGCGTCGAGATACTAAAGTGTAGTTGTTTGAGCGTCAGAAACCACTTGAAGTCATATTACAGATCAAAGGCAGAGCTTGCCAGACAAGGCCTAGTGGCCTAATGGATAAGGCATCAGCCTCCGGAGCTGGAGATTGTGGGTTCAAGTCCCATCTGGGTCGTCTTTGATGGGCTTTGTTTAAGTTGGCCGTTGGGCGAATTCAAGGATGGTTTGTTCAAAGCAACGCTGTAGCCATGATGAGCGCAAGATCTGAATTAGCATAGAACCCACAAACTTCTGATAGCTGTGCTGGGTGTTTGTGTGCATCATTCTGTCCTGCCTGTGCATGTGCCCTATCAGGCTGAAATTACACAAAGCACCCTGCGCAAGAGGCCCAGTGGCTTAAGGGGAAAAGGCCACTTTTTGCTTTTGCACCGGACCTACGACGGAGGCTTTGCGTACGAAAGCAGAGAGGCAGATTACACACAAAACAGGTGGGAAAGAGTCATGAACTATAAATGAATCTAGACATACAAAAACATCATTGATACGTTTGTTTTGACCATAGAACCAAAATGGCGGGCTCTAAATGTAAACAGCCTCATAGAGGCTATGTCGTAGGCTTGACTTTGAACCATAGGACATCAGCCCCCCACCTAGGGCGTGCTTGTTGAGCTAGCTCTAAGCCGATGCTGCAAAAAGTCAATGATAATTTGTTCAAAGAAACTCCACAGAACAACAAGTATACCTGTGCTTAAGCGTTTCTGCAAAAGAGCCACGGTGATTCAATTAAGAGCGATATAAAATGGTTTGAATCCCACTACGGCAGGGGTGCCCAACCCTGCTCCTGCCGATCGACTGTCCTGCACAGTTTATCTCCAACCCTAATCAAACACACCTGAAGCAACCAATTAACGTCTTCAGGATCGCTTGAAAATTAAAGGCAGGTGTGTTTGATTAGGGTTGGAGATGAACTGTGCAGGACAGTCCATCGGCAGGAGCAGGGTTGGGCACCCCTGCACTACGGCATCTACAGGCCTGCAAAAAGTTCAGTTTGGCCGAAGCATCAGCCTCTGATGCTGCAGAATGTGACGTCAAGTACTATGTGGGTTGCAGTAAATGGCCAGATATGAAGTGGTTGATAAAGAAAAGCAGCAGAAGCAAACAGAGTCAGAGAACCCTTGAACTCATACTAAAGGTGAGAGGGCTCGTCCGGGATTTGAACCCGGGACCTCTCGCACCCGAAGCGAGAATCATACCCCTAGACCAAGAGCCTGATAAACGAAGGTTTGGGCTACTTGCGTACAGTCACTGAACGCTGGCCTTTAACAGAATGGGCAGGCACCAGTTTTAATACAACACGTTTGTCGTTAGGGAGCCGTACTCCCTGGCGGGCAACGGTTTTGAGTATGTTCTGTGAAGGAAATAAACACTTGTCATCTGGCTGAATTTTAGTACAGATGAAGACAAACAGCCTTTTCACAGCAGTTTTGAGTTTGGCTCAGCGCTCCAAAGGAGGGAGCCAACTGGCTGCTTGTTCTGAAACTGCTGGGCTCGTCCGGGATTTGAACCCGGGACCTCTCGCACCCAAAGCGAGAATCATACCCCTAGACCAACGAGCCTGGCTGATGAAGGATCGGGTTACTTGCGTACACTTGTACAGTCACCGAACGCTGGCCTCTAGCAGAATGGGCGGGCACTAGTTTTAATAGAAAGCGTTTGTCATTAGGGAGCCGCACTCCCTGGCAGACAGCGATTCTGAGTACGTTCTGTGCAAGGAAATAATCGCTTGTCATCTGGCTGAATCTCGGCTCTGTTGTAGTACAGATGAACTCAAGCAGCAGTAAGGATTTCAAAACCACGACAGTTTTGAGTTTGGCTCAGTGCTGCAAAAGGATGGAGCCAACTGGCTGCTAGTTTTCAATACCGATGAAAACTAGCCTTCGGGCTAATTTGGGTACATTTACATTCATGAATGTCGATTGATATACAATGTCCCTTTTCTAAATAAATAAAATCTTGGCTAAGTTATAGTACAAATGAACACAAGCAGCAGTAAGGATTTCAAAACCACGACAGTTTTGAGTTTGGCTCAGTGCTGCAAAAGGACGGAGTTAACTGGCTGCTAGTTCTGAAACTGCTGGGCTCGTCCGGGATTTGAACCCGGGACCTCTCGCACCCAAAGCGAGAATCATACCCCTAGACCAACGAGCCCTGTCGAAAGGAAGCCTTTCGGGAGGGCGCCACAAATTCTGTGAAGTTCACCTCAAAGACGGAACCCGACCTGGCGTCGAGATACTAAAGTGTAGTTGTTTGAGCGTCAGAAACCACTTGAAGTCATATTACAGATCAAAGGCAGAGATTGCCAGACAAGGCCTAGTGGCCTAATGGATAAGGCATCAGCCTCCGGAGCTGGAGATTGTGGGTTCAAGTCCCACCTGGGTCGTCTTTGATGGGCTTTGTTTATGTTGGCCGTTGGGCGAATTCAAGGATGGTTTGTTCAAAGCAACGCTGTAGCCATGATGAGCGCAAGATCTGAATTAGCATAGAACCCACAAACTTCTGATAGCTGTGCTGGGTGTTTGTGTGCATCATTCTGTCCTGCCTGTGCATGTGCCCTATCAGGCTGAAATTACACAAAGCACCCTGCGCAAGAGGCCCAGTGGCTTAAGGGGAAAAGGCCACTTTTTGCTTTTGCACCGGACCTACGACGGAGGCTTTGCGTACGAAAGCAGAGAGGCAGATTACACACAAAACAGGTGGGAAAGAGTCATGAACTATAAATGAATCTAGACATACAAAAACATCATTGAAACGTTTGTTTTGACCATAGAACCAAAATGGCGGGCTCTAAATGTAAACAGCCTCATAGAGGCTATGCCGTAGGCTTGACTTTGAACCATAGGACATCAGCCCCCCACCTAGGGCGTGCTTGTTGAGCTAGCTCTAAGCCGATGCTGCAAAAAGTCAATGATAATTTGTTCAAAGAAACTCCACAGAACAACAAGTATACCTGTGCTTAAGCGTTTCTGCAAAAGAGCCACGGTGATTCAATTAAGAGCGATATAAAATGGTTTGAATCCCACTACGGCAGGGGTGCCCAACCCTGCT
The DNA here is from genome assembly GCF_964197995.2 of Scardinius erythrophthalmus. Taxonomy (NCBI): domain Eukaryota; kingdom Metazoa; phylum Chordata; class Actinopteri; order Cypriniformes; family Leuciscidae; genus Scardinius; species Scardinius erythrophthalmus. Next base: position 44,158,999 of record NC_138227.1, read on the forward strand.
CCTGCCGATCGACTGTCCTGCACAGTTTATCTCCAACCCTAATCAAACACACCTGAAGCAACCAATTAACGTCTTGAGGATCGCTTGAAAATTAAAGGCAGGTGTGTTTGATTAGGGTTGGAGATGAACTGTGCAGGACAGTCGATCGGCAGGAGCAGGGTTGGGCACCCCTGCACTACGGCATCTACAGGCCTGCAAAAAGTTCAGTTTGGCTGAAGCATCAGCCTCTGATGCTGCAGAATGTGACGTCAAGTACTATGTGGGTTGCAGTAAATGGCCAGATATGAAGTGGTTGATAAAGAAAAGCAGCAGAAGCAAACAGAGTCAGAGAACCCTTGAACTCATACTAAAGGTGAGAGGGCTCGTCCGGGATTTGAACCCGGGACCTCTCGCACCCGAAGCGAGAATCATACCCCTAGACCAACAAGCCTGATAAACGAAGGTTTGGGCTACTTGCGTACAGTCACTGAACGCTGGCCTTTAACAGAATGGGCAGGCACCAGTTTTAATACAACACGTTTGTCGTTAGGGAGCCGTACTCCCTGGCGGGCAACGGTTTTGAGTATGTTCTGTGAAGGAAATAAACACTTGTCATCTGGCTGAATTTTAGCACAGATGAAGACAAACAGCCTTTTCACAGCAGTTTTGAGTTTGGCTCAGCGCTCCAAAGGAGGGAGCCAACTGGCTGCTTGTTCTGAAACTGCTGGGCTCGTCCGGAATTTGAACCCGGGACCTCTCGCACCCAAAGCGAGAATCATACCCCTAGACCAACGAGCCTGGCTGATGAAGGATCGGGTTACTTGCGTACACTTGTACAGTCACCGAACGCTGGCCTCTAGCAGAATGGGCGGGCACTAGTTTTAATAGAAAGCGTTTGTCGTTAGGGAGCCGCACTCCCTGGCAGACAGCGATTCTGAGTACGTTCTGTGCAAGGAAATAATCGCTTGTCATCTGGCTGAATCTCGGCTCTGTTGTAGTACAGATGAACTCAAGCAGCAGTAAGGATTTCAAAACCACGACAGTTTTGAGTTTGGCTCAGTGCTGCAAAAGGATGGAGCCAACTGGCTGCTAGTTTTCAATACCGATGAAAACTAGCCTTCGGGCTAATTTGGGTACATTTACATTCATGAATGTCGATTGATATACAATGTCCCTTTTCTAAATAAATAAAATCTTGGCTAAGTTATAGTACAAATGAACACAAGCAGCAGTAAGGATTTCAAAACCACGACAGTTTTGAGTTTGGCTCAGTGCTGCAAAAGGACAGAGCCAACTGGCTGCTAGTTCTGAAACTGCTGGGCTCGTCCGGGATTTGAACCCGGGACCTCTCGCACCCAAAGCGAGAATCATACCCCTAGACCAACGAGCCCTGTCGGAAGGAAGCCTTTCGGGAGGGCGCCACAAATTCTGTGAAGTTCACCTCAAAGACGGAACCCGACCTGGCGTCGAGATACTAAAGTGTAGTTGTTTGAGCGTCAGAAACCACTTGAAGTCATATTACAGATCAAAGGCAGAGCTTGCCAGACAAGGCCTAGTGGCCTAATGGATAAGGCATCAGCCTCCGGAGCTGGAGATTGTGGGTTCAAGTCCCACCTGGGTCGTCTTTGATGGGCTTTGTTTAAGTTGGCCGTTGGGCGAATTCAAGGATGGTTTGTTCAAAGCAACGCTGTAGCCATGATGAGCGCAAGATCTGAATTAGCATAGAACCCACAAACTTCTGATAGCTGTGCTGGGTGTTTGTGTGCATCATTCTGTCCTGCCTGTGCATGTGCCCTATCAGGCTGAAATTACACAAAGCACCCTGCGCAAGAGGCCCAGTGGCTTAAGGGGAAAAGGCCACTTTTTGCTTTTGCACCGGACCTACGACGGAGGCTTTGCGTACGAAAGCAGAGAGGCAGATTACACACAAAACAGGTGGGAAAGAGTCATGAACTATAAATGAATCTAGACATACAAAAACATCATTGATACGTTTGTTTTGACCATAGAACCAAAATGGCGGGCTCTAAATGTAAACAGCCTCATAGAGGCTATGTCGTAGGCTTGACTTTGAACCATAGGACATCAGCCCCCCACCTAGGGCGTGCTTGTTGAGCTAGCTCTAAGCCGATGCTGCAAAAAGTCAATGATAATTTGTTCAAAGAAACTCCACAGAACAACAAGTATACCTGTGCTTAAGCGTTTCTGCAAAAGAGCCACGGTGATTCAATTAAGAGCGATATAAAATGGTTTGAATCCCACTACGGCAGGGGTGCCCAACCCTGCTCCTGCCGATCGACTGTCCTGCACAGTTTATCTCCAACCCTAATCAAACACACCTGAAGCAACCAATTAACGTCTTCAGGATCGCTTGAAAATTAAAGGCAGGTGTGTTTGATTAGGGTTGGAGATGAACTGTGCAGGACAGTCGATCGGCAGGAGCAGAGTTGGGCACCCCTGCACTACGGCATCTACAGGCCTGCAAAAAGTTCAGTTTGGCCGAAGCATCAGCCTCTGATGCTGCAGAATGTGACGTCAAGTACTATGTGGGTTGCAGTAAATGGCCAGATATGAAGTGGTTGATAAAGAAAAGCAGCAGAAGCAAACAGAGTCAGAGAACCCTTGAACTCATACTAAAGGTGAGAGGGCTCGTCCGGGATTTGAACCCGGGACCTCTCGCACCCGAAGCGAGAATCATACCCCTAGACCAACGAGCCTGATAAACGAAGGTTTGGGCTACTTGCGTACAGTCACTGAACGCTGGCCTCTAGCAGAATGGGCGGGCACTAGTTTTAATAGAAAGCGTTTGTCGTTAGGGAGCCGCACTCCCTGGCAGACAGCGATTCTGAGTACGTTCTGTGCAAGGAAATAATCGCTTGTCATCTGGCTGAATCTCGGCTCTGTTGTAGTACAGATGAACTCAAGCAGCAGTAAGGATTTCAAAACCACGACAGTTTTGAGTTTGGCTCAGTGCTGCAAAAGGATGGAGCCAACTGGCTGCTAGTTTTCAATACCGATGAAAACTAGCCTTCGGGCTAATTTGGGTACATTTACATTCATGAATGTCGATTGATATACAATGTCCCTTTTCTAAATAAATAAAATCTTGGCTAAGTTATAGTACAAATGAACACAAGCAGCAGTAAGGATTTCAAAACCACGACAGTTTTGAGTTTGGCTCAGTGCTGCAAAAGGACGGAGCCAACTGGCTGCTAGTTCTGAAACTGCTGGGCTCGTCCGGGATTTGAACCCGGGACCTCTCGCACCCAAAGCGAGAATCATACCCCTAGACCAACGAGCCCTGTCGGAAGGAAGCCTTTCGGGAGGGCGCCACAAATTCTGTGAAGTTCACCTCAAAGACGGAACCCGACCTGGCGTCGAGATACTAAAGTGTAGTTGTTTGAGCGTCAGAAACCACTTGAAGTCATATTACAGATCAAAGGCAGAGCTTGCCAGACAAGGCCTAGTGGCCTAATGGATAAGGCATCAGCCTCCGGAGCTGGAGATTGTGGGTTCAAGTCCCACCTGGGTCGTCTTTGATGGGCTTTGTTTAAGTTGGCCTTTGGGCGAATTCAAGGATGGTTTGTTCAAAGCAACGCTGTAGCCATGATGAGCGCAAGATCTGAATTAGCATAGAACCCACAAACTTCTGATAGCTGTGCTGGGTGTTTGTGTGCATCATTCTGTCCTGCCTGTGCATGTGCCCTATCAGGCTGAAATTACACAAAGCACCCTGCGCAAGAGGCCCAGTGGCTTAAGGGGAAAAGGCCACTTTTTGCTTTTGCACCGGACCTACGACGGAGGCTTTGCGTACGAAAGCAGAGAGGCAGATTACACACAAAACAGGTGGGAAAGAGTCATGAACTATAAATGAATCTAGACATACAAAAACATCATTGATACGTTTGTTTTGACCATAGAACCAAAATGGCGGGCTCTAAATGTAAACAGCCTCATAGAGGCTATGTCGTAGGCTTGACTTTGAACCATAGGACATCAGCCCCCCACCTAGGGCGTGCTTGTTGAGCTAGCTCTAAGCCGATGCTGCAAAAAGTCAATGATAATTTGTTCAAAGAAACTCCACAGAACAACAAGTATACCTGTGCTTAAGCGTTTCTGCAAAAGAGCCACGGTGATTCAATTAAGAGCGATATAAAATGGTTTGAATCCCACTACGGCAGGGGTGCCCAACCCTGCTCCTGCCGATCGACTGTCCTGCACAGTTTATCTCCAACCCTAATCAAACACACCTGAAGCAACCAATTAACGTCTTCAGGATCGCTTGAAAATTAAAGGCAGGTGTGTTTGATTAGGGTTGGAGATGAACTGTGCAGGACAGTCGATCGGCAGGAGCAGGGTTGGGCACCCCTGCACTACGGCATCTACAGGCCTGCAAAAAGTTCAGTTTGGCCGAAGCATCAGCCTCTGATGCTGCAGAATGTGACGTCAAGTACTATGTGGGTTGCAGTAAATGGCCAGATATGAAGTGGTTGATAAAGAAAAGCAGCAGAAGCAAACAGAGTCAGAGAACCCTTGAACTCATACTAAAGGTGAGAGGGCTCGTCCGGGATTTGAACCCGGGACCTCTCGCACCCGAAGCGAGAATCATACCCCTAGACCAACGAGCCTGATAAACGAAGGTTTGGGCTACTTGCGTACAGTCACTGAACGCTGGCCTTTAACAGAATGGGCAGGCACCAGTTTTAATACAACACGTTTGTCGTTAGGGAGCCGTACTCCCTGGCGGGCAACGGTTTTGAGTGTGTTCTGTGAAGGAAATAAACACTTGTCATCTGGCTGAATTTTAGTACAGATGAAGACAAACAGCCTTTTCACAGCAGTTTTGAGTTTGGCTCAGCGCTCCAAAGGAGGGAGCCAACTGGCTGCTTGTTCTGAAACTGCTGGGCTCGTCCGGGATTTGAACCCGGGACCTCTCGCACCCAAAGCGAGAATCATACCCCTAGACCAACGAGCCTGGCTGATGAAGGATCGGGTTACTTGCGTACACTTGTACAGTCACCGAACGCTGGCCTCTAGCAGAATGGGCGGGCACTAGTTTTAATAGAAAGCGTTTGTCGTTAGGGAGCCGCACTCCCTGGCAGACAGCGATTCTGAGTACGTTCTGTGCAAGGAAATAATCGCTTGTCATCTGGCTGAATCTCGGCTCTGTTGTAGTACAGATGAACTCAAGCAGCAGTAAGGATTTCAAAACCACGACAGTTTTGAGTTTGGCTCAGTGCTGCAAAAGGATGGAGCCAACTGGCTGCTAGTTTTCAATACCGATGAAAACTAGCCTTCGGGCTAATTTGGGTACATTTACATTCATGAATGTCGATTGATATACAATGTCCCTTTTCTAAATAAATAAAATCTTGGCTAAGTTATAGTACAAATGAACACAAGCAGCAGTAAGGATTTCAAAACCACGACAGTTTTGAGTTTGGCTCAGTGCTGCAAAAGGACGGAGCCAACTGGCTGCTAGTTCTGAAACTGCTGGGCTCGTCCGGGATTTGAACCCGGGACCTCTCGCACCCAAAGCGAGAATCATACCCCTAGACCAACGAGCCCTGTCGGAAGGAAGCCTTTCGGGAGGGCGCCACAAATTCTGTGAAGTTCACCTCAAAGACGGAACCCGACCTGGCGTCGAGATACTAAAGTGTAGTTGTTTGAGCGTCAGAAACCACTTGAAGTCATATTACAGATCAAAGGCAGAGCTTGCCAGACAAGGCCTAGTGGCCTAATGGATAAGGCATCAGCCTCCGGAGCTGGAGATTGTGGGTTCAAGTCCCACCTGGGTCGTCTTTGATGGGCTTTGTTTAAGTTGGCCTTTGGGCGAATTCAAGGATGGTTTGTTCAAAGCAACGCTGTAGCCATGATGAGCGCAAGATCTGAATTAGCATAGAACCCACAAACTTCTGATAGCTGTGCTGGGTGTTTGTGTGCATCATTCTGTCCTGCCTGTGCATGTGCCCTATCAGGCTGAAATTACACAAAGCACCCTGCGCAAGAGGCCCAGTGGCTTAAGGGGAAAAGGCCACTTTTTGCTTTTGCACCGGACCTACGACGGAGGCTTTGCGTACGAAAGCAGAGAGGCAGATTACACACAAAACAGGTGGGAAAGAGTCATGAACTATAAATGAATCTAGACATACAAAAACATCATTGATACGTTTGTTTTGACCATAGAACCAAAATGGCGGGCTCTAAATGTAAACAGCCTCATAGAGGCTATGTCGTAGGCTTGACTTTGAACCATAGGACATCAGCCCCCCACCTAGGGCGTGCTTGTTGAGCTAGCTCTAAGCCGATGCTGCAAAAAGTCAATGATAATTTGTTCAAAGAAACTCCACAGAACAACAAGTATACCTGTGCTTAAGCGTTTCTGCAAAAGAGCCACGGTGATTCAATTAAGAGCGATATAAAATGGTTTGAATCCCACTACGGCAGGGGTGCCCAACCCTGCTCCTGCCGATCGACTGTCCTGCACAGTTTATCTCCAACCCTAATCAAACACACCTGAAGCAACCAATTAACGTCTTCAGGATCGCTTGAAAATTAAAGGCAGGTGTGTTTGATTAGGGTTGGAGATGAACTGTGCAGGACAGTCGATCGGCAGGAGCAGGGTTGGGCACCCCTGCACTACGGCATCTACAGGCCTGCAAAAAGTTCAGTTTGGCCGAAGCATCAGCCTCTGATGCTGCAGAATGTGACGTCAAGTACTATGTGGGTTGCAGTAAATGGCCAGATATGAAGTGGTTGATAAAGAAAAGCAGCAGAAGCAAACAGAGTCAGAGAACCCTTGAACTCATACTAAAGGTGAGAGGGCTCGTCCGGGATTTGAACCCGGGACCTCTCGCACCCGAAGCGAGAATCATACCCCTAGACCAACGAGCCTGATAAACGAAGGTTTGGGCTACTTGCGTACAGTCACTGAACGCTGGCCTTTAACAGAATGGGCAGGCACCAGTTTTAATACAACACGTTTGTCGTTAGGGAGCCGTACTCCCTGGCGGGCAACGGTTTTGAGTGTGTTCTGTGAAGGAAATAAACACTTGTCATCTGGCTGAATTTTAGTACAGATGAAGACAAACAGCCTTTTCACAGCAGTTTTGAGTTTGGCTCAGCGCTCCAAAGGAGGGAGCCAACTGGCTGCTTGTTCTGAAACTGCTGGGCTCGTCCGGGATTTGAACCCGGGACCTCTCGCACCCAAAGCGAGAATCATACCCCTAGACCAACGAGCCTGGCTGATGAAGGATCGGGTTACTTGCGTACACTTGTACAGTCACCGAACGCTGGCCTCTAGCAGAATGGGCGGGCACTAGTTTTAATAGAAAGCGTTTGTCGTTAGGGAGCCGCACTCCCTGGCAGACAGCGATTCTGAGTACGTTCTGTGCAAGGAAATAATCGCTTGTCATCTGGCTGAATCTCGGCTCTGTTGTAGTACAGATGAACTCAAGCAGCAGTAAGGATTTCAAAACCACGACAGTTTTGAGTTTGGCTCAGTGCTGCAAAAGGATGGAGCCAACTGGCTGCTAGTTTTCAATACCGATGAAAACTAGCCTTCGGGCTAATTTGGGTACATTTACATTCATGAATGTCGATTGATATACAATGTCCCTTTTCTAAATAAATAAAATCTTGGCTAAGTTATAGTACAAATGAACACAAGCAGCAGTAAGGATTTCAAAACCACGACAGTTTTGAGTTTGGCTCAGTGCTGCAAAAGGACGGAGCCAACTGGCTGCTAGTTCTGAAACTGCTGGGCTCGTCCGGGATTTGAACCCGGGACCTCTCGCATCCAAAGCGAGAATCATACCCCTAGACCAACGAGCCCTGTCGGAAGGAAGCCTTTCGGGAGGGCGCGACAAATTCTGTGAAGTTCACCTCAAAGACGGAACCCGACCTGGCGTCGAGATACTAAAGTGTAGTTGTTTGAGCGTCAGAAACCACTTGAAGTCATATTACAGATCAAAGGCAGAGCTTGCCAGACAAGGCCTAGTGGCCTAATGGATAAGGCATCAGCCTCCGGAGCTGGAGATTGTGGGTTCAAGTCCCACCTGGGTCGTCTTTGATGGGCTTTGTTTAAGTTGGCCGTTGGGCGAATTCAAGGATGGTTTGTTCAAAGCAACGCTGTAGCCATGATGAGCGCAAGATCTGAATTAGCATAGAACCCACAAACTTCTGATAGCTGTGCTGGGTGTTTGTGTGCATCATTCTGTCCTGCCTGTGCATGTGCCCTATCAGGCTGAAATTACACAAAGCACCCTGCGCAAGAGGCCCAGTGGCTTAAGGGGAAAAGGCCACTTTTTGCTTTTGCACCGGACCTACGACGGAGGCTTTGCGTACGAAAGCAGAGAGGCAGATTACACACAAAACAGGTGGGAAAGAGTCATGAACTATAAATGAATCTAGACATACAAAAACATCATTGATACGTTTGTTTTGACCATAGAACCAAAATGGCGGGCTCTAAATGTAAACAGCCTCATAGAGGCTATGTCGTAGGCTTGACTTTGAACCATAGGACATCAGCCCCCCACCTAGGGCGTGCTTGTTGAGCTAGCTCTAAGCCGATGCTGCAAAAAGTCAATGATAATTTGTTCAAAGAAACTCCACAGAACAACAAGTATACCTGTGCTTAAGCGTTTCTGCAAAAGAGCCACGGTGATTCAATTAAGAGCGATATAAAATGGTTTGAATCCCACTACGGCAGGGGTGCCCAACCCTGCTCCTGCCGATCGACTGTCCTGCACAGTTTATCTCCAACCCTAATCAAACACACCTGAAGTAACCAATTAACGTCTTCAGGATCGCTTGAAAATTAAAGGCAGGTGTGTTTGATTAGGGTTGGAGATGAACTGTGCAGGACAGTCGATCGGCAGGAGCAGGGTTGGGCACCCCTGCACTACGGCATCTACAGGCCTGCAAAAAGTTCAGTTTGGCCGAAGCATCAGCCTCTGATGCTGCAGAATGTGACGTCAAGTACTATGTGGGTTGCAGAAAATGGCCAGATATGAAGTGGTTGATAAAGAAAAGCAGCAGAAGCAAACAGAGTCAGAGAACCCTTGAACTCATACTAAAGTTGAGAGGGCTCGTCCGGGATTTGAACCCGGGACCTCTCGCACCCGAAGCGAGAATCATACCCCTAGACCAACGAGCCTGATAAACGAAGGTTTGGGCTACTTGCGTACAGTCACTGAACGCTGGCCTTTAACAGAATGGGCAGGCACCAGTTTTAATACAACACGTTTGTCGTTAGGGAGCCGTACTCCCTGGCGGGCAACGGTTTTGAGTGTGTTCTGTGAAGGAAATAAACACTTGTCATCTGGCTGAATTTTAGTACAGATGAAGACAAACAGCCTTTTCACAGCAGTTTTGAGTTTGGCTCAGCGCTCCAAAGGAGGGAGCCAACTGGTTGCTTGTTCTGAAACTGCTGGGCTCGTCCGGGATTTGAACCCGGGACCTCTCGCACCCAAAGCGAGAATCATACCCCTAGACCAACGAGCCTGGCTGATGAAGGATCGGGTTACTTGCGTACACTTGTACAGTCACCGAACGCTGGCCTCTAGCAGAATGGGCGGGCACTAGTTTTAATAGAAAGCGTTTGTCGTTAGGGAGCCGCACTCCCTGGCAGACAGCGATTCTGAGTACGTTCTGTGCAAGGAAATAATCGCTTGTCATCTGGCTGAATCTCGGCTCTGTTGTAGTACAGATGAACTCAAGCAGCAGTAAGGATTTCAAAACCACGACAGTTTTGAGTTTGGCTCAGTGCTGCAAAAGGATGGAGCCAACTGGCTGCTAGTTTTCAATACCGATGAAAACTAGCCTTCGGGCTAATTTGGGTACATTTACATTCATGAATGTCGATTGATATACAATGTCCCTTTTCTAAATAAATAAAATCTTGGCTAAGTTATAGTACAAATGAACACAAGCAGCAGTAAGGATTTCAAAACCACGACAGTTTTGAGTTTGGCTCAGTGCTGCAAAAGGACGGAGCCAACTGGCTGCTAGTTCTGAAACTGCTGGGCTCGTCCGGGATTTGAACCCGGGACCTCTCGCACCCAAAGCGAGAATCATACCCCTAGACCAACGAGCCCTGTCGGAAGGAAGCCTTTCGGGAGGGCGCCACAAATTCTGTGAAGTTCACCTCAAAGACGGAACCCGACCTGGCGTCGAGATACTAAAGTGTAGTTGTTTGAGCGTCAGAAACCACTTGAAGTCATATTACAGATCAAAGGCAGAGCTTGCCAGACAAGGCCTAGTGGCCTAATGGATAAGGCATCAGCCTCCGGAGCTGGAGATTGTGGGTTCAAGTCCCACCTGGGTCGTCTTTGATGGGCTTTGTTTAAGTTGGCCGTTGGGCGAATTCAAGGATGGTTTGTTCAAAGCAACGCTGTAGCCATGATGAGCGCAAGATCTGAATTAGCATAGAACCCACAAACTTCTGATAGCTGTGCTGGGTGTTTGTGTGCATCATTCTGTCCTGCCTGTGCATGTGCCCTATCAGGCTGAAATTACACAAAGCACCCTGCGCAAGAGGCCCAGTGGCTTAAGGGGAAAAGGCCACTTTTTGCTTTTGCACCGGACCTACGACGGAGGCTTTGCGTACGAAAGCAGAGAGGCAGATTACACACAAAACAGGTGGGAAAGAGTCATGAACTATAAATGAATCTAGACATACAAAAACATCATTGATACGTTTGTTTTGACCATAGAACCAAAATGGCGGGCTCTAAATGTAAACAGCCTCATAGAGGCTATGTCGTAGGCTTGACTTTGAACCATAGGACATCAGCCCCCCACCTAGGGCGTGCTTGTTGAGCTAGCTCTAAGCCGATGCTGCAAAAAGTCAATGATAATTTGTTCAAAGAAACTCCACAGAACAACAAGTATACCTGTGCTTAAGCGTTTCTGCAAAAGAGCCACGGTGATTCAATTAAGAGCGATATAAAATGGTTTGAATCCCACTACGGCAGGGGTGCCCAACCCTGCTCCTGCCGATCGACTGTCCTGCACAGTTTATCTCCAACCCTAATCAAACACACCTGAAGCAACCAATTAACGTCTTCAGGATCGCTTGAAAATTAAAGGCAGGTGTGTTTGATTAGGGTTGGAGATGAACTGTGCAGGACAGTCCATCGGCAGGAGCAGGGTTGGGCACCCCTGCACTACGGCATCTACAGGCCTGCAAAAAGTTCAGTTTGGCCGAAGCATCAGCCTCTGATGCTGCAGAATGTGACGTCAAGTACTATGTGGGTTGCAGTAAATGGCCAGATATGAAGTGGTTGATAAAGAAAAGCAGCAGAAGCAAACAGAGTCAGAGAACCCTTGAACTCATACTAAAGGTGAGAGGGCTCGTCCGGGATTTGAACCCGGGACCTCTCGCACCCGAAGCGAGAATCATACCCCTAGACCAAGAGCCTGATAAACGAAGGTTTGGGCTACTTGCGTACAGTCACTGAACGCTGGCCTTTAACAGAATGGGCAGGCACCAGTTTTAATACAACACGTTTGTCGTTAGGGAGCCGTACTCCCTGGCGGGCAACGGTTTTGAGTATGTTCTGTGAAGGAAATAAACACTTGTCATCTGGCTGAATTTTAGTACAGATGAAGACAAACAGCCTTTTCACAGCAGTTTTGAGTTTGGCTCAGCGCTCCAAAGGAGGGAGCCAACTGGCTGCTTGTTCTGAAACTGCTGGGCTCGTCCGGGATTTGAACCCGGGACCTCTCGCACCCAAAGCGAGAATCATACCCCTAGACCAACGAGCCTGGCTGATGAAGGATCGGGTTACTTGCGTACACTTGTACAGTCACCGAACGCTGGCCTCTAGCAGAATGGGCGGGCACTAGTTTTAATAGAAAGCGTTTGTCGTTAGGGAGCCGCACTCCCTGGCAGACAGCGATTCTGAGTACGTTCTGTGCAAGGAAATAATCGCTTGTCATCTGGCTGAATCTCGGCTCTGTTGTAGTACAGATGAACTCAAGCAGCAGTAAGGATTTCAAAACCACGACAGTTTTGAGTTTGGCTCAGTGCTGCAAAAGGATGGAGCCAACTGGCTGCTAGTTTTCAATACCGATGAAAACTAGCCTTCGGGCTAATTTGGGTACATTTACATTCATGAATGTCGATTGATATACAATGTCCCTTTTCTAAATAAATAAAATCTTGGCTAAGTTATAGTACAAATGAACACAAGCAGCAGTAAGGATTTCAAAACCACGACAGTTTTGAGTTTGGCTCAGTGCTGCAAAAGGACGGAGCCAACTGGCTGCTAGTTCTGAAACTGCTGGGCTCGTCCGGGATTTGAACCCGGGACCTCTCGCACCCAAAGCGAGAATCATACCCCTAGACCAACGAGCCCTGTCGGAAGGAAGCCTTTCGGGAGGGCGCCACAAATTCTGTGAAGTTCACCTCAAAGACGGAACCCGACCTGGCGTCGAGATACTAAAGTGTAGTTGTTTGAGCGTCAGAAACCACTTGAAGTCATATTACAGATCAAAGGCAGAGATTGCCAGACAAGGCCTAGTGGCCTAATGGATAAGGCATCAGCCTCCGGAGCTGGAGATTGTGGGTTCAAGTCCCACCTGGGTCGTCTTTGATGGGCTTTGTTTAAGTTGGCCGTTGGGCGAATTCAAGGATGGTTTGTTCAAAGCAACGCTGTAGCCATGATGAGCGCAAGATCTGAATTAGCATAGAACCCACAAACTTCTGATAGCTGTGCTGGGTGTTTGTGTGCATCATTCTGTCCTGCCTGTGCATGTGCCCTATCAGGCTGAAATTACACAAAGCACCCTGCGCAAGAGGCCCAGTGGCTTAAGGGGAAAAGGCCACTTTTTGCTTTTGCACCGGACCTACGACGGAGGCTTTGCGTACGAAAGCAGAGAGGCAGATTACACACAAAACAGGTGGGAAAGAGTCATGAACTATAAATGAATCTAGACATACAAAAACATCATTGATACGTTTGTTTTGACCATAGACCCAAAATGGCGGGCTCTAAATGTAAACAGCCTCATAGAGGCTATGTCGTAGGCTTGACTTTGAACCATAGGACATCAGCCCCCCACCTAGGGCGTGCTTGTTGAGCTAGCTCTAAGCCGATGCTGCAAAAAGTCAATGATAATTTGTTCAAAGAAACTCCACAGAACAACAAGTATACCTGTGCTTAAGCGTTTCTGCAAAAGAGCCACGGTGATTCAATTAAGAGCGATATAAAATGGTTTGAATCCCACTACGGCAGGGGTGCCCAACCCTGCTCCTGCCGATCGACTGTCCTGCACAGTTTATCTCCAACCCTAATCAAACACACCTGAAGCAACCAATTAACGTCTTCAGGATCGCTTGAAAATTAAAGGCAGGTGTGTTTGATTAGGGTTGGAGATGAACTGTGCAGGACAGTCGATCGGCAGGAGCAGGGTTGGGCACCCCTGCACTACGGCATCTACAGGCCTGCAAAAAGTTCAGTTTGGCCGAAGCATCAGCCTCTGATGCTGCAGAATGTGACGTCAAGTACTATGTGGGTTGCAGTAAATGGCCAGATATGAAGTGGTTGATAAAGAAAAGCAGCAGAAGCAAACAGAGTCAGAGAACCCTTGAACTCATACTAAAGGTGAGAGGGCTCGTCCGGGATTTGAACCCGGGACCTCTCGCACCCGAAGCGAGAATCATACCCCTAGACCAACGAGCCTGATAAACGAAGGTTTGGGCTACTTGCGTACAGTCACTGAACGCTGGCCTTTAACAGAATGGGCAGGCACCAGTTTTAATACAACACGTTTGTCGTTAGGGAGCCGTACTCCCTGGCGGGCAACGGTTTTGAGTATGTTCTGTGAAGGAAATAAACACTTGTCATCTGGCTGAATTTTAGTACAGATGAAGACAAACAGCCTTTTCACAGCAGTTTTGAGTTTGGCTCAGCGCTCCAAAGGAGGGAGCCAACTGGCTGCTTGTTCTGAAACTGCTGGGCTCGTCCGGGATTTGAACCCGGGACCTCTCGCACCCAAAGCGAGAATCATACCCCTAGACCAACGAGCCCTGTCGGAAGGAAGCCTTTCGGGAGGGCGCCACAAATTCTGTGAAGTTCACCTCAAAGACGGAACCCGACCTGGCGTCGAGATACTAAAGTGTAGTTGTTTGAGCGTCAGAAACCACTTGAAGTCATATTACAGATCAAAGGCAGAGCTTGCCAGACAAGGCCTAGTGGCCTAATGGATAAGGCATCAGCCTCCGGAGCTGGAGATTGTGGGTTCAAGTCCCACCTGGGTCGTCTTTGATGGGCTTTGTTTAAGTTGGCCGTTGGGCGAATTCAAGGATGGTTTGTTCAAAGCAACGCTGTAGCCATGATGAGCGCAAGATCTGAATTAGCATAGAACCCACAAACTTCTGATAGCTGTGCTGGGTGTTTGTGTGCATCATTCTGTCCTGCCTGTGCATGTGCCCTATCAGGCTGAAATTACACAAAGCACCCTGCGCAAGAGGCCCAGTGGCTTAAGGGGAAAAGGCCACTTTTTGCTTTTGCACCGGACCTACGACGGAGGCTTTGCGTACGAAAGCAGAGAGGCAGATTACACACAAAACAGGTGGGAAAGAGTCATGAACTATAAATGAATCTAGACATACAAAAACATCATTGATACGTTTGTTTTGACCATAGAACCAAAATGGCGGGCTCTAAATGTTTAACAGCCTCATAGAGGCTATGTCGTAGGCTTGACTTTGAACCATAGGACATCAGCCCCCCACCTAGGGCGTGCTTGTTGAGCTAGCTCTAAGCCGATGCTGCAAAAAGTCAATGATAATTTGTTCAAAGAAACTCCACAGAACAACAAGTATACCTGTGCTTAAGCGTTTCTGCAAAAGAGCCACGGTGATTCAATTAAGAGCGATATAAAATGGTTTGAATCCCACTACGGCAGGGGTGCCCAACCCTGCTCCTGCCGATCGACTGTCCTGCACAGTTTATCTCCAACCCTAATCAAACACACCTGAAGCAACCAATTAACGTCTTCAGGATCGCTTGAAAATTAAAGGCAGGTGTGTTTGATTAGGGTTGGAGATGAACTGTGCAGGACAGTCGATCGGCAGGAGCAGGGTTGGGCACCCCTGCACTACGGCATCTACAGGCCTGCAAAAAGTTCAGTTTGGCCGAAGCATCAGCCTCTGATGCTGCAGAATGTGACGTCAAGTACTATGTGGGTTGCAGTAAATGGCCAGATATGAAGTGGTTGATAAAGAAAAGCAGCAGAAGCAAACAGAGTCAGAGAACCCTTGAACTCATACTAAAGGTGAGAGGGCTCGTCCGGGATTTGAACCCGGGACCTCTCGCACCCGAAGCGAGAATCATACCCCTAGACCAACGAGCCTGATAAACGAAGGTTTGGGCTACTTGCGTACAGTCACTGAACGCTGGCCTTTAACAGAATGGGCAGGCACCAGTTTTAATACAACACGTTTGTCGTTAGGGAGCCGTACTCCCTGGCGGGCAACGGTTTTGAGTATGTTCTGTGAAGGAAATAAACACTTGTCATCTGGCTGAATTTTAGTACAGATGAAGACAAACAGCCTTTTCACAGCAGTTTTGAGTTTGGCTCAGCGCTCCAAAGGAGGGAGCCAACTGGCTGCTTGTTCTGAAACTGCTGGGCTCGTCCGGAATTTGAACCCGGGACCTCTCGCACCCAAAGCGAGAATCATACCCCTAGACCAACGAGCCTGGCTGATGAAGGATCGGGTTACTTGCGTACACTTGTACAGTCACCGAACGCTGGCCTCTAGCAGAATGGGCGGGCACTAGTTTTAATAGAAAGCGTTTGTCGTTAGGGAGCCGCACTCCCTGGCAGACAGCGATTCTGAGTACGTTCTGTGCAAGGAAATAATCGCTTGTCATCTGGCTGAATCTCGGCTCTGTTGTAGTACAGATGAACTCAAGCAGCAGTAAGGATTTCAAAACCACGACAGTTTTGAGTTTGGCTCAGTGCTGCAAAAGGATGGAGCCAACTGGCTGCTAGTTTTCAATACCGATGAAAACTAGCCTTCGGGCTAATTTGGGTACATTTACATTCATGAATGTCGATTGATATACAATGTCCCTTTTCTAAATAAATAAAATCTTGGCTAAGTTATAGTACAAATGAACACAAGCAGCAGTAAGGATTTCAAAACCACGACAGTTTTGAGTTTGGCTCAGTGCTGCAAAAGGACGGAGCCAACTGGCTGCTAGTTCTGAAACTGCTGGGCTCGTCCGGGATTTGAACCCGGGACCTCTCGCACCCAAAGCGAGAATCATACCCCTAGACCAACGAGCCCTGTCGGAAGGAAGGTTTTCGGGAGGGCGCGACAAATTCTGTGAAGTTCACCTCAAAGACGGAACCCGACCTGGCGTCGAGATACTAAAGTGTAGTTGTTTGAGCGTCAGAAACCACTTGAAGTCATATTACAGATCAAAGGCAGAGCTTGCCAGACAAGGCCTAGTGGCCTAATGGATAAGGCATCAGCCTCCGGAGCTGGAGATTGTGGGTTCAAGTCCCACCTGGGTCGTCTTTGATGGGCTTTGTTTAAGTTGGCCGTTGGGCGAATTCAAGGATGGTTTGTTCAAAGCAACGCTGTAGCCATGATGAGCGCAAGATCTGAATTAGCATAGAACCCACAAACTTCTGATAGCTGTGCTGGGTGTTTGTGTGCATCATTCTGTCCTGCCTGTGCATGTGCCCTATCAGGCTGAAATTACACAAAGCACCCTGCGCAAGAGGCCCAGTGGCTTAAGGGGAAAAGGCCACTTTTTGCTTTTGCACCGGACCTACGACGGAGGCTTTGCGTACGAAAGCAGAGAGGCAGATTACACACAAAACAGGTGGGAAAGAGTCATGAACTATAAATGAATCTAGACATACAAAAACATCATTGATACGTTTGTTTTGACCATAGAACCAAAATGGCGGGCTCTAAATGTAAACAGCCTCATAGAGGCTATGTCGTAGGCTTGACTTTGAACCATAGGACATCAGCCCCCCACCTAGGGCGTGCTTGTTGAGCTAGCTCTAAGCCGATGCTGCAAAAAGTCAATGATAATTTGTTCAAAGAAACTCCACAGAACAACAAGTATACCTGTGCTTAAGCGTTTCTGCAAAAGAGCCACGGTGATTCAATTAAGAGCGATATAAAATGGTTTGAATCCCACTACGGCAGGGGTGCCCAACCCTGCTCCTGCCGATCGACTGTCCTGCACAGTTTATCTCCAACCCTAATCAAACACACCTGAAGCAACCAATTAACGTCTTCAGGATCGCTTGAAAATTAAAGGCAGGTGTGTTTGATTAGGGTTGGAGATGAACTGTGCAGGACAGTCGATCGGCAGGAGCAGGGTTGGGCACCCCTGCACTACGGCATCTACAGGCCTGCAAAAAGTTCAGTTTGGCCGAAGCATCAGCCTCTGATGCTGCAGAATGTGACGTCAAGTACTATGTGGGTTGCAGTAAATGGCCAGATATGAAGTGGTTGATAAAGAAAAGCAGCAGAAGCAAACAGAGTCAGAGAACCCTTGAACTCATACTAAAGGTGAGCGGGCTCGTCCGGGATTTGAACCCGGGACCTCTCGCACCCGAAGCGAGAATCATACCCCTAGACCAACGAGCCTGATAAACGAAGGTTTGGGCTACTTGCGTACAGTCACTGAACGCTGGCCTTTAACAGAATGGGCAGGCACCAGTTTTAATACAACACGTTTGTCGTTAGGGAGCCGTACTCCCTGGCGGGCAACGGTTTTGAGTATGTTCTGTGAAGGAAATAAACACTTGTCATCTGGCTGAATTTTAGTACAGATGAAGACAAACAGCCTTTTCACAGCAGTTTTGAGTTTGGCTCAGCGCTCCAAAGGAGGGAGCCAACTGGCTGCTTGTTCTGAAACTGCTGGGCTCGTCCGGGATTTGAACCCGGGACCTCTCGCACCCAAAGCGAGAATCATACCCCTAGACCAACGAGCCTGGCTGATGAAGGATCGGGTTACTTGCGTACACTTGTACAGTCACCGAACGCTGGCCTCTAGCAGAATGGGCGGGCACTAGTTTTAATAGAAAGCGTTTGTCGTTAGGGAGCCGCACTCCCTGGCAGACAGCGATTCTGAGTACGTTCTGTGCAAGGAAATAATCGCTTGTCATCTGGCTGAATCTCGGCTCTGTTGTAGTACAGATGAACTCAAGCAGCAGTAAGGATTTCAAAACCACGACAGTTTTGAGTTTGGCTCAGTGCTGCAAAAGGATGGAGCCAACTGGCTGCTAGTTTTCAATACCGATGAAAACTAGCCTTCGGGCTAATTTGGGTACATTTACATTCATGAATGTCGATTGATATACAATGTCCCTTTTCTAAATAAATAAAATCTTGGCTAAGTTATAGTACAAATGAACACAAGCAGCAGTAAGGATTTCAAAACCACGACAGTTTTGAGTTTGGCTCAGTGCTGCAAAAGGACGGAGCCAACTGGCTGCTAGTTCTGAAACTGCTGGGCTCGTCCGGGATTTGAACCCGGGACCTCTCGCACCCAAAGCGAGAATCATACCCCTAGACCAACGAGCCCTGTCGGAAGGAAGCCTTTCGGGAGGGCGCCACAAATTCTGTGAAGTTCACCTCAAAGACGGAACCCGACCTGGCGTCGAGATACTAAAGTGTAGTTGTTTGAGCGTCAGAAACCACTTGAAGTCATATTACAGATCAAAGGCAGAGCTTGCCAGACAAGGCCTAGTGGCCTAATGGATAAGGCATCAGCCTCCGGAGCTGGAGATTGTGGGTTCAAGTCCCACCTGGGTCGTCTTTGATGGGCTTTGTTTAAGTTGGCCGTTGGGCGAATTCAAGGATGGTTTGTTCAAAGCAACGCTGTAGCCATGATGAGCGCAAGATCTGAATTAGCATAGAACCCACAAACTTCTGATAGCTGTGCTGGGTGTTTGTGTGCATCATTCTGTCCTGCCTGTGCATGTGCCCTATCAGGCTGAAATTACACAAAGCACCCTGCGCAAGAGGCCCAGTGGCTTAAGGGGAAAAGGCCACTTTTTGCTTTTGCACCGGACCTACGACGGAGGCTTTGCGTACGAAAGCAGAGAGGCAGATTACACACAAAACAGGTGGGAAAGAGTCATGAACTATAAATGAATCTAGACATACAAAAACATCATTCACTGCATGAAAAGAGGTGTATCCGGACCAGTATACTCCTGTATACACTGCTGGAATTCGGAAGAATCCGGGAGTATACTGGCCGGATAGCTCAAATTCCATGGGTCTGTATATATCCGTATACATCCGAAATGATACCAAATCGGATGTATGTTGTGGACGTATACTCCCGTGCTACAGCCATTTGTTGCCATGGCAAGTAATCCCTCAAAGGTTTTTTTCAAGAGAACATTTTCACACCTTTGTGCACCTTTTGGCCTTCCCCCCTATTGGTCCTTTTCTTTTAAAACCACTCCCATTACCCAGACCACTATTGGAGGACAGGATACATTAAAAAACCCAGGAAAGTGATTTGATTGGTTACTTTTAGAACATAACCCACCCTAGGCCTTTTCGCACAGTGATTTGATTGGTTATAGGCCAGCTATGCAGATATTGCTCAGTATACACTAAACCCCCCTTACCCCAATTTTAATACATTCAAATATAATTTTAAAAACACACACAAAGAACAATGAGAAAGTCTGACATTTTTATTAAGGTAAATAAAACATTACAAAGAGCATTATAAACAAGCATTAAAAAGGAATGGGGGAACAAAAATATTTGAGGGGATGAAAATTTAAAGGAACAAAAACAAATATAACATGAACATTATAAACATACATTAAAATGAATGGGGAAAAAGAAATGTTAACAAAGGTGTAAAGGAATAAAATACAAAACGTGGAGATCAGCAACATGCACATCAAAAAGGAACAAATATACAAAGTATACAATATAAAACAATTTAAAATCAATAAATAAATATAGAAATTAAAGTGTATATATGTAAATATTAATTTTTTCAAACTGCCATGATGCACTGGTGGTGTGACGTAGCGTGGGTCAGCCTCTAGTCTGGTTTGTAGTACCTGGCAGAGAGCAGATAACTCTGTGGTTCTGTTTGGTGGAGACCTCAGCATCCACACTGGCCTTCTATCAACAATAGCATCTTCATCAGACATCAGTTCTATTGTTGCAGTCTTCCACAGTTCCCTTTATGTGTTGGGTTTGTACAACACTGGACATGGTCTCCAGCAACTGCAAAACATGACAGTAATTTAACCACTAAAACACAGAGAGGAGGACAGTTACATTCTGAAGAAGAAAAAAACAACAACTGCTTAACCAGTTTCTTAACTTACCCGTCTCTTTCTTTGACGGTTCTTTGCAGTGTTCTTCATAGTGTTTCTTTTCTTGGCCTTTTCAGGCTGAGCCAAAGAATACTTCCTCTGCAAAGTCTCAAAATATGTCTTGCAACCTGTTAAATAAATCATAAATAAATGTAATGCCAATAAAACTAAGTAAAACAGAGGACATTAAAATGATTACAACATCTTTAAGATTACCTTTTGCACATTCAGGGTCAACGTCTGTAAAAGTTGTCCTTAATTCTTTGAAGAGATAAGTGGTCACAGCCAGGTTATGTGATGAATTTATTCTGGGGGAAAAAGTTGCAGGCATCATCAATGAAATTCAGTTTTAGTATTTCAAATCCATATAGTGGTAGATTAAACTAACATTTACAGTATACAATACGCAGTCTTACCCGGTTTGTGGATCGTATTTGTGTGGGTTGTTCTCTGAATTATGGAGGCGCTTTACGGGTTCCTGTAAAGTTTGAAATTAAAAAGCGTTTAAATGGATTCACAATCTGCAAGAACCTCAAAAGTGAATTTTCAGTTTGAATAAGTTGGCCATCACAGTAAACATAAGAGACAAAACATATCAGTTCATAAGTCTTTAAGATGTCACTCAGCGCCTCTGATATCTTACCGGTTCGTGCCGCCTTCTGCCTATACAAGGCCACCAGTGCAGGTGTGTGTTGGTCAAGCACAGCATAGAACTGGTTCCGTATGTTGACGTTTGTGATGCGTTGGAACTCAGCACAAAGCTACAAAAACAAACAAAAATAATTATATAAAAAGACTAATACTCGATTTGCAACCGAAAACACATTTGTGATGCAACATGTTCCGTTAAAATACATTGTTGAGCAACATGGTCACATGCAAAGTGATAGTTCTTACACACAGTGAATAGTGGCATTTGCTGTTCCATTTGAATGTGATACATATTAAAAACTTGGCAGTGAAATATGTGTGAAGAGTGGCAGAAAAGAGAAGCGAGTCTGTTTTACCTGTGATTCAATCCGAAGAGCCGGCCATTTCCCCAAGAAGTCCTTCACCTGCACAGATAAAACAATCAATATGAAACCAGTCAAATTATGCAATCAACCTCTTTAATGACAAATTAATGATACAGAATTTCAAGTGAATGTAACTTACCGATAAAGTTGCTCTCTGGTGACAATGTAGGTCTGCACATGCACACAAAAACAGACAGCAAGAGATTTAATTTTTAAGAGACGTTTGATTGATGCTAATGAATTAGGCTCCAAATAAAAGAAATGGTGAAAAATAGTTACAGACTAAATTAACATTTGAGTCACCTTGATTTTGGGGATGCTCACTGCACTCCTTCCACTTAAACCTATAATGAAAAGACGTTTGTAAAGGGTTTAATAAAAACTTGCATAGTTCATTCGGTAACTATTATGTCCATAACCTTAACTTTGTTTGAGTAAAAGTTAACGTAACTGCTAACGTTAGCCACTAGCTCATTTGGGTGCATCAGCATGTAGATAACATCACATTGAACTTGCCAGAGCAGGGCGCTTAACACAAACAGCAGCAACACACTCAAAAACAGAAGGACTATCGCTTGCTGAAAAGAGTTATTGACTAACGTTAACATTATTGCCCTGCCACGACATTAACAGTACACAGGATATTATCTGTAACTAGCAGGCGGACTGACGGCAATCGCGCCCGCGGCACCGCGCTTGCAACTTAAAAATAGCCTCGTCTAAGTCAAATATCACGTGTAATATGATATTCTTACAATATTACAACAAGCAAAGTAGTTTTGAAGTGTTTTGGTTTACTTACAAGTTGTTTCATTCTTGATACACGTCGCTCAAGAGGGTAGCCATCTTGGACAGATTTTTCAGGTAACGTCAGCTGCACGTCATGACGTCATATCACGTGATCGACAGTACAGTAAACAATAGTGAGTAAACCAGCGGTGTTCACTCAGAAACGCTGAGGCACACAAACATAAAAATACATAGGCTATTTGTTCACAGACATTAATAGTTTAAAGGTGGATTAAATCAGCAAGAGATTTTAACTGTAGTGACCTCGGTCTTCAATTCAGTGGAGTAGAAAAGCTCAGGTTCCTTCTACCTTTTTAATAAATATCAAGTCACCTTTATTTATACAGTGCTTTTTACAATAGGCCTACAGATTGTTTCAAAGTAGCTTTACAGAGATAACAGGAAAGTAATGCAAGACAGTTTGTTTCCAGAAGAAAATAGCTTCACAGTCCAGCTTAAGTCAGTTCAGTGGTGATTCATTTTGTTGTATAAATAAATAAATAAATTTAACTGTGGATATATATAGCCACTTTGGAGAAAACCGTGATGTCATCGTCCAGCTCAGCTCAGATCTCATATAATAGTGTCAACGCAGGCAGATCAATAATATTGTTGAATATTAAATTAAATTTCCCCAACTAAGCAAGCTAAAAGCCAATTGTAAAAAAGGTGACAATTGTTGTTGTCTGCAATTTGTAAAACTTCACAATAAAATTTGAGATATTCTGAAATGTTTGGTTCATTTTTCTTTATTTGTTCCATTAAATTTATTGCTGGGAAAAAAATTAATCGCATCCAAAATAAAAGTTTGTGTTTGCATAATATATGTGCGTGTACTGTATATAATTATTTTGTATATATAAATACACACATATGCATGTATATATTTAAGATTTTTATTTTTTTTATTTTATTAAATTATTTATATTTATATATAATATAAATTGTGTATAAATATATATACAGTATATACATGCAGATATTTCTTAAATAAATACATGCATATGTGTGTATTTACAGAATAATTATACACAGTACACACACATATATTATGCAAACACAAACTTTTATTTTGGATGCGATTAATTTTTTCCCAGCACTAATTAAATTCCTTTGTTTATTTCATTAAATATTCAGATGTTTTTGTGAACGTATATGTTCAGACTGGGTGTTTATTTTGTCCTGTTTTTATAAAAAATATTTGATTAAGAGACTTTTTTTCATGCAGTGGTTTTAAGGCCCTGACACAGGCGACGTGAGCCAACCCTAGAGTCGGCTTTAGTCATTGCTAGTTCTTTGACGTCGGTTTTGTGTTTCAGGTCCTTAAGAATTTATTTATTTTTCTGTACAAAAAGCTTGTTTGCTTTAGCCTATAGTAATCCAGAGATAATTCTCAACCCTGAAGTCCTCCCTGGCCACCCCTCCCTCTGAGAACAGCCAGCACCTTTAGTGTCAGTCATTAACATATGAAAGGTCTTCACACCTAACAGTTGTCAGTCCTCTCACACCCAGCAGTGTTTCAGCTGTATATGTCCGTGAAATTTCACGGATTCCTGTATATGTCCGCATATGTGAGGTTTCCGGGTTTATCTTGAAATATACTGTTCCATGTTACTCTGATCCGCTTTTTCCCGCATACATCCGGCAAACATCAAATTACACAGGAGTTTACCATGCCCGTATTTTGCCGGATTTGAGTCTTTTCATGCAGTGATTGATACGTTTGTTTTGACCATAGAACCAAAATGGCGGGCTCTAAATGTAAACAGCCTCATAGAGGCTATGTCGTAGGCTTGACTTTGAACCATAGGACATCAGCCCCCCACCTAGGGCGTGCTTGTTGAGCTAGCTCTAAGCCGATGCTGCAAAAAGTCAATGATAATTTGTTCAAAGAAACTCCACAGAACAACAAGTATACCTGTGCTTAAGCGTTTCTGCAAAAGAGCCACGGTGATTCAATTAAGAGCGATATAAAATGGTTTGAATCCCACTACGGCAGGGGTGCCCAACCCTGCTCCTGCCGATCGACTGTCCTGCACAGTTTATCTCCAACCCTAATCAAACACACCTGAAGCAACCAATTAACGTCTTCAGGATCGCTTGAAAATTAAAGGCAGGTGTGTTTGATTAGGGTTGGAGATGAACTGTGCAGGACAGTCGATCGGCAGGAGCAGGGTTGGGCACCCCTGCACTACGGCATCTACAGGCCTGCAAAAAGTTCAGTTTGGCCGAAGCATCAGCCTCTGATGCTGCAGAATGTGACGTCAAGTACTATGTGGGTTGCAGTAAATGGCCAGATATGAAGTGGTTGATAAAGAAAAGCAGCAGAAGCAAACAGAGTCAGAGAACCCTTGAACTCATACTAAAGGTGAGAGGGCTCGTCCGGGATTTGAACCCGGGACCTCTCGCACCCGAAGCGAGAATCATATCCCTAGACCAACGAGCCTGATAAACGAAGGTTTGGGCTACTTGCGTACAGTCACTGAACGCTGGCCTTTAACAGAATGGGCAGGCACCAGTTTTAATACAACACGTTTGTCGTTAGGGAGCCGTACTCCCTGGCGGGCAACGGTTTTGAGTATGTTCTGTGAAGGAAATAAACACTTGTCATCTGGCTGAATTTTAGTACAGATGAAGACAAACAGCCTTTTCACAGCAGTTTTGAGTTTGGCTCAGCGCTCCAAAGGAGGGAGCCAACTGGCTGCTTGTTCTGAAACTGCTGGGCTCGTCCGGGATTTGAACCCGGGACCTCTCGCACCCAAAGCGAGAATCATACCCCTAGACCAACGAGCCTGGCTGATGAAGGATCGGGTTACTTGCGTACACTTGTACAGTCACCGAACGCTGGCCTCTAGCAGAATGGGCGGGCACTAGTTTTAATAGAAAGCGTTTGTCGTTAGGGAGCCGCACTCCCTGGCAGACAGCGATTCTGAGTACGTTCTGTGCAAGGAAATAATCGCTTGTCATCTGGCTGAATCTCGGCTCTGTTGTAGTACAGATGAACTCAAGCAGCAGTAAGGATTTCAAAACCACGACAGTTTTGAGTTTGGCTCAGTGCTGCAAAAGGATGGAGCCAACTGGCTGCTAGTTTTCAATACCGATGAAAACTAGCCTTCGGGCTAATTTGGGTACATTTACATTCATGAATGTCGATTGATATACAATGTCCCTTTTCTAAATAAATAAAATCTTGGCTAAGTTATAGTACAAATGAACACAAGCAGCAGTAAGGATTTCAAAACCACGACAGTTTTGAGTTTGGCTCAGTGCTGCAAAAGGACGGAGCCAACTGGCTGCTAGTTCTGAAACTGCTGGGCTCGTCCGGGATTTGAACCCGGGACCTCTCGCACCCAAAGCGAGAATCATACCCCTAGACCAACGAGCCCTGTCGGAAGGAAGCCTTTCGGGAGGGCGCCACAAATTCTGTGAAGTTCACCTCAAAGACGGAACCCGACCTGGCGTCGAGATACTAAAGTGTAGTTGTTTGAGCGTCAGAAACCACTTGAAGTCATATTACAGATCAAAGGCAGAGCTTGCCAGACAAGGCCTAGTGGCCTAATGGATAAGGCATCAGCCTCCGGAGCTGGAGATTGTGGGTTCAAGTCCCACCTGGGTCGTCTTTGATGGGCTTTGTTTAAGTTGGCCGTTGGGCGAATTCAAGGATGGTTTGTTCAAAGCAACGCTGTAGCCATGATGAGCGCAAGATCTGAATTAGCATAGAACCCACAAACTTCTGATAGCTGTGCTGGGTGTTTGTGTGCATCATTCTGTCCTGCCTGTGCATGTGCCCTATCAGGCTGAAATTACACAAAGCACCCTGCGCAAGAGGCCCAGTGGCTTAAGGGGAAAAGGCCACTTTTTGCTTTTGCACCGGACCTACGACGGAGGCTTTGCGTACGAAAGCAGAGAGGCAGATTACACACAA
The DNA here is from genome assembly GCF_964197995.2 of Scardinius erythrophthalmus. Classification (NCBI taxonomy): domain Eukaryota; kingdom Metazoa; phylum Chordata; class Actinopteri; order Cypriniformes; family Leuciscidae; genus Scardinius; species Scardinius erythrophthalmus. The sequence goes on from NC_138227.1 coordinate 44,185,051, forward strand.
AACAGGTGGGAAAGAGTCATGAACTATAAATGAATCTAGACATACAAAAACATCATTGAAACGTTTGTTTTGACCATAGAACCAAAATGGCGGGCTCTAAATGTAAACAGCCTCATAGAGGCTATGTCGTAGGCTTGACTTTGAACCATAGGACATCAGCCCCCCACCTAGGGCGTGCTTGTTGAGCTAGCTCTAAGCCGATGCTGCAAAAAGTCAATGATAATTTGTTCAAAGAAACTCCACAGAACAACAAGTATACCTGTGCTTAAGCGTTTCTGCAAAAGAGCCACGGTGATTCAATTAAGAGCGATATAAAATGGTTTGAATCCCACTACGGCAGGGGTGCCCAACCCTGCTCCTGCCGATCGACTGTCCTGCACAGTTTATCTCCAACCCTAATCAAACACACCTGAAGCAACCAATTAACGTCTTCAGGATCGCTTGAAAATTAAAGGCAGGTGTGTTTGATTAGGGTTGGAGATGAACTGTGCAGGACAGTCGATCGGCAGGAGCAGGGTTGGGCACCCCTGCACTACGGCATCTACAGGCCTGCAAAAAGTTCAGTTTGGCCGAAGCATCAGCCTCTGATGCTGCAGAATGTGACGTCAAGTACTATGTGGGTTGCAGTAAATGGCCAGATATGAAGTGGTTGATAAAGAAAAGCAGCAGAAGCAAACAGAGTCAGAGAACCCTTGAACTCATACTAAAGGTGAGAGGGCTCGTCCGGGATTTGAACCCGGGACCTCTCGCACCCGAAGCGAGAATCATACCCCTAGACCAACGAGCCTGATAAACGAAGGTTTGGGCTACTTGCGTACAGTCACTGAACGCTGGCCTTTAACAGAATGGGCAGGCACCAGTTTTAATACAACACGTTTGTCGTTAGGGAGCCGTACTCCCTGGCGGGCAACGGTTTTGAGTATGTTCTGTGAAGGAAATAAACACTTGTCATCTGGCTGAATTTTAGTACAGATGAAGACAAACAGCCTTTTCACAGCAGTTTTGAGTTTGGCTCAGCGCTCCAAAGGAGGGAGCCAACTGGCTGCTTGTTCTGAAACTGCTGGGCTCGTCCGGAATTTGAACCCGGGACCTCTCACACCCAAAGCGAGAATCATACCCCTAGACCAACGAGCCTGGCTGATGAAGGATCGGGTTACTTGCGTACACTTGTACAGTCACCGAACGCTGGCCTCTAGCAGAATGGGCGGGCACTAGTTTTAATAGAAAGCGTTTGTCGTTAGGGAGCCGCACTCCCTGGCAGACAGCGATTCTGAGTACGTTCTGTGCAAGGAAATAATCGCTTGTCATCTGGCTGAATCTCGGCTCTGTTGTAGTACAGATGAACTCAAGCAGCAGTAAGGATTTCAAAACCACGACAGTTTTGAGTTTGGCTCAGTGCTGCAAAAGGATGGAGCCAACTGGCTGCTAGTTTTCAATACCGATGAAAACTAGCCTTCGGGCTAATTTGGGTACATTTACATTCATGAATGTCGATTGATATACAATGTCCCTTTTCTAAATAAATAAAATCTTGGCTAAGTTATAGTACAAATGAACACAAGCAGCAGTAAGGATTTCAAAACCACGACAGTTTTGAGTTTGGCTCAGTGCTGCAAAAGGACGGAGCCAACTGGCTGCTAGTTCTGAAACTGCTGGGCTCGTCCGGGATTTGAACCCGGGACCTCTCGCACCCAAAGCGAGAATCATACCCCTAGACCAACGAGCCCTGTCGGAAGGAAGCCTTTCGGGAGGGCGCCACAAATTCTGTGAAGTTCACCTCAAAGACGGAACCCGACCTGGCGTCGAGATACTAAAGTGTAGTTGTTTGAGCGTCAGAAACCACTTGAAGTCATATTACAGATCAAAGGCAGAGCTTGCCAGACAAGGCCTAGTGGCCTAATGGATAAGGCATCAGCCTCCGGAGCTGGAGATTGTGGGTTCAAGTCCCATCTGGGTCGTCTTTGATGGGCTTTGTTTAAGTTGGCCGTTGGGCGAATTCAAGGATGGTTTGTTCAAAGCAACGCTGTAGCCATGATGAGCGCAAGATCTGAATTAGCATAGAACCCACAAACTTCTGATAGCTGTGCTGGGTGTTTGTGTGCATCATTCTGTCCTGCCTGTGCATGTGCCCTATCAGGCTGAAATTACACAAAGCACCCTGCGCAAGAGGCCCAGTGGCTTAAGGGGAAAAGGCCACTTTTTGCTTTTGCACCGGACCTACGACGGAGGCTTTGCGTACGAAAGCAGAGAGGCAGATTACACACAAAACAGGTGGGAAAGAGTCATGAACTATAAATGAATCTAGACATACAAAAACATCATTGATACGTTTGTTTTGACCATAGAACCAAAATGGCGGGCTCTAAATGTAAACAGCCTCATAGAGGCTATGTCGTAGGCTTGACTTTGAACCATAGGACATCAGCCCCCCACCTAGGGCGTGCTTGTTGAGCTAGCTCTAAGCCGATGCTGCAAAAAGTCAATGATAATTTGTTCAAAGAAACTCCACAGAACAACAAGTATACCTGTGCTTAAGCGTTTCTGCAAAAGAGCCACGGTGATTCAATTAAGAGCGATATAAAATGGTTTGAATCCCACTACGGCAGGGGTGCCCAACCCTGCTCCTGCCGATCGACTGTCCTGCACAGTTTATCTCCAACCCTAATCAAACACACCTGAAGCAACCAATTAACGTCTTCAGGATCGCTTGAAAATTAAAGGCAGGTGTGTTTGATTAGGGTTGGAGATGAACTGTGCAGGACAGTCGATCGGCAGGAGCAGGGTTGGGCACCCCTGCACTACGGCATCTACAGGCCTGCAAAAAGTTCAGTTTGGCCGAAGCATCAGCCTCTGATGCTGCAGAATGTGACGTCAAGTACTATGTGGGTTGCAGTAAATGGCCAGATATGAAGTGGTTGATAAAGAAAAGCAGCAGAAGCAAACAGAGTCAGAGAACCCTTGAACTCATACTAAAGGTGAGAGGGCTCGTCCGGGATTTGAACCCGGGACCTCTCGCACCCGAAGCGAGAATCATACCCCTAGACCAACGAGCCTGATAAACGAAGGTTTGGGCTACTTGCGTACAGTCACTGAACGCTGGCCTTTAACAGAATGGGCAGGCACCAGTTTTAATACAACACGTTTGTCGTTAGGGAGCCGTACTCCCTGGCGGGCAACGGTTTTGAGTATGTTCTGTGAAGGAAATAAACACTTGTCATCTGGCTGAATTTTAGTACAGATGAAGACAAACAGCCTTTTCACAGCAGTTTTGAGTTTGGCTCAGCGCTCCAAAGGAGGGAGCCAACTGGCTGCTTGTTCTGAAACTGCTGGGCTCGTCCGGGATTTGAACCCGGGACCTCTCGCACCCAAAGCGAGAATCATACCCCTAGACCAACGAGCCTGGCTGATGAAGGATCGGGTTACTTGCGTACACTTGTACAGTCACCGAACGCTGGCCTCTAGCAGAATGGGCGGGCACTAGTTTTAATAGAAAGCGTTTGTCGTTAGGGAGCCGCACTCCCTGGCAGACAGCGATTCTGAGTACGTTCTGTGCAAGGAAATAATCGCTTGTCATCTGGCTGAATCTCGGCTCTGTTGTAGTACAGATGAACTCAAGCAGCAGTAAGGATTTCAAAACCACGACAGTTTTGAGTTTGGCTCAGTGCTGCAAAAGGATGGAGCCAACTGGCTGCTAGTTTTCAATACCGATGAAAACTAGCCTTCGGGCTAATTTGGGTACATTTACATTCATGAATGTCGATTGATATACAATGTCCCTTTTCTAAATAAATAAAATCTTGGCTAAGTTATAGTACAAATGAACACAAGCAGCAGTAAGGATTTCAAAACCACGACAGTTTTGAGTTTGGCTCAGTGCTGCAAAAGGACGGAGCCAACTGGCTGCCAGTTCTGAAACTGCTGGGCTCGTCCGGGATTTGAACCCGGGACCTCTCGCACCCAAAGCGAGAATCATACCCCTAGACCAACGAGCCCTGTCGGAAGGAAGCCTTTCGGGAGGGCGCCACAAATTCTGTGAAGTTCACCTCAAAGACGGAACCCGACCTGGCGTCGAGATACTAAAGTGTAGTTGTTTGAGCGTCAGAAACCACTTGAAGTCATATTACAGATCAAAGGCAGAGCTTGCCAGACAAGGCCTAGTGGCCTAATGGATAAGGCATCAGCCTCCGGAGCTGGAGATTGTGGGTTCAAGTCCCACCTGGGTCGTCTTTGATGGGCTTTGTTTAAGTTGGCCGTTGGGCGAATTCAAGGATGGTTTGTTCAAAGCAACGCTGTAGCCATGATGAGCGCAAGATCTGAATTAGCATAGAACCCACAAACTTCTGATAGCTGTGCTGGGTGTTTGTGTGCATCATTCTGTCCTGCCTGTGCATGTGCCCTATCAGGCTGAAATTACACAAAGCACCCTGCGCAAGAGGCCCAGTGGCTTAAGGGGAAAAGGCCACTTTTTGCTTTTGCACCGGACCTACGACGGAGGCTTTGCGTACGAAAGCAGAGAGGCAGATTACACACAAAACAGGTGGGAAAGAGTCATGAACTATAAATGAATCTAGACATACAAAAACATCATTGATACGTTTGTTTTGACCATAGAACCAAAATGGCGGGCTCTAAATGTAAACAGCCTCATAGAGGCTATGTCGTAGGCTTGACTTTGAACCATAGGACATCAGCCCCCCACCTAGGGCGTGCTTGTTGAGCTAGCTCTAAGCCGATGCTGCAAAAAGTCAATGATAATTTGTTCAAAGAAACTCCACAGAACAACAAGTATACCTGTGCTTAAGCGTTTCTGCAAAAGAGCCACGGTGATTCAATTAAGAGCGATATAAAATGGTTTGAATCCCACTACGGCAGGGGTGCCCAACCCTGCTCCTGCCGATCGACTGTCCTGCACAGTTTATCTCCAACCCTAATCAAACACACCTGAAGCAACCAATTAACGTCTTCAGGATCGCTTGAAAATTAAAGGCAGGTGTGTTTGATTAGGGTTGGAGATGAACTGTGCAGGACAGTCGATCGGCAGGAGCAGGGTTGGGCACCCCTGCACTACGGCATCTACAGGCCTGCAAAAAGTTCAGTTTGGCCGAAGCATCAGCCTCTGATGCTGCAGAATGTGACGTCAAGTACTATGTGGGTTGCAGTAAATGGCCAGATATGAAGTGGTTGATAAAGAAAAGCAGCAGAAGCAAACAGAGTCAGAGAACCCTTGAACTCATACTAAAGGTGAGAGGGCTCGTCCGGGATTTGAACCCGGGACCTCTCGCACCCGAAGCGAGAATCATACCCCTAGACCAACGAGCCTGATAAACGAAGGTTTGGGCTACTTGCGTACAGTCACTGAACGCTGGCCTTTAACAGAATGGGCAGGCACCAGTTTTAATACAACACGTTTGTCGTTAGGGAGCCGTACTCCCTGGCGGGCAACGGTTTTGAGTATGTTCTGTGAAGGAAATAAACACTTGTCATCTGGCTGAATTTTAGTACAGATGAAGACAAACAGCCTTTTCACAGCAGTTTTGAGTTTGGCTCAGCGCTCCAAAGGAGGGAGCCAACTGGCTGCTTGTTCTGAAACTGCTGGGCTCGTCCGGGATTTGAACCCGGGACCTCTCGCACCCAAAGCGAGAATCATACCCCTAGACCAACGAGCCTGGCTGATGAAGGATCGGGTTACTTGCGTACACTTGTACAGTCACCGAACGCTGGCCTCTAGCAGAATGGGCGGGCACTAGTTTTAATAGAAAGCGTTTGTCGTTAGGGAGCCGCACTCCCTGGCAGACAGCGATTCTGAGTACGTTCTGTGCAAGGAAATAATCGCTTGTCATCTGGCTGAATCTCGGCTCTGTTGTAGTACAGATGAACTCAAGCAGCAGTAAGGATTTCAAAACCACGACAGTTTTGAGTTTGGCTCAGTGCTGCAAAAGGATGGAGCCAACTGGCTGCTAGTTTTCAATACCGATGAAAACTAGCCTTCGGGCTAATTTGGGTACATTTACATTCATGAATGTCGATTGATATACAATGTCCCTTTTCTAAATAAATAAAATCTTGGCTAAGTTATAGTACAAATGAACACAAGCAGCAGTAAGGATTTCAAAACCACGACAGTTTTGAGTTTGGCTCAGTGCTGCAAAAGGACGGAGCCAACTGGCTGCTAGTTCTGAAACTGCTGGGCTCGTCCGGGATTTGAACCCGGGACCTCTCGCACCCAAAGCGAGAATCATACCCCTAGACCAACGAGCCCTGTCGGAAGGAAGCCTTTCGGGAGGGCGCCACAAATTCTGTGAAGTTCACCTCAAAGACGGAACCCGACCTGGCGTCGAGATACTAAAGTGTAGTTGTTTGAGCGTCAGAAACCACTTGAAGTCATATTACAGATCAAAGGCAGAGCTTGCCAGACAAGGCCTAGTGGCCTAATGGATAAGGCATCAGCCTCCGGAGCTGGAGATTGTGGGTTCAAGTCCCACCTGGGTCGTCTTTGATGGGCTTTGTTTAAGTTGGCCGTTGGGCGAATTCAAGGATGGTTTGTTCAAAGCAACGCTGTAGCCATGATGAGCGCAAGATCTGAATTAGCATAGAACCCACAAACTTCTGATAGCTGTGCTGGGTGTTTGTGTGCATCATTCTGTCCTGCCTGTGCATGTGCCCTATCAGGCTGAAATTACACAAAGCACCCTGCGCAAGAGGCCCAGTGGCTTAAGGGGAAAAGGCCACTTTTTGCTTTTGCACCGGACCTACGACGGAGGCTTTGCGTACGAAAGCAGAGAGGCAGATTACACACAAAACAGGTGGGAAAGAGTCATGAACTATAAATGAATCTAGACATACAAAAACATCATTGATACGTTTGTTTTGACCATAGAACCAAAATGGCGGGCTCTAAATGTAAACAGCCTCATAGAGGCTATGTCGTAGGCTTGACTTTGAACCATAGGACATCAGCCCCCCACCTAGGGCGTGCTTGTTGAGCTAGCTCTAAGCCGATGCTGCAAAAAGTCAATGATAATTTGTTCAAAGAAACTCCACAGAACAACAAGTATACCTGTGCTTAAGCGTTTCTGCAAAAGAGCCACGGTGATTCAATTAAGAGCGATATAAAATGGTTTGAATCCCACTACGGCAGGGGTGCCCAACCCTGCTCCTGCCGATCGACTGTCCTGCACAGTTTATCTCCAACCCTAATCAAACACACCTGAAGCAACCAATTAACGTCTTCAGGATCGCTTGAAAATTAAAGGCAGGTGTGTTTGATTAGGGTTGGAGATGAACTGTGCAGGACAGTCGATCGGCAGGAGCAGGGTTGGGCACCCCTGCACTACGGCATCTACAGGCCTGCAAAAAGTTCAGTTTGGCCGAAGCATCAGCCTCTGATGCTGCAGAATGTGACGTCAAGTACTATGTGGGTTGCAGTAAATGGCCAGATATGAAGTGGTTGATAAAGAAAAGCAGCAGAAGCAAACAGAGTCAGAGAACCCTTGAACTCATACTAAAGGTGAGAGGGCTCGTCCGGGATTTGAACCCGGGACCTCTCGCACCCGAAGCGAGAATCATACCCCTAGACCAACGAGCCTGATAAACGAAGGTTTGGGCTACTTGCGTACAGTCACTGAACGCTGGCCTTTAACAGAATGGGCAGGCACCAGTTTTAATACAACACGTTTGTCGTTAGGGAGCCGTACTCCCTGGCGGGCAACGGTTTTGAGTATGTTCTGTGAAGGAAATAAACACTTGTCATCTGGCTGAATTTTAGTACAGATGAAGACAAACAGCCTTTTCACAGCAGTTTTGAGTTTGGCTCAGCGCTCCAAAGGAGGGAGCCAACTGGCTGCTTGTTCTGAAACTGCTGGGCTCGTCCGGGATTTGAACCCGGGACCTCTCGCACCCAAAGCGAGAATCATACCCCTAGACCAACGAGCCTGGCTGATGAAGGATCGGGTTACTTGCGTACACTTGTACAGTCACCGAACGCTGGCCTCTAGCAGAATGGGCGGGCACTAGTTTTAATAGAAAGCGTTTGTCGTTAGGGAGCCGCACTCCCTGGCAGACAGCGATTCTGAGTACGTTCTGTGCAAGGAAATAATCGCTTGTCATCTGGCTGAATCTCGGCTCTGTTGTAGTACAGATGAACTCAAGCAGCAGTAAGGATTTCAAAACCACGACAGTTTTGAGTTTGGCTCAGTGCTGCAAAAGGATGGAGCCAACTGGCTGCTAGTTTTCAATACCGATGAAAACTAGCCTTCGGGCTAATTTGGGTACATTTACATTCATGAATGTCGATTGATATACAATGTCCCTTTTCTAAATAAATAAAATCTTGGCTAAGTTATAGTACAAATGAACACAAGCAGCAGTAAGGATTTCAAAACCACGACAGTTTTGAGTTTGGCTCAGTGCTGCAAAAGGACGGAGCCAACTGGCTGCCAGTTCTGAAACTGCTGGGCTCGTCCGGGATTTGAACCCGGGACCTCTCGCACCCAGAGCGAGAATCATACCCCTAGACCAACGAGCCCTGTCGGAAGGAAGCCTTTCGGGAGGGCGCCACAAATTCTGTGAAGTTCACCTCAAAGACGGAACCCGACCTGGCGTCGAGATACTAAAGTGTAGTTGTTTGAGCGTCAGAAACCACTTGAAGTCATATTACAGATCAAAGGCAGAGCTTGCCAGACAAGGCCTAGTGGCCTAATGGATAAGGCATCAGCCTCCGGAGCTGGAGATTGTGGGTTCAAGTCCCACCTGGGTCGTCTTTGATGGGCTTTGTTTAAGTTGGCCGTTGGGCGAATTCAAGGATGGTTTGTTCAAAGCAACGCTGTAGCCATGATGAGCGCAAGATCTGAATTAGCATAGAACCCACAAACTTCTGATAGCTGTGCTGGGTGTTTGTGTGCATCATTCTGTCCTGCCTGTGCATGTGCCCTATCAGGCTGAAATTACACAAAGCACCCTGCGCAAGAGGCCCAGTGGCTTAAGGGGAAAAGGCCACTTTTTGCTTTTGCACCGGACCTACGACGGAGGCTTTGCGTACGAAAGCAGAGAGGCAGATTACACACAAAACAGGTGGGAAAGAGTCATGAACTATAAATGAATCTAGACATACAAAAACATCATTGATACGTTTGTTTTGACCATAGAACCAAAATGGCGGGCTCTAAATGTAAACAGCCTCATAGAGGCTATGTCGTAGGCTTGACTTTGAACCATAGGACATCAGCCCCCCACCTAGGGCGTGCTTGTTGAGCTAGCTCTAAGCCGATGCTGCAAAAAGTCAATGATAATTTGTTCAAAGAAACTCCACAGAACAACAAGTATACCTGTGCTTAAGCGTTTCTGCAAAAGAGCCACGGTGATTCAATTAAGAGCGATATAAAATGGTTTGAATCCCACTACGGCAGGGGTGCCCAACCCTGCTCCTGCCGATCGACTGTCCTGCACAGTTTATCTCCAACCCTAATCAAACACACCTGAAGCAACCAATTAACGTCTTCAGGATCGCTTGAAAATTAAAGGCAGGTGTGTTTGATTAGGGTTGGAGATGAACTGTGCAGGACAGTCGATCGGCAGGAGCAGGGTTGGGCACCCCTGCACTACGGCATCTACAGGCCTGCAAAAAGTTCAGTTTGGCCGAAGCATCAGCCTCTGATGCTGCAGAATGTGACGTCAAGTACTATGTGGGTTGCAGTAAATGGCCAGATATGAAGTGGTTGATAAAGAAAAGCAGCAGAAGCAAACAGAGTCAGAGAACCCTTGAACTCATACTAAAGGTGAGAGGGCTCGTCCGGGATTTGAACCCGGGACCTCTCGCACCCGAAGCGAGAATCATACCCCTAGACCAACGAGCCTGATAAATGAAGGTTTGGGCTACTTGCGTACAGTCACTGAACGCTGGCCTTTAACAGAATGGGCAGGCACCAGTTTTAATACAACACGTTTGTCGTTAGGGAGCCGTACTCCCTGGCGGGCAACGGTTTTGAGTATGTTCTGTGAAGGAAATAAACACTTGTCATCTGGCTGAATTTTAGTACAGATGAAGACAAACAGCCTTTTCACAGCAGTTTTGAGTTTGGCTCAGCGCTCCAAAGGAGGGAGCCAACTGGCTGCTTGTTCTGAAACTGCTGGGCTCGTCCGGGATTTGAACCCGGGACCTCTCGCACCCAAAGCGAGAATCATACCCCTAGACCAACGAGCCTGGCTGATGAAGGATCGGGTTACTTGCGTACACTTGTACAGTCACCGAACGCTGGCCTCTAGCAGAATGGGCGGGCACTAGTTTTAATAGAAAGCGTTTGTCGTTAGGGAGCCGCACTCCCTGGCAGACAGCGATTCTGAGTACGTTCTGTGCAAGGAAATAATCGCTTGTCATCTGGCTGAATCTCGGCTCTGTTGTAGTACAGATGAACTCAAGCAGCAGTAAGGATTTCAAAACCACGACAGTTTTGAGTTTGGCTCAGTGCTGCAAAAGGATGGAGCCAACTGGCTGCTAGTTTTCAATACCGATGAAAACTAGCCTTCGGGCTAATTTGGGTACATTTACATTCATGAATGTCGATTGATATACAATGTCCCTTTTCTAAATAAATAAAATCTTGGCTAAGTTATAGTACAAATGAACACAAGCAGCAGTAAGGATTTCAAAACCACGACAGTTTTGAGTTTGGCTCAGTGCTGCAAAAGGACGGAGCCAACTGGCTGCTAGTTCTGAAACTGCTGGGCTCGTCCGGGATTTGAACCCGGGACCTCTCGCACCCAAAGCGAGAATCATACCCCTAGACCAACGAGCCCTGTCGGAAGGAAGCCTTTCGGGAGGGCGCCACAAATTCTGTGAAGTTCACCTCAAAGACGGAACCCGACCTGGCGTCGAGATACTAAAGTGTAGTTGTTTGAGCGTCAGAAACCACTTGAAGTCATATTACAGATCAAAGGCAGAGCTTGCCAGACAAGGCCTAGTGGCCTAATGGATAAGGCATCAGCCTCCGGAGCTGGAGATTGTGGGTTCAAGTCCCACCTGGGTCGTCTTTGATGGGCTTTGTTTAAGTTGGCCGTTGGGCGAATTCAAGGATGGTTTGTTCAAAGCAACGCTGTAGCCATGATGAGCGCAAGATCTGAATTAGCATAGAACCCACAAACTTCTGATAGCTGTGCTGGGTGTTTGTGTGCATCATTCTGTCCTGCCTGTGCATGTGCCCTATCAGGCTGAAATTACACAAAGCACCCTGCGCAAGAGGCCCAGTGGCTTAAGGGGAAAAGGCCACTTTTTGCTTTTGCACCGGACCTACGACGGAGGCTTTGCGTACGAAAGCAGAGAGGCAGATTACACACAAAACAGGTGGGAAAGAGTCATGAACTATAAATGAATCTAGACATACAAAAACATCATTGATACGTTTGTTTTGACCATAGAACCAAAATGGCGGGCTCTAAATGTAAACAGCCTCATAGAGGCTATGTCGTAGGCTTGACTTTGAACCATAGGACATCAGCCCCCCACCTAGGGCGTGCTTGTTGAGCTAGCTCTAAGCCGATGCTGCAAAAAGTCAATGATAATTTGTTCAAAGAAACTCCACAGAACAACAAGTATACCTGTGCTTAAGCGTTTCTGCAAAAGAGCCACGGTGATTCAATTAAGAGCGATATAAAATGGTTTGAATCCCACTACGGCAGGGGTGCCCAACCCTGCTCCTGCCGATCGACTGTCCTGCACAGTTTATCTCCAACCCTAATCAAACACACCTGAAGCAACCAATTAACGTCTTCAGGATCGCTTGAAAATTAAAGGCAGGTGTGTTTGATTAGGGTTGGAGATGAACTGTGCAGGACAGTCGATCGGCAGGAGCAGGGTTGGGCACCCCTGCACTACGGCATCTACAGGCCTGCAAAAAGTTCAGTTTGGCCGAAGCATCAGCCTCTGATGCTGCAGAATGTGACGTCAAGTACTATGTGGGTTGCAGTAAATGGCCAGATATGAAGTGGTTGATAAAGAAAAGCAGCAGAAGCAAACAGAGTCAGAGAACCCTTGAACTCATACTAAAGGTGAGAGGGCTCGTCCGGGATTTGAACCCGGGACCTCTCGCACCCGAAGCGAGAATCATACCCCTAGACCAACGAGCCTGATAAACGAAGGTTTGGGCTACTTGCGTACAGTCACTGAACGCTGGCCTTTAACAGAATGGGCAGGCACCAGTTTTAATACAACACGTTTGTCGTTAGGGAGCCGTACTCCCTGGCGGGCAACGGTTTTGAGTATGTTCTGTGAAGGAAATAAACACTTGTCATCTGGCTGAATTTTAGTACAGATGAAGACAAACAGCCTTTTCACAGCAGTTTTGAGTTTGGCTCAGCGCTCCAAAGGAGGGAGCCAACTGGCTGCTTGTTCTGAAACTGCTGGGCTCGTCCGGGATTTGAACCCGGGACCTCTCGCACCCAAAGCGAGAATCATACCCCTAGACCAACGAGCCTGGCTGATGAAGGGTCGGGTTACTTGCGTACACTTGTACAGTCACCGAACGCTGGCCTCTAGCAGAATGGGCGGGCACTAGTTTTAATAGAAAGCGTTTGTCGTAAGGGAGCCGCACTCCCTGGCAGACAGCGATTCTGAGTACGTTCTGTGCAAGGAAATAATCGCTTGTCATCTGGCTGAATCTCGGCTCTGTTGTAGTACAGATGAACTCAAGCAGCAGTAAGGATTTCAAAACCACGACAGTTTTGAGTTTGGCTCAGTGCTGCAAAAGGATGGAGCCAACTGGCTGCTAGTTTTCAATACCGATGAAAACTAGCCTTCGGGCTAATTTGGGTACATTTACATTCATGAATGTCGATTGATATACAATGTCCCTTTTCTAAATAAATAAAATCTTGGCTAAGTTATAGTACAAATGAACACAAGCAGCAGTAAGGATTTCAAAACCACGACAGTTTTGAGTTTGGCTCAGTGCTGCAAAAGGACGGAGCCAACTGGCTGCCAGTTCTGAAACTGCTGGGCTCGTCCGGGATTTGAACCCGGGACCTCTCGCACCCAAAGCGAGAATCATACCCCTAGACCAACGAGCCCTGTCGGAAGGAAGCCTTTCGGGAGGGCGCCACAAATTCTGTGAAGTTCACCTCAAAGACGGAACCCGACCTGGCGTCGAGATACTAAAGTGTAGTTGTTTGAGCGTCAGAAACCACTTGAAGTCATATTACAGATCAAAGGCAGAGCTTGCCAGACAAGGCCTAGTGGCCTAATGGATAAGGCATCAGCCTCCGGAGCTGGAGATTGTGGGTTCAAGTCCCACCTGGGTCGTCTTTGATGGGTTTTGTTTAAGTTGGCCGTTGGGCGAATTCAAGGATGGTTTGTTCAAAGCAACGCTGTAGCCATGATGAGCGCAAGATCTGAATTAGCATAGAACCCACAAACTTCTGATAGCTGTGCTGGGTGTTTGTGTGCATCATTCTGTCCTGCCTGTGCATGTGCCCTATCAGGCTGAAATTACACAAAGCACCCTGCGCAAGAGGCCCAGTGGCTTAAGGGGAAAAGGCCACTTTTTGCTTTTGCAATGGACCTACGACGGAGGCTTTGCGTACGAAAGCAGAGAGGCAGATTACACACAAAACAGGTGGGAAAGAGTCATGAACTATAAATGAATCTAGACATACAAAAACATCATTGATACGTTTGTTTTGACCATAGAACCAAAATGGCGGGCTCTAAATGTAAACAGCCTCATAGAGGCTATGTCGTAGGCTTGACTTTGAACCATAGGACATCAGCCCCCCACCTAGGGCGTGCTTGTTGAGCTAGCTCTAAGCCGATGCTGCAAAAAGTCAATGATAATTTGTTCAAAGAAACTCCACAGAACAACAAGTATACCTGTGCTTAAGCGTTTCTGCAAAAGAGCCACGGTGATTCAATTAAGAGCGATATAAAATGGTTTGAATCCCACTACGGCAGGGGTGCCCAACCCTGCTCCTGCCGATCGACTGTCCTGCACATTTTATCTCCAACCCTAATCAAACACACCTGAAGCAACCAATTAACGTCTTCAGGATCGCTTGAAAATTAAAGGCAGGTGTGTTTGATTAGGGTTGGAGATGAACTGTGCAGGACAGTCGATCGGCAGGAGCAGGGTTGGGCACCCCTGCACTACGGCATCTACAGGCCTGCAAAAAGTTCAGTTTGGCCGAAGCATCAGCCTCTGATGCTGCAGAATGTGACGTCAAGTACTATGTGGGTTGCAGTAAATGGCCAGATATGAAGTGGTTGATAAAGAAAAGCAGCAGAAGCAAACAGAGTCAGAGAACCCTTGAACTCATACTAAAGGTGAGAGGGCTCGTCCGGGATTTGAACCCGGGACCTCTCGCACCCGAAGCGAGAATCATACCCCTAGACCAACGAGCCTGATAAATGAAGGTTTGGGCTACTTGCGTACAGTCACTGAACGCTGGCCTTTAACAGAATGGGCAGGCACCAGTTTTAATACAACACGTTTGTCGTTAGGGAGCCGTACTCCCTGGCGGGCAACGGTTTTGAGTATGTTCTGTGAAGGAAATAAACACTTGTCATCTGGCTGAATTTTAGTACAGATGAAGACAAACAGCCTTTTCACAGCAGTTTTGAGTTTGGCTCAGCGCTCCAAAGGAGGGAGCCAACTGGCTGCTTGTTCTGAAACTGCTGGGCTCGTCCGGGATTTGAACCCGGGACCTCTCGCACCCAAAGCGAGAATCATACCCCTAGACCAACGAGCCTGGCTGATGAAGGATCGGGTTACTTGCGTAGACTTGTACAGTCACCGAACGCTGGCCTCTAGCAGAATGGGCGGGCACTAGTTTTAATAGAAAGCGTTTGTCGTTAGGGAGCCGCACTCCCTGGCAGACAGCGATTCTGAGTACGTTCTGTGCAAGGAAATAATCGCTTGTCATCTGGCTGAATCTCGGCTCTGTTGTAGTACAGATGAACTCAAGCAGCAGTAAGGATTTCAAAACCACGACAGTTTTGAGTTTGGCTCAGTGCTGCAAAAGGATGGAGCCAACTGGCTGCTAGTTTTCAATACCGATGAAAACTAGCCTTCGGGCTAATTTGGGTACATTTACATTCATGAATGTCGATTGATATACAATGTCCCTTTTCTAAATAAATAAAATCTTGGCTAAGTTATAGTACAAATGAACACAAGCAGCAGTAAGGATTTCAAAACCACGACAGTTTTGAGTTTGGCTCAGTGCTGCAAAAGGACGGAGCCAACTGGCTGCTAGTTCTGAAACTGCTGGGCTCGTCCGGGATTTGAACCCGGGACCTCTCGCACCCAAAGCGAGAATCATACCCCTAGACCAACGAGCCCTGTCGGAAGGAAGCCTTTCGGGAGGGCGCCACAAATTCTGTGAAGTTCACCTCAAAGACGGAACCCGACCTGGCGTCGAGATACTAAAGTGTAGTTGTTTGAGCGTCAGAAACCACTTGAAGTCATATTACAGATCAAAGGCAGAGCTTGCCAGACAAGGCCTAGTGGCCTAATGGATAAGGCATCAGCCTCCGGAGCTGGAGATTGTGGGTTCAAGTCCCACCTGGGTCGTCTTTGATGGGCTTTGTTTAAGTTGGCCGTTGGGCGAATTCAAGGATGGTTTGTTCAAAGCAACGCTGTAGCCATGATGAGCGCAAGATCTGAATTAGCATAGAACCCACAAACTTCTGATAGCTGTGCTGGGTGTTTGTGTGCATCATTCTGTCCTGCCTGTGCATGTGCCCTATCAGGCTGAAATTACACAAAGCACCCTGCGCAAGAGGCCCAGTGGCTTAAGGGGAAAAGGACACTTTTTGCTTTTGCACCGGACCTACGACGGAGGCTTTGCGTACGAAAGCAGAGAGGCAGATTACACACAAAACAGGTGGGAAAGAGTCATGAACTATAAATGAATCTAGACATACAAAAACATCATTGATACGTTTGTTTTGACCATAGAACCAAAATGGCGGGCTCTAAATGTAAACAGCCTCATAGAGGCTATGTCGTAGGCTTGACTTTGAACCATAGGACATCAGCCCCCCACCTAGGGCGTGCTTGTTGAGCTAGCTCTAAGCCGATGCTGCAAAAAGTCAATGATAATTTGTTCAAAGAAACTCCACAGAACAACAAGTATACCTGTGCTTAAGCGTTTCTGCAAAAGAGCCACGGTGATTCAATTAAGAGCGATATAAAATGGTTTGAATCCCACTACGGCAGGGGTGCCCAACCCTGCTCCTGCCGATCGACTGTCCTGCACAGTTTATCTCCAACCCTAATCAAACACACCTGAAGCAACCAATTAACGTCTTCAGGATCGCTTGAAAATTAAAGGCAGGTGTGTTTGATTAGGGTTGGAGATGAACTGTGCAGGACAGTCGATCGGCAGGAGCAGGGTTGGGCACCCCTGCACTACGGCATCTACAGGCCTGCAAAAAGTTCAGTTTGGCCGAAGCATCAGCCTCTGATGCTGCAGAATGTGACGTCAAGTACTATGTGGGTTGCAGTAAATGGCCAGATATGAAGTGGTTGATAAAGAAAAGCAGCAGAAGCAAACAGAGTCAGAGAACCCTTGAACTCATACTAAAGGTGAGAGGGCTCGTCCGGGATTTGAACCCGGGACCTCTCGCACCCGAAGCGAGAATCATACCCCTAGACCAACGAGCCTGATAAACGAAGGTTTGGGCTACTTGCGTACAGTCACTGAACGCTGGCCTTTAACAGAATGGGCAGGCACCAGTTTTAATACAACACGTTTGTCGTTAGGGAGCCGTACTCCCTGGCGGGCAACGGTTTTGAGTATGTTCTGTGAAGGAAATAAACACTTGTCATCTGGCTGAATTTTAGTACAGATGAAGACAAACAGCCTTTTCACAGCAGTTTTGAGTTTGGCTCAGCGCTCCAAAGGAGGGAGCCAACTGGCTGCTTGTTCTGAAACTGCTGGGCTCGTCCGGGATTTGAACCCGGGACCTCTCGCACCCAAAGCGAGAATCATACCCCTAGACCAACGAGCCTGGCTGATGAAGGGTCGGGTTACTTGCGTACACTTGTACAGTCACCGAACGCTGGCCTCTAGCAGAATGGGCGGGCACTAGTTTTAATAGAAAGCGTTTGTCGTTAGGGAGCCGCACTCCCTGGCAGACAGCGATTCTGAGTACGTTCTGTGCAAGGAAATAATCGCTTGTCATCTGGCTGAATCTCGGCTCTGTTGTAGTACAGATGAACTCAAGCAGCAGTAAGGATTTCAAAACCACGACAGTTTTGAGTTTGGCTCAGTGCTGCAAAAGGATGGAGCCAACTGGCTGCTAGTTTTCAATACCGATGAAAACTAGCCTTCGGGCTAATTTGGGTACATTTACATTCATGAATGTCGATTGATATACAATGTCCCTTTTCTAAATAAATAAAATCTTGGCTAAGTTATAGTACAAATGAACACAAGCAGCAGTAAGGATTTCAAAACCACGACAGTTTTGAGTTTGGCTCAGTGCTGCAAAAGGACGGAGCCAACTGGCTGCCAGTTCTGAAACTGCTGGGCTCGTCCGGGATTTGAACCCGGGACCTCTCGCACCCAAAGCGAGAATCATACCCCTAGACCAACGAGCCCTGTCGGAAGGAAGCCTTTCGGGAGGGCGCCACAAATTCTGTGAAGTTCACCTCAAAGACGGAACCCGACCTGGCGTCGAGATACTAAAGTGTAGTTGTTTGAGCGTCAGAAACCACTTGAAGTCATATTACAGATCAAAGGCAGAGCTTGCCAGACAAGGCCTAGTGGCCTAATGGATAAGGCATCAGCCTCCGGAGCTGGAGATTGTGGGTTCAAGTCCCACCTGGGTCGTCTTTGATGGGTTTTGTTTAAGTTGGCCGTTGGGCGAATTCAAGGATGGTTTGTTCAAAGCAACGCTGTAGCCATGATGAGCGCAAGATCTGAATTAGCATAGAACCCACAAACTTCTGATAGCTGTGCTGGGTGTTTGTGTGCATCATTCTGTCCTGCCTGTGCATGTGCCCTATCAGGCTGAAATTACACAAAGCACCCTGCGCAAGAGGCCCAGTGGCTTAAGGGGAAAAGGCCACTTTTTGCTTTTGCACCGGACCTACGACGGAGGCTTTGCGTACGAAAGCAGAGAGGCAGATTACACACAAAACAGGTGGGAAAGAGTCATGAACTATAAATGAATCTAGACATACAAAAACATCATTGATACGTTTGTTTTGACCATAGAACCAAAATGGCGGGCTCTAAATGTAAACAGCCTCATAGAGGCTATGTCGTAGGCTTGACTTTGAACCATAGGACATCAGCCCCCCACCTAGGGCGTGCTTGTTGAGCTAGCTCTAAGCCGATGCTGCAAAAAGTCAATGATAATTTGTTCAAAGAAACTCCACAGAACAACAAGTATACCTGTGCTTAAGCGTTTCTGCAAAAGAGCCACGGTGATTCAATTAAGAGCGATATAAAATGGTTTGAATCCCACTACGGCAGGGGTGCCCAACCCTGCTCCTGCCGATCGACTGTCCTGCACAGTTTATCTCCAACCCTAATCAAACACACCTGAAGCAACCAATTAACGTCTTCAGGATCGCTTGAAAATTAAAGGCAGGTGTGTTTGATTAGGGTTGGAGATGAACTGTGCAGGACAGTCGATCGGCAGGAGCAGGGTTGGGCACCCCTGCACTACGGCATCTACAGGCCTGCAAAAAGTTCAGTTTGGCCGAAGCATCAGCCTCTGATGCTGCAGAATGTGACGTCAAGTACTATGTGGGTTGCAGTAAATGGCCAGATATGAAGTGGTTGATAAAGAAAAGCAGCAGAAGCAAACAGAGTCAGAGAACCCTTGAACTCATACTAAAGGTGAGAGGGCTCGTCCGGGATTTGAACCCGGGACCTCTCGCACCCGAAGCGAGAATCATACCCCTAGACCAACGAGCCTGATAAACGAAGGTTTGGGCTACTTGCGTACAGTCACTGAACGCTGGTCTTTAACAGAATGGGCAGGCACCAGTTTTAATACAACACGTTTGTCGTTAGGGAGCCGTACTCCCTGGCGGGCAACGGTTTTGAGTATGTTCTGTGAAGGAAATAAACACTTGTCATCTGGCTGAATTTTAGTACAGATGAAGACAAACAGCCTTTTCACAGCAGTTTTGAGTTTGGCTCAGCGCTCCAAAGGAGGGAGCCGAATGGCTGCTTGTTCTGAAACTGCTGGGCTCGTCCGGGATTTGAACCCGGGACCTCTCGCACCCAAAGCGAGAATCATACCCCTAGACCAACGAGCCTGGCTGATGAAGGGTCGGGTTACTTGCGTACACTTGTACAGTCACCGAACGCTGGCCTCTAGCAGAATGGGCGGGCACTAGTTTTAATAGAAAGCGTTTGTCGTTAGGGAGCCGCACTCCCTGGCAGACAGCGATTCTGAGTACGTTCTGTGCAAGGAAATAATCGCTTGTCATCTGGCTGAATCTCGGCTCTGTTGTAGTACAGATGAACTCAAGCAGCAGTAAGGATTTCAAAACCACGACAGTTTTGAGTTTGGCTCAGTGCTGCAAAAGGATGGAGCCAACTGGCTGCTAGTTTTCAATACCGATGAAAACTAGCCTTCGGGCTAATTTGGGTACATTTACATTCATGAATGTCGATTGATATACAATGTCCCTTTTCTAAATAAATAAAATCTTGGCTAAGTTATAGTACAAATGAACACAAGCAGCAGTAAGGATTTCAAAACCACGACAGTTTTGAGTTTGGCTCAGTGCTGCAAAAGGACGGAGCCAACTGGCTGCCAGTTCTGAAACTGCTGGGCTCGTCCGGGATTTGAACCCGGGACCTCTCGCACCCAAAGCGAGAATCATACCCCTAGACCAACGAGCCCTGTCGGAAGGAAGCCTTTCGGGAGGGCGCCACAAATTCTGTGAAGTTCACCTCAAAGACGGAACCCGACCTGGCGTCGAGATACTAAAGTGTAGTTGTTTGAGCGTCAGAAACCACTTGAAGTCATATTACAGATCAAAGGCAGAGCTTGCCAGACAAGGCCTAGTGGCCTAATGGATAAGGCATCAGCCTCCGGAGCTGGAGATTGTGGGTTCAAGTCCCACCTGGGTCGTCTTTGATGGGCTTTGTTTAAGTTGGCCGTTGGGCGAATTCAAGGATGGTTTGTTCAAAGCAACGCTGTAGCCATGATGAGCGCAAGATCTGAATTAGCATAGAACCCACAAACTTCTGATAGCTGTGCTGGGTGTTTGTGTGCATCATTCTGTCCTGCCTGTGCATGTGCCCTATCAGGCTGAAATTACACAAAGCACCCTGCGCAAGAGGCCCAGTGGCTTAAGGGGAAAAGGCCACTTTTTGCTTTTGCACCGGACCTACGACGGAGGCTTTGCGTACGAAAGCAGAGAGGCAGATTACACACAAAACAGGTGGGAAAGAGTCATGAACTATAAATGAATCTAGACATACAAAAACATCATTGATACGTTTGTTTTGACCATAGAACCAAAATGGCGGGCTCTAAATGTAAACAGCCTCATAGAGGCTATGTCGTAGGCTTGACTTTGAACCATAGGACATCAGCCCCCCACCTAGGGCGTGCTTGTTGAGCTAGCTCTAAGCCGATGCTGCAAAAAGTCAATGATAATTTGTTCAAAGAAACTCCACAGAACAACAAGTATACCTGTGCTTAAGCGTTTCTGCAAAAGAGCCACGGTGATTCAATTAAGAGCGATATAAAATGGTTTGAATCCCACTACGGCAGGGGTGCCCAACCCTGCTCCTGCCGATCGACTGTCCTGCACAGTT
Source organism: Scardinius erythrophthalmus (assembly GCF_964197995.2). NCBI lineage: Eukaryota > Metazoa > Chordata > Actinopteri > Cypriniformes > Leuciscidae > Scardinius > Scardinius erythrophthalmus. The sequence continues at coordinate 44,205,829 of NC_138227.1, forward strand.
TATCTCCAACCCTAATCAAACACACCTGAAGCAACCAATTAACGTCTTCAGGATCGCTTGAAAATTAAAGGCAGGTGTGTTTGATTAGGGTTGGAGATGAACTGTGCAGGACAGTCGATCGGCAGGAGCAGGGTTGGGCACCCCTGCACTACGGCATCTACAGGCCTGCAAAAAGTTCAGTTTGGCCGAAGCATCAGCCTCTGATGCTGCAGAATGTGACGTCAAGTACTATGTGGGTTGCAGTAAATGGCCAGATATGAAGTGGTTGATAAAGAAAAGCAGCAGAAGCAAACAGAGTCAGAGAACCCTTGAACTCATACTAAAGGTGAGAGGGCTCGTCCGGGATTTGAACCCGGGACCTCTCGCACCCGAAGCGAGAATCATACCCCTAGACCAACGAGCCTGATAAACGAAGGTTTGGGCTACTTGCGTACAGTCACTGAACGCTGGTCTTTAACAGAATGGGCAGGCACCAGTTTTAATACAACACGTTTGTCGTTAGGGAGCCGTACTCCCTGGCGGGCAACGGTTTTGAGTATGTTCTGTGAAGGAAATAAACACTTGTCATCTGGCTGAATTTTAGTACAGATGAAGACAAACAGCCTTTTCACAGCAGTTTTGAGTTTGGCTCAGCGCTCCAAAGGAGGGAGCCGAATGGCTGCTTGTTCTGAAACTGCTGGGCTCGTCCGGGATTTGAACCCGGGACCTCTCGCACCCAAAGCGAGAATCATACCCCTAGACCAACGAGCCTGGCTGATGAAGGGTCGGGTTACTTGCGTACACTTGTACAGTCACCGAACGCTGGCCTCTAGCAGAATGGGCGGGCACTAGTTTTAATAGAAAGCGTTTGTCGTTAGGGAGCCGCACTCCCTGGCAGACAGCGATTCTGAGTACGTTCTGTGCAAGGAAATAATCGCTTGTCATCTGGCTGAATCTCGGCTCTGTTGTAGTACAGATGAACTCAAGCAGCAGTAAGGATTTCAAAACCACGACAGTTTTGAGTTTGGCTCAGTGCTGCAAAAGGATGGAGCCAACTGGCTGCTAGTTTTCAATACCGATGAAAACTAGCCTTCGGGCTAATTTGGGTACATTTACATTCATGAATGTCGATTGATATACAATGTCCCTTTTCTAAATAAATAAAATCTTGGCTAAGTTATAGTACAAATGAACACAAGCAGCAGTAAGGATTTCAAAACCACGACAGTTTTGAGTTTGGCTCAGTGCTGCAAAAGGACGGAGCCAACTGGCTGCCAGTTCTGAAACTGCTGGGCTCGTCCGGGATTTGAACCCGGGACCTCTCGCACCCAAAGCGAGAATCATACCCCTAGACCAACGAGCCCTGTCGGAAGGAAGCCTTTCGGGAGGGCGCCACAAATTCTGTGAAGTTCACCTCAAAGACGGAACCCGACCTGGCGTCGAGATACTAAAGTGTAGTTGTTTGAGCGTCAGAAACCACTTGAAGTCATATTACAGATCAAAGGCAGAGCTTGCCAGACAAGGCCTAGTGGCCTAATGGATAAGGCATCAGCCTCCGGAGCTGGAGATTGTGGGTTCAAGTCCCACCTGGGTCGTCTTTGATGGGCTTTGTTTAAGTTGGCCGTTGGGCGAATTCAAGGATGGTTTGTTCAAAGCAACGCTGTAGCCATGATGAGCGCAAGATCTGAATTAGCATAGAACCCACAAACTTCTGATAGCTGTGCTGGGTGTTTGTGTGCATCATTCTGTCCTGCCTGTGCATGTGCCCTATCAGGCTGAAATTACACAAAGCACCCTGCGCAAGAGGCCCAGTGGCTTAAGGGGAAAAGGCCACTTTTTGCTTTTGCACCGGACCTACGACGGAGGCTTTGCGTACGAAAGCAGAGAGGCAGATTACACACAAAACAGGTGGGAAAGAGTCATGAACTATAAATGAATCTAGACATACAAAAACATCATTGATACGTTTGTTTTGACCATAGAACCAAAATGGCGGGCTCTAAATGTAAACAGCCTCATAGAGGCTATGTCGTAGGCTTGACTTTGAACCATAGGACATCAGCCCCCCACCTAGGGCGTGCTTGTTGAGCTAGCTCTAAGCCGATGCTGCAAAAAGTCAATGATAATTTGTTCAAAGAAACTCCACAGAACAACAAGTATACCTGTGCTTAAGCGTTTCTGCAAAAGAGCCACGGTGATTCAATTAAGAGCGATATAAAATGGTTTGAATCCCACTACGGCAGGGGTGCCCAACCCTGCTCCTGCCGATCGACTGTCCTGCACAGTTTATCTCCAACCCTAATCAAACACACCTGAAGCAACCAATTAACGTCTTCAGGATCGCTTGAAAATTAAAGGCAGGTGTGTTTGATTAGGGTTGGAGATGAACTGTGCAGGACAGTCGATCGGCAGGAGCAGGGTTGGGCACCCCTGCACTACGGCATCTACAGGCCTGCAAAAAGTTCAGTTTGGCCGAAGCATCAGCCTCTGATGCTGCAGAATGTGACGTCAAGTACTATGTGGGTTGCAGTAAATGGCCAGATATGAAGTGGTTGATAAAGAAAAGCAGCAGAAGCAAACAGAGTCAGAGAACCCTTGAACTCATACTAAAGGTGAGAGGGCTCGTCCGGGATTTGAACCCGGGACCTCTCGCACCCGAAGCGAGAATCATACCCCTAGACCAACGAGCCTGATAAACGAAGGTTTGGGCTACTTGCGTACAGTCACTGAACGCTGGTCTTTAACAGAATGGGCAGGCACCAGTTTTAATACAACACGTTTGTCGTTAGGGAGCCGTACTCCCTGGCGGGCAACGGTTTTGAGTATGTTCTGTGAAGGAAATAAACACTTGTCATCTGGCTGAATTTTAGTACAGATGAAGACAAACAGCCTTTTCACAGCAGTTTTGAGTTTGGCTCAGCGCTCCAAAGGAGGGAGCCGAATGGCTGCTTGTTCTGAAACTGCTGGGCTCGTCCGGGATTTGAACCCGGGACCTCTCGCACCCAAAGCGAGAATCATACCCCTAGACCAACGAGCCTGGCTGATGAAGGGTCGGGTTACTTGCGTACACTTGTACAGTCACCGAACGCTGGCCTCTAGCAGAATGGGCGGGCACTAGTTTTAATAGAAAGCGTTTGTCGTTAGGGAGCCGCACTCCCTGGCAGACAGCGATTCTGAGTACGTTCTGTGCAAGGAAATAATCGCTTGTCATCTGGCTGAATCTCGGCTCTGTTGTAGTACAGATGAACTCAAGCAGCAGTAAGGATTTCAAAACCACGACAGTTTTGAGTTTGGCTCAGTGCTGCAAAAGGATGGAGCCAACTGGCTGCTAGTTTTCAATACCGATGAAAACTAGCCTTCGGGCTAATTTGGGTACATTTACATTCATGAATGTCGATTGATATACAATGTCCCTTTTCTAAATAAATAAAATCTTGGCTAAGTTATAGTACAAATGAACACAAGCAGCAGTAAGGATTTCAAAACCACGACAGTTTTGAGTTTGGCTCAGTGCTGCAAAAGGACGGAGCCAACTGGCTGCCAGTTCTGAAACTGCTGGGCTCGTCCGGGATTTGAACCCGGGACCTCTCGCACCCAAAGCGAGAATCATACCCCTAGACCAACGAGCCCTGTCGGAAGGAAGCCTTTCGGGAGGGCGCCACAAATTCTGTGAAGTTCACCTCAAAGACGGAACCCGACCTGGCGTCGAGATACTAAAGTGTAGTTGTTTGAGCGTCAGAAACCACTTGAAGTCATATTACAGATCAAAGGCAGAGCTTGCCAGACAAGGCCTAGTGGCCTAATGGATAAGGCATCAGCCTCCGGAGCTGGAGATTGTGGGTTCAAGTCCCACCTGGGTCGTCTTTGATGGGCTTTGTTTAAGTTGGCCGTTGGGCGAATTCAAGGATGGTTTGTTCAAAGCAACGCTGTAGCCATGATGAGCGCAAGATCTGAATTAGCATAGAACCCACAAACTTCTGATAGCTGTGCTGGGTGTTTGTGTGCATCATTCTGTCCTGCCTGTGCATGTGCCCTATCAGGCTGAAATTACACAAAGCACCCTGCGCAAGAGGCCCAGTGGCTTAAGGGGAAAAGGCCACTTTTTGCTTTTGCACCGGACCTACGACGGAGGCTTTGCGTACGAAAGCAGAGAGGCAGATTACACACAAAACAGGTGGGAAAGAGTCATGAACTATAAATGAATCTAGACATACAAAAACATCATTGATACGTTTGTTTTGACCATAGAACCAAAATGGCGGGCTCTAAATGTAAACAGCCTCATAGAGGCTATGTCGTAGGCTTGACTTTGAACCATAGGACATCAGCCCCCCACCTAGGGCGTGCTTGTTGAGCTAGCTCTAAGCCGATGCTGCAAAAAGTCAATGATAATTTGTTCAAAGAAACTCCACAGAACAACAAGTATACCTGTGCTTAAGCGTTTCTGCAAAAGAGCCACGGTGATTCAATTAAGAGCGATATAAAATGGTTTGAATCCCACTACGGCAGGGGTGCCCAACCCTGCTCCTGCCGATCGACTGTCCTGCACAGTTTATCTCCAACCCTAATCAAACACACCTGAAGCAACCAATTAACGTCTTCAGGATCGCTTGAAAATTAAAGGCAGGTGTGTTTGATTAGGGTTGGAGATGAACTGTGCAGGACAGTCGATCGGCAGGAGCAGGGTTGGGCACCCCTGCACTACGGCATCTACAGGCCTGCAAAAAGTTCAGTTTGGCCGAAGCATCAGCCTCTGATGCTGCAGAATGTGACGTCAAGTACTATGTGGGTTGCAGTAAATGGCCAGATATGAAGTGGTTGATAAAGAAAAGCAGCAGAAGCAAACAGAGTCAGAGAACCCTTGAACTCATACTAAAGGTGAGAGGGCTCGTCCGGGATTTGAACCCGGGACCTCTCGCACCCGAAGCGAGAATCATACCCCTAGACCAACGAGCCTGATAAATGAAGGTTTGGGCTACTTGCGTACAGTCACTGAACGCTGGCCTTTAACAGAATGGGCAGGCACCAGTTTTAATACAACACGTTTGTCGTTAGGGAGCCGTACTCCCTGGCGGGCAACGGTTTTGAGTATGTTCTGTGAAGGAAATAAACACTTGTCATCTGGCTGAATTTTAGTACAGATGAAGACAAACAGCCTTTTCACAGCAGTTTTGAGTTTGGCTCAGCGCTCCAAAGGAGGGAGCCAACTGGCTGCTTGTTCTGAAACTGCTGGGCTCGTCCGGGATTTGAACCCGGGACCTCTCGCACCCAAAGCGAGAATCATACCCCTAGACCAACGAGCCTGGCTGATGAAGGATCGGGTTACTTGCGTACACTTGTACAGTCACCGAACGCTGGCCTCTAGCAGAATGGGCGGGCACTAGTTTTAATAGAAAGCGTTTGTCGTTAGGGAGCCGCACTCCCTGGCAGACAGCGATTCTGAGTACGTTCTGTGCAAGGAAATAATCGCTTGTCATCTGGCTGAATCTCGGCTCTGTTGTAGTACAGATGAACTCAAGCAGCAGTAAGGATTTCAAAACCACGACAGTTTTGAGTTTGGCTCAGTGCTGCAAAAGGATGGAGCCAACTGGCTGCTAGTTTTCAATACCGATGAAAACTAGCCTTCGGGCTAATTTGGGTACATTTACATTCATGAATGTCGATTGATATACAATGTCCCTTTTCTAAATAAATAAAATCTTGGCTAAGTTATAGTACAAATGAACACAAGCAGCAGTAAGGATTTCAAAACCACGACAGTTTTGAGTTTGGCTCAGTGCTGCAAAAGGACGGAGCCAACTGGCTGCTAGTTCTGAAACTGCTGGGCTCGTCCGGGATTTGAACCCGGGACCTCTCGCACCCAAAGCGAGAATCATACCCCTAGACCAACGAGCCCTGTCGGAAGGAAGCCTTTCGGGAGGGCGCCACAAATTCTGTGAAGTTCACCTCAAAGACGGAACCCGACCTGGCGTCGAGATACTAAAGTGTAGTTGTTTGAGCGTCAGAAACCACTTGAAGTCATATTACAGATCAAAGGCAGAGCTTGCCAGACAAGGCCTAGTGGCCTAATGGATAAGGCATCAGCCTCCGGAGCTGGAGATTGTGGGTTCAAGTCCCACCTGGGTCGTCTTTGATGGGCTTTGTTTAAGTTGGCCGTTGGGCGAATTCAAGGATGGTTTGTTCAAAGCAACGCTGTAGCCATGATGAGCGCAAGATCTGAATTAGCATAGAACCCACAAACTTCTGATAGCTGTGCTGGGTGTTTGTGTGCATCATTCTGTCCTGCCTGTGCATGTGCCCTATCAGGCTGAAATTACACAAAGCACCCTGCGCAAGAGGCCCAGTGGCTTAAGGGGAAAAGGCCACTTTTTGCTTTTGCACCGGACCTACGACGGAGGCTTTGCGTACGAAAGCAGAGAGGCAGATTACACACAAAACAGGTGGGAAAGAGTCATGAACTATAAATGAATCTAGACATACAAAAACATCATTGATACGTTTGTTTTGACCATAGAACCAAAATGGCGGGCTCTAAATGTAAACAGCCTCATAGAGGCTATGTCGTAGGCTTGACTTTGAACCATAGGACATCAGCCCCCCACCTAGGGCGTGCTTGTTGAGCTAGCTCTAAGCCGATGCTGCAAAAAGTCAATGATAATTTGTTCAAAGAAACTCCACAGAACAACAAGTATACCTGTGCTTAAGCGTTTCTGCAAAAGAGCCACGGTGATTCAATTAAGAGCGATATAAAATGGTTTGAATCCCACTACGGCAGGGGTGCCCAACCCTACTCCTGCCGATCGACTGTCCTGCACAGTTTATCTCCAACCCTAATCAAACACACCTGAAGCAACCAATTAACGTCTTCAGGATCGCTTGAAAATTAAAGGCAGGTGTGTTTGATTAGGGTTGGAGATGAACTGTGCAGGACAGTCGATCGGCAGGAGCAGGGTTGGGCACCCCTGCACTACGGCATCTACAGGCCTGCAAAAAGTTCAGTTTGGCCGAAGCATCAGCCTCTGATGCTGCAGAATGTGACGTCAAGTACTATGTGGGTTGCAGTAAATGGCCAGATATGAAGTGGTTGATAAAGAAAAGCAGCAGAAGCAAACAGAGTCAGAGAACCCTTGAACTCATACTAAAGGTGAGAGGGCTCGTCCGGGATTTGAACCCGGGACCTCTCGCACCCGAAGCGAGAATCATACCCCTAGACCAACGAGCCTGATAAACGAAGGTTTGGGCTACTTGCGTACAGTCACTGAACGCTGGCCTTTAACAGAATGGGCAGGCACCAGTTTTAATACAACACGTTTGTCGTTAGGGAGCCGTACTCCCTGGCGGGCAACGGTTTTGAGTATGTTCTGTGAAGGAAATAAACACTTGTCATCTGGCTGAATTTTAGTACAGATGAAGACAAACAGCCTTTTCACAGCAGTTTTGAGTTTGGCTCAGCGCTCCAAAGGAGGGAGCCGAATGGCTGCTTGTTCTGAAACTGCTGGGCTCGTCCGGGATTTGAACCCGGGACCTCTCGCACCCAAAGCGAGAATCATACCCCTAGACCAACGAGCCTGGCTGATGAAGGGTCGGGTTACTTGCGTACACTTGTACAGTCACCGAACGCTGGCCTCTAGCAGAATGGGCGGGCACTAGTTTTAATAGAAAGCGTTTGTCGTTAGGGAGCCGCACTCCCTGGCAGACAGCGATTCTGAGTACGTTCTGTGCAAGGAAATAATCGCTTGTCATCTGGCTGAATCTCGGCTCTGTTGTAGTACAGATGAACTCAAGCAGCAGTAAGGATTTCAAAACCACGACAGTTTTGAGTTTGGCTCAGTGCTGCAAAAGGATGGAGCCAACTGGCTGCTAGTTTTCAATACCGATGAAAACTAGCCTTCGGGCTAATTTGGGTACATTTACATTCATGAATGTCGATTGATATACAATGTCCCTTTTCTAAATAAATAAAATCTTGGCTAAGTTATAGTACAAATGAACACAAGCAGCAGTAAGGATTTCAAAACCACGACAGTTTTGAGTTTGGCTCAGTGCTGCAAAAGGACGGAGCCAACTGGCTGCCAGTTCTGAAACTGCTGGGCTCGTCCGGGATTTGAACCCGGGACCTCTCGCACCCAAAGCGAGAATCATACCCCTAGACCAACGAGCCCTGTCGGAAGGAAGCCTTTCGGGAGGGCGCCACAAATTCTGTGAAGTTCACCTCAAAGACGGAACCCGACCTGGCGTCGAGATACTAAAGTGTAGTTGTTTGAGCGTCAGAAACCACTTGAAGTCATATTACAGATCAAAGGCAGAGCTTGCCAGACAAGGCCTAGTGGCCTAATGGATAAGGCATCAGCCTCCGGAGCTGGAGATTGTGGGTTCAAGTCCCACCTGGGTCGTCTTTGATGGGCTTTGTTTAAGTTGGCCGTTGGGCGAATTCAAGGATGGTTTGTTCAAAGCAACGCTGTAGCCATGATGAGCGCAAGATCTGAATTAGCATAGAACCCACAAACTTCTGATAGCTGTGCTGGGTGTTTGTGTGCATCATTCTGTCCTGCCTGTGCATGTGCCCTATCAGGCTGAAATTACACAAAGCACCCTGCGCAAGAGGCCCAGTGGCTTAAGGGGAAAAGGCCACTTTTTGCTTTTGCACCGGACCTACGACGGAGGCTTTGCGTACGAAAGCAGAGAGGCAGATTACACACAAAACAGGTGGGAAAGAGTCATGAACTATAAATGAATCTAGACATACAAAAACATCATTGATACGTTTGTTTTGACCATAGAACCAAAATGGCGGGCTCTAAATGTAAACAGCCTCATAGAGGCTATGTCGTAGGCTTGACTTTGAACCATAGGACATCAGCCCCCCACCTAGGGCGTGCTTGTTGAGCTAGCTCTAAGCCGATGCTGCAAAAAGTCAATGATAATTTGTTCAAAGAAACTCCACAGAACAACAAGTATACCTGTGCTTAAGCGTTTCTGCAAAAGAGCCACGGTGATTCAATTAAGAGCGATATAAAATGGTTTGAATCCCACTACGGCAGGGGTGCCCAACCCTGCTCCTGCCGATCGACTGTCCTGCACAGTTTATCTCCAACCCTAATCAAACACACCTGAAGCAACCAATTAACGTCTTCAGGATCGCTTGAAAATTAAAGGCAGGTGTGTTTGATTAGGGTTGGAGATGAACTGTGCAGGACAGTCGATCGGCAGGAGCAGGGTTGGGCACCCCTGCACTACGGCATCTACAGGCCTGCAAAAAGTTCAGTTTGGCCGAAGCATCAGCCTCTGATGCTGCAGAATGTGACGTCAAGTACTATGTGGGTTGCAGTAAATGGCCAGATATGAAGTGGTTGATAAAGAAAAGCAGCAGAAGCAAACAGAGTCAGAGAACCCTTGAACTCATACTAAAGGTGAGAGGGCTTGTCCGGGATTTGAACCCGGGACCTCTCGCACCCGAAGCGAGAATCATACCCCTAGACCAACGAGCCTGATAAACGAAGGTTTGGGCTACTTGCGTACAGTCACTGAACGCTGGCCTTTAACAGAATGGGCAGGCACCAGTTTTAATACAACACGTTTGTCGTTAGGGAGCCGTACTCCCTGGCGGGCAACGGTTTTGAGTATGTTCTGTGAAGGAAATAAACACTTGTCATCTGGCTGAATTTTAGTACAGATGAAGACAAACAGCCTTTTCACAGCAATTTTGAGTTTGGCTCAGCGCTCCAAAGGAGGGAGCCGAATGGCTGCTTGTTCTGAAACTGCTGGGCTCGTCCGGGATTTGAACCCGGGACCTCTCGCACCCAAAGCGAGAATCATACCCCTAGACCAACGAGCCTGGCTGATGAAGGGTCGGGTTACTTGCGTACACTTGTACAGTCACCGAACGCTGGCCTCTAGCAGAATGGGCGGGCACTAGTTTTAATAGAAAGCGTTTGTCGTTAGGGAGCCGCACTCCCTGGCAGACAGCGATTCTGAGTACGTTCTGTGCAAGGAAATAATCGCTTGTCATCTGGCTGAATCTCGGCTCTGTTGTAGTACAGATGAACTCAAGCAGCAGTAAGGATTTCAAAACCACGACAGTTTTGAGTTTGGCTCAGTGCTGCAAAAGGATGGAGCCAACTGGCTGCTAGTTTTCAATACCGATGAAAACTAGCCTTCGGGCTAATTTGGGTACATTTACATTCATGAATGTCGATTGATATACAATGTCCCTTTTCTAAATAAATAAAATCTTGGCTAAGTTATAGTACAAATGAACACAAGCAGCAGTAAGGATTTCAAAACCACGACAGTTTTGAGTTTGGCTCAGTGCTGCAAAAGGACGGAGCCAACTGGCTGCCAGTTCTGAAACTGCTGGGCTCGTCCGGGATTTGAACCCGGGACCTCTCGCACCCAAAGCGAGAATCATACCCCTAGACCAACGAGCCCTGTCGGAAGGAAGCCTTTCGGGAGGGCGTGACAAATTCTGTGAAGTTCACCTCAAAGACGGAACCCGACCTGGCGTCGAGATACTAAAGTGTAGTTGTTTGAGCGTCAGAAACCACTTGAAGTCATATTACAGATCAAAGGCAGAGCTTGCCAGACAAGGCCTAGTGGCCTAATGGATAAGGCATCAGCCTCCGGAGCTGGAGATTGTGGGTTCAAGTCCCACCTGGGTCGTCTTTGATGGGCTTTGTTTAAGTTGGCCGTTGGGCGAATTCAAGGATGGTTTGTTCAAAGCAACGCTGTAGCCATGATGAGCGCAAGATCTGAATTAGCATAGAACCCACAAACTTCTGATAGCTGTGCTGGGTGTTTGTGTGCATCATTCTGTCCTGCCTGTGCATGTGCCCTATCAGGCTGAAATTACACAAAGCACCCTGCGCAAGAGGCCCAGTGGCTTAAGGGGAAAAGGCCACTTTTTGCTTTTGCACCGGACCTACGACGGAGGCTTTGCGTACGAAAGCAGAGAGGCAGATTACACACAAAACAGGTGGGAAAGAGTCATGAACTATAAATGAATCTAGACATACAAAAACATCATTGATACGTTTGTTTTGACCATAGAACCAAAATGGCGGGCTCTAAATGTAAACAGCCTCATAGAGGCTATGTCGTAGGCTTGACTTTGAACCATAGGACATCAGCCCCCCACCTAGGGCGTGCTTGTTGAGCTAGCTCTAAGCCGATGCTGCAAAAAGTCAATGATAATTTGTTCAAAGAAACTCCACAGAACAACAAGTATACCTGTGCTTAAGCGTTTCTGCAAAAGAGCCACGGTGATTCAATTAAGAGCGATATAAAATGGTTTGAATCCCACTACGGCAGGGGTGCCCAACCCTGCTCCTGCCGATCGACTGTCCTGCACAGTTTATCTCCAACCCTAATCAAACACACCTGAAGCAACCAATTAACGTCTTCAGGATCGCTTGAAAATTAAAGGCAGGTGTGTTTGATTAGGGTTGGAGATGAACTGTGCAGGACAGTCGATCGGCAGGAGCAGGGTTGGGCACCCCTGCACTACGGCATCTACAGGCCTGCAAAAAGTTCAGTTTGGCCGAAGCATCAGCCTCTGATGCTGCAGAATGTGACGTCAAGTACTATGTGGGTTGCAGTAAATGGCCAGATATGAAGTGGTTGATAAAGAAAAGCAGCAGAAGCAAACAGAGTCAGAGAACCCTTGAACTCATACTAAAGGTGAGAGGGCTCGTCCGGGATTTGAACCCGGGACCTCTCGCACCCGAAGCGAGAATCATACCCCTAGACCAACGAGCCTGATAAACGAAGGTTTGGGCTACTTGCGTACAGTCACTGAACGCTGGCCTTTAACAGAATGGGCAGGCACCAGTTTTAATACAACACGTTTGTCGTTAGGGAGCCGTACTCCCTGGCGGGCAACGGTTTTGAGTATGTTCTGTGAAGGAAATAAACACTTGTCATCTGGCTGAATTTTAGTACAGATGAAGACAAACAGCCTTTTCACAGCAGTTTTGAGTTTGGCTCAGCGCTCCAAAGGAGGGAGCCAACTGGCTGCTTGTTCTGAAACTGCTGGGCTCGTCCGGGATTTGAACCCGGGACCTCTCGCACCCAAAGCGAGAATCATACCCCTAGACCAACGAGCCTGGCTGATGAAGGATCGGGTTACTTGCGTACACTTGTACAGTCACCGAACGCTGGCCTCTAGCAGAATGGGCGGGCACTAGTTTTAATAGAAAGCGTTTGTCGTTAGGGAGCCGCACTCCCTGGCAGACAGCGATTCTGAGTACGTTCTGTGCAAGGAAATAATCGCTTGTCATCTGGCTGAATCTCGGCTCTGTTGTAGTACAGATGAACTCAAGCAGCAGTAAGGATTTCAAAACCACGACAGTTTTGAGTTTGGCTCAGTGCTGCAAAAGGATGGAGCCAACTGGCTGCTAGTTTTCAATACCGATGAAAACTAGCCTTCGGGCTAATTTGGGTACATTTACATTCATGAATGTCGATTGATATACAATGTCCCTTTTCTAAATAAATAAAATCTTGGCTAAGTTATAGTACAAATGAACACAAGCAGCAGTAAGGATTTCAAAACCACGACAGTTTTGAGTTTGGCTCAGTGCTGCAAAAGGACGGAGCCAACTGGCTGCTAGTTCTGAAACTGCTGGGCTCGTCCGGGATTTGAACCCGGGACCTCTCGCACCCAAAGCGAGAATCATACCCCTAGACCAACGAGCCCTGTCGGAAGGAAGCCTTTCGGGAGGGCGCCACAAATTCTGTGAAGTTCACCTCAAAGACGGAACCCGACCTGGCGTCGAGATACTAAAGTGTAGTTGTTTGAGCGTCAGAAACCACTTGAAGTCATATTACAGATCAAAGGCAGAGCTTGCCAGACAAGGCCTAGTGGCCTAATGGATAAGGCATCAGCCTCCGGAGCTGGAGATTGTGGGTTCAAGTCCCACCTGGGTCGTCTTTGATGGGCTTTGTTTAAGTTGGCCGTTGGGCGAATTCAAGGATGGTTTGTTCAAAGCAACGCTGTAGCCATGATGAGCGCAAGATCTGAATTAGCATAGAACCCACAAACTTCTGATAGCTGTGCTGGGTGTTTGTGTGCATCATTCTGTCCTGCCTGTGCATGTGCCCTATCAGGCTGAAATTACACAAAGCACCCTGCGCAAGAGGCCCAGTGGCTTAAGGGGAAAAGGCCACTTTTTGCTTTTGCACCGGACCTACGACGGAGGCTTTGCGTACGAAAGCAGAGAGGCAGATTACACACAAAACAGGTGGGAAAGAGTCATGAACTATAAATGAATCTAGACATACAAAAACATCATTGATACGTTTGTTTTGACCATAGAACCAAAATGGCGGGCTCTAAATGTAAACAGCCTCATAGAGGCTATGTCGTAGGCTTGACTTTGAACCATAGGACATCAGCCCCCCACCTAGGGCGTGCTTGTTGAGCTAGCTCTAAGCCGATGCTGCAAAAAGTCAATGATAATTTGTTCAAAGAAACTCCACAGAACAACAAGTATACCTGTGCTTAAGCGTTTCTGCAAAAGAGCCACGGTGATTCAATTAAGAGCGATATAAAATGGTTTGAATCCCACTACGGCAGGGGTGCCCAACCCTGCTCCTGCCGATCGACTGTCCTGCACAGTTTATCTCCAACCCTAATCAAACACACCTGAAGCAACCAATTAACGTCTTCAGGATCGCTTGAAAATTAAAGGCAGGTGTGTTTGATTAGGGTTGGAGATGAACTGTGCAGGACAGTCGATCGGCAGGAGCAGGGTTGGGCACCCCTGCACTACGGCATCTACAGGCCTGCAAAAAGTTCAGTTTGGCCGAAGCATCAGCCTCTGATGCTGCAGAATGTGACGTCAAGTACTATGTGGGTTGCAGTAAATGGCCAGATATGAAGTGGTTGATAAAGAAAAGCAGCAGAAGCAAACAGAGTCAGAGAACCCTTGAACTCATACTAAAGGTGAGAGGGCTCGTCCGGGATTTGAACCCGGGACCTCTCGCACCCGAAGCGAGAATCATACCCCTAGACCAACGAGCCTGATAAACGAAGGTTTGGGCTACTTGCGTACAGTCACTGAACGCTGGCCTTTAACAGAATGGGCAGGCACCAGTTTTAATACAACACGTTTGTCGTTAGGGAGCCGTACTCCCTGGCGGGCAACGGTTTTGAGTATGTTCTGTGAAGGAAATAAACACTTGTCATCTGGCTGAATTTTAGTACAGATGAAGACAAACAGCCTTTTCACAGCAGTTTTGAGTTTGGCTCAGCGCTCCAAAGGAGGGAGCCAACTGGCTGCTTGTTCTGAAACTGCTGGGCTCGTCCGGGATTTGAACCCGGGACCTCTCGCACCCAAAGCGAGAATCATACCCCTAGACCAACGAGCCTGGCTGATGAAGGATCGGGTTACTTGCGTACACTTGTACAGTCACCGAACGCTGGCCTCTAGCAGAATGGGCGGGCACTAGTTTTAATAGAAAGCGTTTGTCGTTAGGGAGCCGCACTCCCTGGCAGACAGCGATTCTGAGTACGTTCTGTGCAAGGAAATAATCGCTTGTCATCTGGCTGAATCTCGGCTCTGTTGTAGTACAGATGAACTCAAGCAGCAGTAAGGATTTCAAAACCACGACAGTTTTGAGTTTGGCTCAGTGCTGCAAAAGGATGGAGCCAACTGGCTGCTAGTTTTCAATACCGATGAAAACTAGCCTTCGGGCTAATTTGGGTACATTTACATTCATGAATGTCGATTGATATACAATGTCCCTTTTCTAAATAAATAAAATCTTGGCTAAGTTATAGTACAAATGAACACAAGCAGCAGTAAGGATTTCAAAACCACGACAGTTTTGAGTTTGGCTCAGTGCTGCAAAAGGACGGAGCCAACTGGCTGCTAGTTCTGAAACTGCTGGGCTCGTCCGGGATTTGAACCCGGGACCTCTCGCACCCAAAGCGAGAATCATACCCCTAGACCAACGAGCCCTGTCGGAAGGAAGCCTTTCGGGAGGGCGCCACAAATTCTGTGAAGTTCACCTCAAAGACGGAACCCGACCTGGCGTCGAGATACTAAAGTGTAGTTGTTTGAGCGTCAGAAACCACTTGAAGTCATATTACAGATCAAAGGCAGAGCTTGCCAGACAAGGCCTAGTGGCCTAATGGATAAGGCATCAGCCTCCGGAGCTGGAGATTGTGGGTTCAAGTCCCACCTGGGTCGTCTTTGATGGGCTTTGTTTAAGTTGGCCGTTGGGCGAATTCAAGGATGGTTTGTTCAAAGCAACGCTGTAGCCATGATGAGCGCAAGATCTGAATTAGCATAGAACCCACAAACTTCTGATAGCTGTGCTGGGTGTTTGTGTGCATCATTCTGTCCTGCCTGTGCATGTGCCCTATCAGGCTGAAATTACACAAAGCACCCTGCGCAAGAGGCCCAGTGGCTTAAGGGGAAAAGGCCACTTTTTGCTTTTGCACCGGACCTACGACGGAGGCTTTGCGTACGAAAGCAGAGAGGCAGATTACACACAAAACAGGTGGGAAAGAGTCATGAACTATAAATGAATCTAGACATACAAAAACATCATTGATACGTTTGTTTTGACCATAGAACCAAAATGGCGGGCTCTAAATGTAAACAGCCTCATAGAGGCTATGTCGTAGGCTTGACTTTGAACCATAGGACATCAGCCCCCCACCTAGGGCGTGCTTGTTGAGCTAGCTCTAAGCCGATGCTGCAAAAAGTCAATGATAATTTGTTCAAAGAAACTCCACAGAACAACAAGTATACCTGTGCTTAAGCGTTTCTGCAAAAGAGCCACGGTGATTCAATTAAGAGCGATATAAAATGGTTTGAATCCCACTACGGCAGGGGTGCCCAACCCTGCTCCTGCCGATCGACTGTCCTGCACAGTTTATCTCCAACCCTAATCAAACACACCTGAAGCAACCAATTAACGTCTTCAGGATCGCTTGAAAATTAAAGGCAGGTGTGTTTGATTAGGGTTGGAGATGAACTGTGCAGGACAGTCGATCGGCAGGAGCAGGGTTGGGCACCCCTGCACTACGGCATCTACAGGCCTGCAAAAAGTTCAGTTTGGCCGAAGCATCAGCCTCTGATGCTGCAGAATGTGACGTCAAGTACTATGTGGGTTGCAGTAAATGGCCAGATATGAAGTGGTTGATAAAGAAAAGCAGCAGAAGCAAACAGAGTCAGAGAACCCTTGAACTCATACTAAAGGTGAGAGGGCTCGTCCGGGATTTGAACCCGGGACCTCTCGCACCCGAAGCGAGAATCATACCCCTAGACCAACGAGCCTGATAAACGAAGGTTTGGGCTACTTGCGTACAGTCACTGAACGCTGGCCTTTAACAGAATGGGCAGGCACCAGTTTTAATACAACACGTTTGTCGTTAGGGAGCCGTACTCCCTGGCGGGCAACGGTTTTGAGTATGTTCTGTGAAGGAAATAAACACTTGTCATCTGGCTGAATTTTAGTACAGATGAAGACAAACAGCCTTTTCACAGCAGTTTTGAGTTTGGCTCAGCGCTCCAAAGGAGGGAGCCAAAAAGCGAGAATCATACCCCTAGATCAACGAGCCTGGCTGATGAAGGATCGGGTTACTTGCGTACACTTGTACAGTCACCGAACGCTGGCCTCTAGCAGAATGGGCGGGCACTAGTTTTAATAGAAAGCGTTTGTCGTTAGGGAGCCGCACTCCCTGGCAGACAGCGATTCTGAGTACGTTCTGTGCAAGGAAATAATCGCTTGTCATCTGGCTGAATCTTGGCTCTGTTGCAGTACAGATGAACTCAAGCAGCAGTAAGGATTTCAAAACCACGACAGTTTTGAGTTTGGCTCAGTGCTGCAAAAGGATGGAGCCAACTGGCTGCTAGTTTTCACTACCGATGAAAACTAGCCTTCGGGCTAATTTGGGTACATTTACATTCATGAATGTCGATTGATATACAATGTCCATCCATCCATCCATCTTCTACCGCTTATCCGGGGCCGGGTCGCGGGGGCAGCAGTCTAAGCAGGGATGCCCAGACTTCCCTCTCCCTAGACACTTCCTCCAGCTCTTCCGGTGGGACACCGAGGCGTTCCCAGGCCAGCCGGGAGACATAGTCTCTCCAGCGTGTCCTAGGTCTTCCCCGGGGTCTCCTCCCGGTGGGACATGCCCGGAACACCTTCCCGGGAAGGCGTCCAGGAGGCATCCGGAAAAGATGCCCGAGCCACCTCAACTGACCCCTCTCGATGTGGAGGAGCAGCGGCTCTACTCTGAGCTCCTCCCGAGTGACCGAGCTTCTCACCCTATCTCTAAGGGATCGCCCAGCCACCCTGCGGAGAAAGCTAATTTCGGCCGCTTGTATCCGGGATCTTGTCCTTTCGGTCATGACCCACAGCTCATGACCATAGGTGAGAGTAGGAACGTAGATTGACTGGTAAATCGAGAGCTTCGCCTTGCGGCTCAGCTCCTTCTTTACCACGACAGACCGGTACAGGGACCGCATTACTGCAGAAGCTGCAACGATCCGCCTGTCAATCTCCCGTTCCCTCCTTCCCTCACTCGTGAACAAGACCCCAAGATACTTGAACTCCTCCACTTGAGGCAGGAGCTCTCCACCAACCTGAAGCGAGCAAGCCACCCTTTTCCGACTGAGAACCATGGCCTCGGACTTGGAGGTGCTGATTTTCATCCCAGCCGCTTCACACTCGGCTGCAAACCGTCCCAGTGCATGCTGGAGGTCCTGGTCTGATGAGGCCAACACGACAACATCATCCGCAAAGAGCAGAGATGAAATCGTGTGGTCCCTTCGTATTCGTATTGCCTGCTTATATACAATGTCCCTTTTCTAAATAAATAAAATCTTGGCTAAGTTATAGTACAAATGAACACAAGCAGCAGTAAGGATTTCAAAACCACGACAGTTTTGAGTTTGGCTCAGTGCTGCAAAAGGATGGAGCCAACTGGCTGCTAGTTCTGAAACTGCTGGGCTCGTCCGGGATTTGAACCCGGGACCTCTCGCACCCAAAGCGAGAATCATACCCCTAGACCAACAAGCCCTGTCGGAAGGAAGCCTTTCGGGAGGGCGCCACAAATTCTGTGAAGTTCACCTCAAAGACGGAACCCGACCTGGCGTCGAGATACTAAAGTGTAGTTGTTTGAGCGTCAGAAACCACTTGAAGTCATATTACAGATCAAAGGCAGAGCTTGCCAGACAAGGCCTAGTGGCCTAATGGATAAGGCATCAGCCTCCGGAGCTGGAGATTGTAGGTTCAAGTCCCACCTGGGTCGTCTTTGATGGGCTTTGTTTAAGTTGGCCGTTGGGCGAATTCAAGGATGGTTTGTTCAAAGCAACGCTGTAGCCATGATGAGCGCAAGATCTGAATTAGCATAGAACCCACAAACTTCTGATAGCTGTGCTGGGTGTTTGTGTGCATCATTCTGTCCTGCCTGTGCATGTGCCCTATCAGGCTGAAATTACACAAAGCACCCTGCGCAAGAGGCCCAGTGGCTTAAGGGGAAAAGGACACTTTTTGCTTTTGCACCGGACCTACGACGGAGGCTTTGCGTACGAAAGCAGAGAGGCAGATTACACACAAAACAGGTGGGAAAGAGTCATGAACTATAAATGAATCTAGACATACAAAAACATCATTGATACGTTTGTTTTGACCATAGAACCAAAATGGCGGGCTCTAAATGTAAACAGCCTCATAGAGGCTATGTCGTAGGCTTGACTTTGAACCATAGGACATCAGCCCCCCACCTAGGGCGTGCTTGTTGAGCTAGCTCTAAGCTGATGCTGCAAAAAGTCAATGATAATTTGTTCAAAGAAACTCCACAGAACAACAAGTATACCTGTGCTTAAGCGTTTCTGCAAAAGAGCCACGGTGATTCAATTAAGAGCGATATAAAATGGTTTGAATCCCACTACGGCAGGGGTGCCCAACCCTGCTCCTGCCGATCGACTGTCCTGCACAGTTTATCTCCAACCCTAATCAAACACACCTGAAGCAACCAATTAACGTCTTCAGGATCGCTTGAGAATTAAAGGCAGGTGTGTTTGATTAGGGTTGGAGATGAACTGTGCAGGACAGTCGATCGGCAGGAGCAGGGTTGGGCACCCCTGCACTACGGCATCTACAGGCCTGCAAAAAGTTCAGTTTGGCCGAAGCATCAGCCTCTGATGCTGCAGAACGTGACGTCAAGTACTATGTGGGTTGCAGTAAATGGCCAGATATGAAGTGGTTGATAAAGAAAAGCAGCAGAAGCAAACAGAGTCAGAGAACCCTTGAACTCATACTAAAGGTGAGAGGGCTCGTCCGGGATTTGAACCCGGGACCTCTCGCACCCGAAGTGAGAATCATACCCCTAGACCAACGAGCCTGATAAACGAAGGTTTGGGCTACTTGCGTACAGTCACTGAACGCTGGCCTTTAACAGAATGGGCAGGCACCAGTTTTAATACAACACGTTTGTCGTTAGGGAGCCGTACTCCCTGGCGGGCAACAGTTTTGAGTATGTTCTGTGAAGGAAATAAACACTTGTCATCTGGCTGAATTTTAGTACAGATGAAGACAAACAGCCTTTTCACAGCAGTTTTGAGTTTGGCTCAGCGCTCCAAAGGAGGGAGCCAAAAAGCGAGAATCATACCCCTAGACCAACGAGCCTGGCTGATGAAGGATCGGGTTACTTGCGTACACTTGTACAGTCACCGAACGCTGGCCTCTAGCAGAATGGGCGGGCACTAGTTTTAATAGAAAGCGTTTGTCGTTAGGGAGCCGCACTCCCTGGCAGACAGCGATTCTGAGTACGTTCTGTGCAAGGAAATAATCGCTTGTCATCTGGCTGAATCTTGGCTCTGTTGCAGTACAGATGAACTCAAGCAGCAGTAAGGATTTCAAAACCACGACAGTTTTGAGTTTGGCTCAGTGCTGCAAAAGGATGGAGCCAACTGGCTGCTAGTTTTCACTACCGATGAAAACTAGCCTTCGGGCTAATTTGGGTACATTTACATTCATGAATGTCGATTGATATACAATGTCCATCCATCCATCCATCTTCTACCGCTTATCCGGGGCCGGGTCGCGGGGGCAGCAGTCTAAGCAGGGATGCCCAGACTTCCCTCTCCCTAGACACTTCCTCCAGCTCTTCCGGTGGGACACCGAGGCGTTCCCAGGCCAGCCGGGAGACATAGTCTCTCCAGCGTGTCCTAGGTCTTCCCCGGGGTCTCCTCCCGGTGGGACATGCCCGGAACACCTTCCCGGGAAGGCGTCCAGGAGGCATCCGGAAAAGATGCCCGAGCCACCTCAACTGACCCCTCTCGATGTGGAGGAGCAGCGGCTCTACTCTGAGCTCCTCCCGAGTGACCGAGCTTCTCACCCTATCTCTAAGGGATCGCCCAGCCACCCTGCGGAGAAAGCTAATTTCGGCCGCTTGTATCCGGGATCTTGTCCTTTCGGTCATGACCCACAGCTCATGACCATAGGTGAGAGTAGGAACGTAGATTGACTGGTAAATCGAGAGCTTCGCCTTGCGGCTCAGCTCCTTCTTTACCACGACAGACCGGTACAGGGACCGCATTACTGCAGAAGCTGCACCGATCCGCCTGTCAATCTCCCGTTCCATCCTTCCCTCACTCGTGAACAAGACCCCAAGATACTTGAACTCCTCCACTTGAGGCAGGAGCTCTCCACCAACCTGAAGCGAGCAAGCCACCCTTTTCCGACTGAGAACCATGGCCTCGGACTTGGAGGTGCTGATTTTCATCCCAGCCGCTTCACACTCGGCTGCAAACCGTCCCAGTGCATGCTGGAGGTCCTGGTCTGATGAGGCCAACACGACAACATCATCCGCAAAGAGCAGAGATGAAATCGTGTGGTCCCTTCGTATTCGTATTGCCTGCTTATATACAATGTCCCTTTTCTAAATAAATAAAATCTTGGCTAAGTTATAGTACAAATGAACACAAGCAGCAGTAAGGATTTCAAAACCACGACAGTTTTGAGTTTGGCTCAGTGCTGCAAAAGGATGGAGCCAACTGGCTGCTAGTTCTGAAACTGCTGGGCTCGTCCGGGATTTGAACCCGGGACCTCTCGCACCCAAAGCGAGAATCATACCCCTAGACCAACGAGCCCTGTCGGAAGGAAGCCTTTCGGGAGGGCGCCACAAATTCTGTGAAGTTCACCTCAAAGACGGAACCCGACCTGGCGTCGAGATACTAAAGTGTAGTTGTTTGAGCGTCAGAAACCACTTGAAGTCATATTACAGATCAAAGGCAGAGCTTGCCAGACAAGGCCTAGTGGCCTAATGGATAAGGCATCAGCCTCCGGAGCTGGAGATTGTAGGTTCAAGTCCCACCTGGGTCGTCTTTGATGGGCTTTGTTTAAGTTGGCCGTTGGGCCAATTCAAGGATGGTTTGTTCAAAGCAACGCTGTAGCCATGATGAGCGCAAGATCTGAATTAGCATAGAACCCACAAACTTCTGATAGCTGTGCTGGGTGTTTGTGTGCATCATTCTGTCCTGCCTGTGCATGTGCCCTATCAGGCTGAAATAACACAAAGCACCCTGCGCAAGAGGCCCAGTGGCTTAAGGGGAAAAGGACACTTTTTGCTTTTGCACCGGACCTACGACGGAGGCTTTGCGTACGAAAGCAGAGAGGCAGATTACACACAAAACAGGTGGGAAAGAGTCATGAACTATAAATGAATCTAGACATACAAAAACATCATTGATACGTTTGTTTTGACCATAGAACCAAAATGGCGGGCTCTAAATGTAAACAGCCTCATAGAGGCTATGTCGTAGGCTTGACTTTGAACCATAGGACATCAGCCCCCCACCTAGGGCGTGCTTGTTGAGCTAGCTCTAAGCCGATGCTGCAAAAAGTCAATGATAATTTGTTCAAAGAAACTCCACAGAACAACAAGTATACCTGTGCTTAAGCGTTTCTGCAAAAGAGCCACGGTGATTCAATTAAGAGCGATATAAAATGGTTTGAATCCCACTACGGCAGGGGTGCCCAACCCTGCTCCTGCCGATCGACTGTCCTGCACAGTTTATCTCCAACCCTAATCAAACACACCTGAAGCAACCAATTAACGTCTTCAGGATCGCTTGAGAATTAAAGGCAGGTGTGTTTGATTAGGGTTGGAGATGAACTGTGCAGGACAGTTGATCGGCAGGAGCAGAGTTGGGCACCCCTGCACTACGGCATCTACAGGCCTGCAAAAAGTTCAGTTTGGCCGAATCATCAGCCTCTGATGCTGCAGAACGTGACGTCAAGTACTATGTGGGTTGCAGTAAATGGCCAGATATGAAGTGGTTGATAAAGAAAAGCAGCAGAAGCAAACAGAGTCAGAGAACCCTTGAACTCATACTAAAGGTGAGAGGGTTCGTCCGGGATTTGAACCCGGGACCTCTCGCACCCGAAGCGAGAATCATACCCCTAGACCAACGAGCCTGATAAACGAAGGTTTGGGCTACTTGCGTACAGTCACTGAACGCTGGCCTTTAACAGAATGGGCAGGCACCAGTTTTAATACAACACGTTTGTCGTTAGGGAGCCGTACTCCCTGGCGGGCAACGGTTTTGAGTATGTTCTGTGAAGGAAATAAACACTTGTCATCTGGCTGAATTTTAGTACAGATGAAGACAAACAGCCTTTTCACAGCAATTTTGAGTTTGGCTCAGCGCTCCAAAGGAGGGAGCCAACTGGCTGCTAGTTCTGAAACTGCTGGGCTCGTCCGGGATTTGAACCCGGGACCTCTCGCACCCAAAGCGAGAATCATACCCCTAGACCAACGAGCCCTGTCGGAAGGAAGCCTTTCGGGAGGGCGCCACAAATTCTGTGAAGTTCACCTCAAAGACGGAACCCGACCTGGCGTCGAGATACTAAAGTGTAGTTGTTTGAGCGTCAGAAACCACTTGAAGTCATATTACAGATCAAAGGCAGAGCTTGCCAGACAAGGCCTAGTGGCCTAATGGATAAGGCATCAGCCTCCGGAGCTGGAGATTTTGGGTTCAAGTCCCACCTGGGTCGTCTTTGATGGGCTTTGTTTAAGTTGGCCGTTGGGCGAATTCAAGGATGGTTTGTTCAAAGCAACGCTGTAGCCATGATGAGCGCAAGATCTGAATTAGCATAGAACCCACAAACTTCTGATAGCTGTGCTGGGTGTTTGTGTGCATCATTCTGTCCTGCCTGTGCATGTGCCCTATCAGGCTGAAATTACACAAAGCACCCTGCGCAAGAGGCCCAGTGGCTTAAGGGGAAAAGGACACTTTTTGCTTTTGCACCGGACCTACGACGGAGGCTTTGCGTACGAAAGCAGAGAGGCAGATTACACACAAAACAGGTGGGAAAGAGTCATGAACTATAAATGAATCTAGACATACAAAAACATCATTGATACGTTTGTTTTGACCATAGAACCAAAATGGCGGGCTCTAAATGTAAACAGCCTCATAGAGGCTATGTCGTAGGCTTAACTTTGAACCATAGGACATCAGCCCCCCACCTAGGGCGTGCTTGTTGAGCTAGCTCTAAGCCGATGCTGCAAAAAGTCAATGATAATTTGTTCAAAGAAACTCCACAGAACAACAAGTATACCTGTGCTTAAGCGTTTCTGCAAAAGAGCCACGGTGATTCAATTAAGAGCGATATAAAATGGTTTGAATCCCACTACGGCAGGGGTGTCCAACCCTGCTCCTGCCGATCGACTGTCCTGCACAGTTTATCTCCAACCCTAATCAAACACACCTGAAGCAACCAATTAACGTCTTCAGGATCGCTTGAAAATTAAAGGCAGGTGTGTTTGATTAGGGTTGGAGATGAACTGTGCAGGACAGTCGATCGGCAGGAGCAGGGTTGGGCACCCCTGCACTACGGCATCTACAGGCCTGCAAAAAGTTCAGTTTGGCCGAAGCATCAGCCTCTGATGCTGCAGAACGTGACGTGAAGTACTATGTGGGTTGCAGTAAATGGCCAGATATGAAGTGGTTGATAAAGAAAAGCAGCAGAAGCAAACAGAGTCAGAGAACCCTTGAACTCATACTAAAGGTGAGAGGGCTCGTCCGGGATTTGAACCCGGGACCTCTCGCACCCGAAGCGAGAATCATACCCCTAGACCAACGAGCCTGATAAACGAAGGTTTGGGCTACTTGCGTACAGTCACTGAACGCTGGCCTTTAACAGAATGGGCAGACACCAGTTTTAATACAACACGTTTGTCATTAGGGAGCCGTACTCCCTGGCGGGCAACGGTTTTGGGTATGTTCTGTGAAGGAAATAAACACTTGTCATCTGGCTGAATTTTAGTACAGATGAAGACAAACAGCCTTTTCACAGCAGTTTTGAGTTTGGCTCAACGCTCCAAAGGAGGGAGCCAACTGGCTGCTTGTTCTGAAACTGCTGGGCTCGTCCGGGATTTGAACCCGGGACCTCTCGCACCCAAAGCGAGAATCATACCCCTAGACCAACGAGCCTGGCTGATGAAGGATCGGGTTACTTGCGTACACTTGTACAGTCACCGAACGCTGGCCTCTAGCAGAATGGGCGGGCACTAGTTTTAATAGAAAGCGTTTGTCGTTAGGGAGCCGCACTCCCTGGCAGACAGCGATTCTGAGTACGTTCTGTGCAAGGAAATAAACGCTTGTCGTCTGGCTGAATCTTGGCTCTGTTGTAGTACAGATGAACTCAAGCAGCAGTAAGGATTTCAAAACCACGACAGTTTTGAGCGGCCTCAAGCAGCAGTAAGGATTTTAAAACCACGACAGTTTTGAGTTTGGCTCAGTGCTGCAAAAGGATGGAGCCAACTGGCTGCTAGTTTTCATTACCGATGAAAACTAGCCTTCGGGCTAATTTGGGTACATTTACATTCATGAATGTCGATTGATATACAATGTCCCTTTTCTAAATAAATAAAATCTTGGCTAAGTTATAGTACAAATGAACACAAGCAGCAGTAAGGATTTCAAAACCACGACAGTTTTGAGTTTGGCTCAGTGCTGCAAAAGGATGGAGCCAACTGGCTGCTAGTTCTGAAACTGCTGGGCTCGTCCGGGATTTGAACCCGGGACCTCTCGCACCCAAAGCGAGAATCATACCCCTAGACCAACAAGCCCTGTCGGAAGGAAGCCTTTCGGGAGGGCGCCACAAATTCTGTGAAGTTCACCTCAAAGACGGAACCCGACCTGGCGTCGAGATACTAAAGTGTAGTTGTTTGAGCGTCAGAAACCACTTGAAGTCATATTACAGATCAAAGGCAGAGCTTGCCAGACAAGGCCTAGTGGCCTAATGGATAAGGCATCAGCCTCCGGAGCTGGAGATTGTAGGTTCAAGTCCCACCTGGGTCGTCTTTGATGGGCTTTGTTTAAGTTGGCCGTTGGGCGAATTCAAGGATGGTTTGTTCAAAGCAACGCTGTAGCCATGATGAGCGCAAGATCTGAATTAGCATAGAACCCACAAACTTCTGATAGCTGTGCTGGGTGTTTGTGTGCATCATTCTGTCCTGCCTGTGCATGTGCCCTATCAGGCTGAAATTACACAAAGCACCCTGCGCAAGAGGCCCAGTGGCTTAAGGGGAAAAGGACACTTTTTGCTTTTGCACCGGACCTACGACGGAGGCTTTGCGTACGAAAGCAGAGAGGCAGATTACACACAAAACAGGTGGGAAAGAGTCATGAACTATAAATGAATCTAGACATACAAAAACATCATTGATACGTTTGTTTTGACCATAGAACCAAAATGGCGGGCTCTAAATGTAAACAGCCTCATAGAGGCTATGTCGTAGGCTTGACTTTGAACCATAGGACATCAGCCCCCCACCTAGGGCGTGCTTGTTGAGCTAGCTCTAAGCTGATGCTGCAAAAAGTCAATGATAATTTGTTCAAAGAAACTCCACAGAACAACAAGTATACCTGTGCTTAAGCGTTTCTGCAAAAGAGCCACGGTGATTCAATTAAGAGCGATATAAAATGGTTTGAATCCCACTACGGCAGGGGTGCCCAACCCTGCTCCTGCCGATCGACTGTCCTGCACAGTTTATCTCCAACCCTAATCAAACACACCTGAAGCAACCAATTAACGTCTTCAGGATCGCTTGAGAATTAAAGGCAGGTGTGTTTGATTAGGGTTGGAGATGAACTGTGCAGGACAGTCGATCGGCAGGAGCAGGGTTGGGCACCCCTGCACTACGGCATCTACAGGCCTGCAAAAAGTTCAGTTTGGCCGAAGCATCAGCCTCTGATGCTGCAGAACGTGACGTCAAGTACTATGTGGGTTGCAGTAAATGGCCAGATATGAAGTGGTTGATAAAGAAAAGCAGCAGAAGCAAACAGAGTCAGAGAACCCTTGAACTCATACTAAAGGTGAGAGGGCTCGTCCGGGATTTGAACCCGGGACCTCTCGCACCCGAAGTGAGAATCATACCCCTAGACCAACGAGCCTGATAAACGAAGGTTTGGGCTACTTGCGTACAGTCACTGAACGCTGGCCTTTAACAGAATGGGCAGGCACCAGTTTTAATACAACACGTTTGTCGTTAGGGAGCCGTACTCCCTGGCGGGCAACAGTTTTGAGTATGTTCTGTGAAGGAAATAAACACTTGTCATCTGGCTGAATTTTAGTACAGATGAAGACAAACAGCCTTTTCACAGCAGTTTTGAGTTTGGCTCAGCGCTCCAAAGGAGGGAGCCAAAAAGCGAGAATCATACCCCTAGACCAACGAGCCTGGCTGATGAAGGATCGGGTTACTTGCGTACACTTGTACAGTCACCGAACGCTGGCCTCTAGCAGAATGGGCGGGCACTAGTTTTAATAGAAAGCGTTTGTCGTTAGGGAGCCGCACTCCCTGGCAGACAGCGATTCTGAGTACGTTCTGTGCAAGGAAATAATCGCTTGTCATCTGGCTGAATCTTGGCTCTGTTGCAGTACAGATGAACTCAAGCAGCAGTAAGGATTTCAAAACCACGACAGTTTTGAGTTTGGCTCAGTGCTGCAAAAGGATGGAGCCAACTGGCTGCTAGTTTTCACTACCGATGAAAACTAGCCTTCGGGCTAATTTGGGTACATTTACATTCATGAATGTCGATTGATATACAATGTCCATCCATCCATCCATCTTCTACCGCTTATCCGGGGCCGGGTCGCGGGGGCAGCAGTCTAAGCAGGGATGCCCAGACTTCCCTCTCCCTAGACACTTCCTCCAGCTCTTCCGGTGGGACACCGAGGCGTTCCCAGGCCAGCCGGGAGACATAGTCTCTCCAGCGTGTCCTAGGTCTTCCCCGGGGTCTCCTCCCGGTGGGACATGCCCGGAACACCTTCCCGGGAAGGCGTCCAGGAGGCATCCGGAAAAGATGCCCGAGCCACCTCAACTGACCCCTCTCGATGTGGAGGAGCAGCGGCTCTACTCTGAGCTCCTCCCGAGTGACCGAGCTTCTCACCCTATCTCTAAGGGATCGCCCAGCCACCCTGCGGAGAAAGCTAATTTCGGCCGCTTGTATCCGGGATCTTGTCCTTTCGGTCATGACCCACAGCTCATGACCATAGGTGAGAGTAGGAACGTAGATTGACTGGTAAATCGAGAGCTTCGCCTTGCGGCTCAGCTCCTTCTTTACCACGACAGACCGGTACAGGGACCGCATTACTGCAGAAGCTGCACCGATCCGCCTGTCAATCTCCCGTTCCATCCTTCCCTCACTCGTGAACAAGACCCCAAGATACTTGAACTCCTCCACTTGAGGCAGGAGCTCTCCACCAACCTGAAGCGAGCAAGCCACCCTTTTCCGACTGAGAACCATGGCCTCGGACTTGGAGGTGCTGATTTTCATCCCAGCCGCTTCACACTCGGCTGCAAACCGTCCCAGTGCATGCTGGAGGTCCTGGTCTGATGAGGCCAACACGACAACATCATCCGCAAAGAGCAGAGATGAAATCGTGTGGTCCCTTCGTATTCGTATTGCCTGCTTATATACAATGTCCCTTTTCTAAATAAATAAAATCTTGGCTAAGTTATAGTACAAATGAACACAAGCAGCAGTAAGGATTTCAAAACCACGACAGTTTTGAGTTTGGCTCAGTGCTGCAAAAGGATGGAGCCAACTGGCTGCTAGTTCTGAAACTGCTGGGCTCGTCCGGGATTTGAACCCGGGACCTCTCGCACCCAAAGCGAGAATCATACCCCTAGACCAACGAGCCCTGTCGGAAGGAAGCCTTTCGGGAGGGCGCCACAAATTCTGTGAAGTTCACCTCAAAGACGGAACCCGACCTGGCGTCGAGATACTAAAGTGTAGTTGTTTGAGCGTCAGAAACCACTTGAAGTCATATTACAGATCAAAGGCAGAGCTTGCCAGACAAGGCCTAGTGGCCTAATGGATAAGGCATCAGCCTCCGGAGCTGGAGATTGTAGGTTCAAGTCCCACCTGGGTCGTCTTTGATGGGCTTTGTTTAAGTTGGCCGTTGGGCCAATTCAAGGATGGTTTGTTCAAAGCAACGCTGTAGCCATGATGAGCGCAAGATCTGAATTAGCATAGAACCCACAAACTTCTGATAGCTGTGCTGGGTGTTTGTGTGCATCATTCTGTCCTGCCTGTGCATGTGCCCTATCAGGCTGAAATAACACAAAGCACCCTGCGCAAGAGGCCCAGTGGCTTAAGGGGAAAAGGACACTTTTTGCTTTTGCACCGGACCTACGACGGAGGCTTTGCGTACGAAAGCAGAGAGGCAGATTACACACAAAACAGGTGGGAAAGAGTCATGAACTATAAATGAATCTAGACATACAAAAACATCATTGATACGTTTGTTTTGACCATAGAACCAAAATGGCGGGCTCTAAATGTAAACAGCCTCATAGAGGCTATGTCGTAGGCTTGACTTTGAACCATAGGACATCAGCCCCCCACCTAGGGCGTGCTTGTTGAGCTAGCTCTAAGCCGATGCTGCAAAAAGTCAATGATAATTTGTTCAAAGAAACTCCACAGAACAACAAGTATACCTGTGCTTAAGCGTTTCTGCAAAAGAGCCACGGTGATTCAATTAAGAGCGATATAAA
Organism: Scardinius erythrophthalmus; assembly: GCF_964197995.2. Classification (NCBI taxonomy): domain Eukaryota; kingdom Metazoa; phylum Chordata; class Actinopteri; order Cypriniformes; family Leuciscidae; genus Scardinius; species Scardinius erythrophthalmus. The sequence continues at coordinate 44,234,840 of NC_138227.1, forward strand.
ATGGTTTGAATCCCACTACGGCAGGGGTGCCCAACCCTGCTCCTGCCGATCGACTGTCCTGCACAGTTTATCTCCAACCCTAATCAAACACACCTGAAGCAACCAATTAACGTCTTCAGGATCGCTTGAGAATTAAAGGCAGGTGTGTTTGATTAGGGTTGGAGATGAACTGTGCAGGACAGTTGATCGGCAGGAGCAGAGTTGGGCACCCCTGCACTACGGCATCTACAGGCCTGCAAAAAGTTCAGTTTGGCCGAATCATCAGCCTCTGATGCTGCAGAACGTGACGTCAAGTACTATGTGGGTTGCAGTAAATGGCCAGATATGAAGTGGTTGATAAAGAAAAGCAGCAGAAGCAAACAGAGTCAGAGAACCCTTGAACTCATACTAAAGGTGAGAGGGTTCGTCCGGGATTTGAACCCGGGACCTCTCGCACCCGAAGCGAGAATCATACCCCTAGACCAACGAGCCTGATAAACGAAGGTTTGGGCTACTTGCGTACAGTCACTGAACGCTGGCCTTTAACAGAATGGGCAGGCACCAGTTTTAATACAACACGTTTGTCGTTAGGGAGCCGTACTCCCTGGCGGGCAACGGTTTTGAGTATGTTCTGTGAAGGAAATAAACACTTGTCATCTGGCTGAATTTTAGTACAGATGAAGACAAACAGCCTTTTCACAGCAATTTTGAGTTTGGCTCAGCGCTCCAAAGGAGGGAGCCAACTGGCTGCTAGTTCTGAAACTGCTGGGCTCGTCCGGGATTTGAACCCGGGACCTCTCGCACCCAAAGCGAGAATCATACCCCTAGACCAACGAGCCCTGTCGGAAGGAAGCCTTTCGGGAGGGCGCCACAAATTCTGTGAAGTTCACCTCAAAGACGGAACCCGACCTGGCGTCGAGATACTAAAGTGTAGTTGTTTGAGCGTCAGAAACCACTTGAAGTCATATTACAGATCAAAGGCAGAGCTTGCCAGACAAGGCCTAGTGGCCTAATGGATAAGGCATCAGCCTCCGGAGCTGGAGATTTTGGGTTCAAGTCCCACCTGGGTCGTCTTTGATGGGCTTTGTTTAAGTTGGCCGTTGGGCGAATTCAAGGATGGTTTGTTCAAAGCAACGCTGTAGCCATGATGAGCGCAAGATCTGAATTAGCATAGAACCCACAAACTTCTGATAGCTGTGCTGGGTGTTTGTGTGCATCATTCTGTCCTGCCTGTGCATGTGCCCTATCAGGCTGAAATTACACAAAGCACCCTGCGCAAGAGGCCCAGTGGCTTAAGGGGAAAAGGACACTTTTTGCTTTTGCACCGGACCTACGACGGAGGCTTTGCGTACGAAAGCAGAGAGGCAGATTACACACAAAACAGGTGGGAAAGAGTCATGAACTATAAATGAATCTAGACATACAAAAACATCATTGATACGTTTGTTTTGACCATAGAACCAAAATGGCGGGCTCTAAATGTAAACAGCCTCATAGAGGCTATGTCGTAGGCTTAACTTTGAACCATAGGACATCAGCCCCCCACCTAGGGCGTGCTTGTTGAGCTAGCTCTAAGCCGATGCTGCAAAAAGTCAATGATAATTTGTTCAAAGAAACTCCACAGAACAACAAGTATACCTGTGCTTAAGCGTTTCTGCAAAAGAGCCACGGTGATTCAATTAAGAGCGATATAAAATGGTTTGAATCCCACTACGGCAGGGGTGTCCAACCCTGCTCCTGCCGATCGACTGTCCTGCACAGTTTATCTCCAACCCTAATCAAACACACCTGAAGCAACCAATTAACGTCTTCAGGATCGCTTGAAAATTAAAGGCAGGTGTGTTTGATTAGGGTTGGAGATGAACTGTGCAGGACAGTCGATCGGCAGGAGCAGGGTTGGGCACCCCTGCACTACGGCATCTACAGGCCTGCAAAAAGTTCAGTTTGGCCGAAGCATCAGCCTCTGATGCTGCAGAACGTGACGTGAAGTACTATGTGGGTTGCAGTAAATGGCCAGATATGAAGTGGTTGATAAAGAAAAGCAGCAGAAGCAAACAGAGTCAGAGAACCCTTGAACTCATACTAAAGGTGAGAGGGCTCGTCCGGGATTTGAACCCGGGACCTCTCGCACCCGAAGCGAGAATCATACCCCTAGACCAACGAGCCTGATAAACGAAGGTTTGGGCTACTTGCGTACAGTCACTGAACGCTGGCCTTTAACAGAATGGGCAGACACCAGTTTTAATACAACACGTTTGTCATTAGGGAGCCGTACTCCCTGGCGGGCAACGGTTTTGGGTATGTTCTGTGAAGGAAATAAACACTTGTCATCTGGCTGAATTTTAGTACAGATGAAGACAAACAGCCTTTTCACAGCAGTTTTGAGTTTGGCTCAACGCTCCAAAGGAGGGAGCCAACTGGCTGCTTGTTCTGAAACTGCTGGGCTCGTCCGGGATTTGAACCCGGGACCTCTCGCACCCAAAGCGAGAATCATACCCCTAGACCAACGAGCCTGGCTGATGAAGGATCGGGTTACTTGCGTACACTTGTACAGTCACCGAACGCTGGCCTCTAGCAGAATGGGCGGGCACTAGTTTTAATAGAAAGCGTTTGTCGTTAGGGAGCCGCACTCCCTGGCAGACAGCGATTCTGAGTACGTTCTGTGCAAGGAAATAAACGCTTGTCGTCTGGCTGAATCTTGGCTCTGTTGTAGTACAGATGAACTCAAGCAGCAGTAAGGATTTCAAAACCACGACAGTTTTGAGCGGCCTCAAGCAGCAGTAAGGATTTTAAAACCACGACAGTTTTGAGTTTGGCTCAGTGCTGCAAAAGGATGGAGCCAACTGGCTGCTAGTTTTCATTACCGATGAAAACTAGCCTTCGGGCTAATTTGGGTACATTTACATTCATGAATGTCGATTGATATACAATGTCCCTTTTCTAAATAAATAAAATCTTGGCTAAGTTATAGTACAAATGAACACAAGCAGCAGTAAGGATTTCAAAACCACGACAGTTTTGAGTTTGGCTCAGTGCTGCAAAAGGATGGACCCAACTGGCTGCTAGTTCTGAAACTGCTGGGCTCGTCCGGGATTTGAACCCGGGACCTCTCGCACCCAAAGCGAGAATCATACCCCTAGACCAACGAGCCCTGTCGGAAGGAAGCCTTTCGGGAGGGCGCCACAAATTCTGTGAAGTTCACCTCAAAGACGGAACCCGACCTGGCGTCGAGATACTAAAGTGTAGTTGTTTGAGCGTCAGAAACCACTTGAAGTCATATTACAGATCAAAGGCAGAGCTTGCCAGACAAGGCCTAGTGGCCTAATGGATAAGGCATCAGCCTCCGGAGCTGGAGATTGTAGGTTCAAGTCCCACCTGGGTCGTCTTTGATGGGCTTTGTTTAAGTTGGCCGTTGGGCCAATTCAAGGATGGTTTGTTCAAAGCAACGCTGTAGCCATGATGAGCGCAAGATCTGAATTAGCATAGAACCCACAAACTTCTGATAGCTGTGCTGGGTGTTTGTGTGCATCATTCTGTCCTGCCTGTGCATGTGCCCTATCAGGCTGAAATTACACAAAGCACCCTGCGCAAGAGGCCCAGTGGCTTAAGGGGAAAAGGACACTTCTTGCTTTTGCACCGGACCTACGACGGAGGCTTTGCGTACGAAAGCAGAGAGGCAGATTACACACAAAACAGGTGGGAAAGAGTCATGAACTATAAATGAATCTAGACATACAAAAACATCATTGATACGTTTGTTTTGACCATAGAACCAAAATGGCGGGCTCTAAATGTAAACAGCCTCATAGAGGCTATGTCGTAGGCTTAACTTTGAACCATAGGACATCAGCCCCCCACCTAGGGCGTGTTTGTTGAGCTAGCTCTAAGCCGATGCTGCAAAAAGTCAATGATAATTTGTTCAAAGAAACTCCACAGAACAACAAGTATACCTGTGCTTAAGCGTTTCTGCAAAAGAGCCACGGTGATTCAATTAAGAGCGATATAAAATGGTTTGAATCCCACTACGGCAGGGGTGCCCAACCCTGCTCCTGCCGATCGACTGTCCTGCACAGTTTATCTCCAACCCTAATCAAACACACCTGAAGCAACCAATTAACGTCTTCAGGATCGCTTGAAAATTAAAGGCAGGTGTGTTTGATTAGGGTTGGAGATGAACTGTGCAGGACAGTCGATCGGCAGGAGCAGGGTTGGGCACCCCTGCACTACGGCATCTACAGGCCTGCAAAAAGTTCAGTTTGGCCGAAGCATCAGCCTCTGATGCTGCAGAACGTGACGTCAAGTACTATGTGGGTTGCAGTAAATGGCCAGATATGAAGTGGTTGATAAAGAAAAGCAGCAGAAGCAAACAGAGTCAGAGAACCCTTGAACTCATACTAAAGGTGAGAGGGCTCGTCCGGGATTTGAACCCGGGACCTCTCGCACCCGAAGCGAGAATCATACCCCTAGACCAACGAGCCTGATAAACGAAGGTTTGGGCTACTTGCGTACAGTAACTGAACGCTGGCCTTTAACAGAATGGGCAGGCACCAGTTTTAATACAACACGTTTGTCGTTAGGGAGCCGTACTCCCTGGCGGGCAACGGTTTTGAGTATGTTCTGTGAAGGAAATAAACACTTGTCATCTGGCTGAATTTTAGTACAGATGAAGACAAACAGCCTTTTCACAGCAGTTTTGAGTTTGGCTCAGCGCTCCAAAGGAGGGAGCCAACTGGCTGCTTGTTCTGAAACTGCTGGGCTCGTCCGGGATTTGAACCCGGGACCTCTCGCACCCAAAGCGAGAATCATACCCCTAGACCAACGAGCCTGGCTGATGAAGGATCGGGTTACTTGCGTACACTTGTACAGTCACCGAACGCTGGCCTCTAGCAGAATGGGCAGGCACTAGTTTTAATAGAAAGCGTTTGTCGTTAGGGAGCCGCACTCCCTGGCAGACAGCGATTCTGAGTACGTTCTGTGCAAGGAAATAATCGCTTGTCATCTGGCTGAATCTTGGCTCTGTTGTAGTACAGATGAACTCAAGCAGCAGTAAGGATTTCAAAACCATGACAGTTTTGAGTTTGGCTCAGTGCTGCAAAAGGATGGAGCCAACTGGCTGCTAGTTTTCACTACCGATGAAAACTAGCCTTCGGGCTAATTTGGGTACATTTACATTCATGAATGTCGATTGATATACAATGTCCCTTTTCTAAATAAATAAAATCTTGGCTAAGTTATAGTACAAATGAACACAAGCAGCAGCAAGGATTTCAAGAGCACAACAGTTTTGAGTTCGGCTCAGTGCTGCAGAGGAATGAGCCAACTGGCTGCTTGTGCTGAAACTGCTGGGCTCGTCCGGGATTTGAACCCAGGACCTCTCGCATCCGAAGTGAGAATCATACCCCTAGACCAGCGAGCCTGGCTGATGAAGGATTGGGTTACTTGCGTACACTTGTACAGTCACCAAACGCTGGCCTCTAACAGAATGGGCGGGCACTAGTTTTAATAGAAAGCGTTTGTTGTTAGGGAGTCGTACTGCCGTACATAGGCAAAGTGCAGTAACTAACCATTTAGTTAATATTGAGTTAAGGCCTGAAATGGGCTTTGTGAAGTCTATTCTGTCTTGTGACAAAGTTTCATGGTTCAATTTTGTCCCGTTTCAGAGAAACGAGTGTCAAAATGACTTAACCCTCTGGGGTCTGGGGTGTTTTTGGGGTCCTTGAGATGTTCTGACATGTCCTGACATTTGTGCTTTTTTCAGTTGCTTATAAACATATTAATGGCAAAGGTGTAAATTCACTCTATATTGCACAAACAGGACTACCATAATATGTGAGCCACATGTATGTACATGTTTTCATTTTTGAGAGAATAATGTTTATGCATGGTTATCGAAAAAACTAAAAATTCAAGTTTCTGAAATAAGGCCACAACACACATACTAAATATGTGGCAATAAGACTTTTGACTAATGGAAGTCGTCGTTTTTCTTCAAAATGATGTGAAAATCATCCTGCCTAATCATTCACATAAAACAATACATTGATTTAAGTTTTGTGAAACACTTTTAGTTTGGAAAGCCAATATGCGGATGGGGCGTAAATGCTCCAACAGCATCATGCATATTTAGTAGTTCACATGAGCCATTCATTCAGGTGTGTCACCTATAGCTAACTTAAATATACAAGCTTCATAAAAATTATCATTCTAGAAGAAAATTTCAGATGGCATTTAGAGGCTTTTGCATCTGAACTCTTCATATACACACACACACACACACACACACACACACACACACACACACACACACACATATACATATATAAAAAAAAAAATATATATATATATATATATATATATTTAAAAAAAATATATATATATACACACACACACACACATACATATATACACACACATATATATATATATATATATATATATATATATGCATACACATACATACGTTGTAATCTATTCAAAACTAGTCAACGTCTTTCAAAACTTAAGTATACATTTTATCATACCTATTTCAAAGTAAAGGATTTATTAGTTAGTTGATGACTTTATTTTTGACAAAACACATACAGTATATATTCCTCATCTCAGTATAGCAATAGAGTTTGCCAAAAGCTGTTCATTCAATACAGCAGTATTTGAAAATCGATAATATTTTGTAAAATTACATTTATATTTGCATTTATGTCAAAACCTAGACACTTTTAAACATCAGAAGGACATTTATTAATATGTATTCGTGTCAAAATGACATATAAACAGATTTTCCTATTCAATTTTGCATGGAAACGCTTCCAAGACGCTTGCGTGTCGTGTGAAAAATAGGCGTCGGTTCTATTTCTAGCATGCACGCGTTATCGCACAGGCAGTGTGCAAACTCTAACCCCGGATTTCCACCAACTGCGGAACAGCTGCGGATTGGCTCCGCTGCGTTTCGGCTCCGTGCTCCGTCGTCCTTCAATACCCACCAGGTCCGGATTTGTTGCGGAACGGCTGCGTCCATGACTGACAGCTGAAGTCACGAGGACCCACGAGATCTTGCTAATTCACGTATGACCGCGCGATATATAGTTTCTATAAACAGAACGTTATTTGGAACGGTATATTATGACGTTTTCAAGGTGTAGTGTAGGGAAATATGATCCGCCATGATCACGGTGTATTTTATTTAGAAAATAAACCGGATCTTTTATTTTGTTTTGGTTTGTTCTGTTTTTTTGCTCAACTTCCTGTCCTGCGCACTCTGCCCTGTAGTGCTGCGGAGCTCTCCGGCATCCGGCAAAAATAGAAGCTCTGCGTATCTGCTCCGGAGGGCTGCGGATCGCCGGAGTCGGAACGCAGCCAGTGAAAATACACACATTGACTTCAATGGAAACCTATTGACTCCGCCGCCCTTCCGGAGCGGATCCGCAGCCGTTCCGCAGTTGGTGGAAATTGGGGGTAAACTGTTAACATGGGAGCCGAAATAAAAACGGACATGCCACGCAGCTGAGACGCTTACCCCTCATTAACCCCTGATTTACACCGCACACGTCTGCAGCGCATTAGGCCGGTGACACACTGGATGCGTGGCGTGAGCGTGGCGTTTCTGTTGCGTGTCAGCTGCGTTGCGGCTGCGTCGCGTTTTCATTGTCTTTGCACACCAGAAGCGTGTCTGACGCGGCGCTGCTGCTGCTAGGTGACATATTGGTGATATATTTGACACATGGGGAGAGAGTTGTGGAAGGCCTATACTTCATGTTAAACATAAATATATAGCAGCAAAGACAACGTCGGCAGTGTTGACGGCAATATAGACTATAGAATATTTCGTTCTGTATTGACAGGTGCAGTATTTGAAAATCGATAATATTTTTTTAAATTGCATTTATTTGCATTTATGTCAAACCCTAGACACTTTCAAACATCAAAATGACATTTATTAATATGTATTTGTGTCAAAATGTCATATAAACATCTTTTCCTATTCAATTTTGCCTGGAAACGCTTCCAAGACGCTTGCTTGTCGCGTGAAAAATAGGCGTTGGTTCTATTTCTAGCATGCACGCATTTTCCGCGCGGCTCAAGCCGCGCCTGAGACGCGCGTGTCACGCACGCAGTGTGCAAGCTCTAACCTGTTAACATGGGAGCCGAAATAAAAACGGACATGCCACGCAGCTGAGACGCTTACGGCACGCATCCAGTGTGTCACCGGCCTTACGGCTGCAACACGGCTACCGGAGCTGATCGCGCCCATTCTAGTCAATGCTTGTGTTTACACCGGCCGCGACGCGGCATGTTTCAGAAGCTTCCCAGAAGCGGCTCTCCGCGTCGCTTCGCTAAATATAGGCGCCTAGTCTATTTCGCACCGGGAATACAAAATAAAAGTCAAAAAAACATTGTCAAATTCAAAATAAACACCCTGTGCAAACTCCCAAACGTATTACACACCATATCCTTGGTAGAAGCCATAGACTGTATGGTAGAAACTCAAAAATCAAGAAAAACCCAGTCTGACAGGCAAATCACGTGGTCTCGCGCATCCAGTCGCTTCTGAAATGCTCCTGGTGTGAGTTGGCACCGCGTGGAGGACGGAATAAAACCTTGTCGCAGCCGTAATGTGCCGCAGGCGTGTGCAGTGTAAATGAGGGGTCACGCCACGCATCCAGTGTGTCACCGGCCTTATCCAGCGGATGTGGGCGTTTCACAGGTTTGTATGGATCGCCTCACATTTGCATTTGTATAGCGCGGACTCCATAGGCGGAGTCACATTAAAACTTAATTAGCTGAGATGAGAACGACTGACATCTCTCTCTTTACATACATATTATATAAACTGAATATTTGTTTTTTATAAAAAATACTTCATTTAAAAGAAGATAATTCAAGCTTCATACCTGTGTGCCTGTATGCCTGTTTGACTGAGTATTCGCTGAGTTACAGTTCATTTTCGGACGCGTTTCAGAATTGACTTCACTGACGGAGAGTAGGCACTCACATCATGTTTATTTTTCTTTATTTGGCGAAAAGCACAACACTTTGTTTTTATTATGAGCATACACAAAAAAAATACACACTAAACAGGATCGATTGATGTATAACACAAGCATATAAGATAAAAATGTATATTTTTTTTATATTTTTTTTTGCACTCATAAGGAAAAAAACGAACCTATCGCGCCCCAGGGGGTTAATACCAAGGTAAACCGAAGTAAACATGTTACTTACTGTGTTCTAGCTTTGTTATCCCGACTTTCACGACTTTAGTGTAACTAAAGGCACCAGGGTGGCGGTGCCACCGGCTTGGGCCCGCAATCGCTGCTCGCAGCTATATATTTTTTTTTATGATTGTGATTCACACATTTAGCGTTGCAGTTCATATTATTTGTGTATCTATATTGTGTAAAATATGTACAGTAGTCTATTTGCAATAGGCTGTTATGTGTAGGCTACTATAAGCACAGGGAACAAGAATTAAAGGAATTTCACTCTGTAAAAAATGGGTACAATGGTCTCATTCCCAAAGAAGTAAAACAAAAGGTAATAAAGTCTCCAGACAAATGGCCTCCAACTCTCAAAAGGTGTCAACTGTTTTTCACAAGCATTGTTAGCAGATGCTAGTGAAAATTATGTTGTTGTTTTTTATTATTATTGTAAGCCCACGCTCAATCGGCCCAAAGGAGGCATCCGGTAAGCAGTGAAGGTCTATGCGTGTTACTGTCTTTTCTCGTGGCAAAGTATTTTTGATTAAATGAAATACATTTTCTCATATCTATTTTCTCGACTCCATAAATGAAAAGGTTTTAATGATATCTGTGCATCATTAAATGTGAGCGAATGTTTGACTATTCTTTTTTTTCTTTTGGTTTATGGTGATTAGTGGGATTTATTGCTGTGTTTGTGACATTGTGGATTTAATTATTTGGTCATCCAAGGGGCTTCTTACTTACCCTTGGCTGCCCCAAAGCAATAGCACTCCTAATCTACACTACGCAAGCCCATATTTTGAAACCTGGGACTCCTCTATTCTTGTAGATTTGTTTTGGTGGGGCCCTTTCTCCGACCACAGGTTTGACTCAGCAGACCACGCAAATAAGAAAATATTGCTCTTACCTCATAGGTGCCCTTGTTTGCGTGATCTGCCAAGTCCAGCAGGCCACTGCTCTCATCGACATCGGCCTCAGACCACTCCTGGCTGTTGCTCGCCAATTTTATGTTGTGGAGAAAAGTCATCTTTTTTTTGCAAATGAAGCTCAAGAGTTCCGGAGTTCCAAAATCAGAATAACCAGAAATCTGTAATTTCAAAATAACCAAGGGACATAACGTCTGGTAAGATTCACCACTCCTGTTTCCCGCCATTAAGTTCTACATCTTCTGCCTTTCTCTCTAATTGTGGCATTCTGCCAATTGATGGTCAACTCTTTCCAATAGGCAAAATGTAACATTCTCCAAGGAATCTCCAATCAACTCTTCCCAGAGGCAAGAAAGTTCCACGTGACACCTCTTCACAATGGTGTTATTCTTTCACCATCACTTGTCGTTTACTTGAAAATCCCTGACTAAGCTAAAACTGCTCAGTGGCTGCACAAACTTCTCATCTTGACCTTTGTCGTCACAGTCACACAGGCCATAAGGCCTTAAAACACATCTGGCTTTTATAGTATTTAAACTAGTTCTGCAATTTTTTTCTATAGAATAGATAAAATATTTTAACACATTCTGCTTGACATCTCCTCAAATAAATTTTGAATAACAAGGGTAACTAAGTGATTGTCATTTTTAAATAACAAAGGGAAATAAATGATGATTGTCATTTTTGGGTAAACAATCCTTTTAAACTAATGAGAAAAGCTCCATCTACATTTTGTCACTGACACCAAATTCAAATGTGAAATGTTTTGCAAAGTTAAAACACTATAAATCTAATTATTTAAAACATTTTTTTAGGGGATTCAGTTCTACACAGCAAAAAAAAAAAAAAAAGAAAAAGAAAAAAAAAAGGATGCTGGCAATTGAAGGCAGAGTCCTCTTTCCTGAGGCTGACCTACCAGATATGTCCTCTGCATTTGCTGTTCTCTTCGTTTGCTATTTTGTGCTTAACAATTGAGTACCAAGTGGAAGCAGCCACTACTTGGAGTTCATTCAGAGGCAAGTACATCTTGCAGTGATAAGATGCTATAATATCAGGTAAACATTACAGAGATAGCCCACCCAAATATGACAGGTCTGTCATCACTTACTCACCTTCATATCATTCCTAATCTGTATGCTCTTCTTTCTTCAGTGGAACTCAAAAAAAGATATTTTGAAGAATGTTGGTGAATGAACTGGTTCTATGTCAGAACGGCGCCTCACTATTGGCCGACGCTGGTCACGTGATCACCAGACACATGCGTGTGATTCTGACCCAGGAGCTGGCCAATAGTGAGGTGGCGTTCTGGCGTAGAACAGGGAAGCTGTTACCACTGTAATCACATGAACTATTTTAACAATGTCTTTACTACCTCTCCGGGGCTTGAAAGTGGAAATGACATTGCAGTCTATGGGAGGGTCAGAAAGCTCTCGGATATCATCAAAAATATCTTAATTTCTGTTCCAAAGATGAACGAAGGTCTTACGGGTTTGGAACGACATGAGGGGGAGTAATAAATGACATAATTTTTGAATGAACTAACCCTTTAACTCTTTCTAACAGAATATTCTGTTGGATGGATATCTGAACACACAATATGTCAAAAAACAAACAAACAGAGCCTCTGCTTTTAAACAAAGAAAACATTTTATTCTAGCTTAATGCATTTTTTTATCAACACTTGAATGTGGGTAAGTTTAATTAAAAAAAAAGCTAATTGTTTAACAAAAAGCTGAGTTTTTTTTTTTTTCAAAGACCACAACGTGCATAAGCAGTGCTTTTATTACTGCTTCTTCTTCAACTGTTTTTTCATCAGGAGATTCTGTACTAGAAGATGCGTAACAGCGCCCCCCTACCATAGATAGATAGATAGATAGATAGATCTACTCTGTTACGCATGGAATCAGCAGACAAAGCAGCGCTCCCAGATTCTGTGCCTCTTCTCGAACCCTCTTCTTTGTTGGTTGTTGTGTGGAAGGTGGTCGATTAGCTCATACAGTGTGAAGATGCAGAAGGAAATCTCATCATAAGCCGTCCTTGTGCCGCTCTCAAACAGGCAGGCAAAGACGGCAACCGCCGGGGCATCAGCAGACATCAGCTCAACATAAGCCAAGTCTGAGTATGCACTAGGGCCATCGTATATGATCCACGGTCCTGACCAACTGTCTGGGTCTCGTGGCAGAAGACTAAGGTAAACTCCCAGGTCTCGGCGGGCGTTCGAGCGCGTGGGATGAGAATAAACCACCCATGTTGGAGGGAGGAAGTTCTGTGAAGAGCTCAGAGCCGGGGATATGCTGACAGCTGGTGGGCTGTAGATGGACCTCAACTGTCTCAGATAGTGTTGGGACTGCCCAAGCTGGTAGACTGGGGCTGGAAATCCAATCACACTGCCATGACACCCATTTTTCTGCTCCACTAGTTTCTGCACTAGCTGGCCGTCTTGAAAAACGGCTCCCTTATCAAAACTAACGGCCTGTACCCGGCAACCTGATACACTCCGGGCATTGCAGTACAAAATGTTGAGTCCGTCTTCCTCATCTACCGACACCATCTGACACTCCACGCTCTCTGGCGCGGACAGCGCCTCTCCAAAATGCCACACATTTCCATGAGTGTCACTATAAAAACAAAACGAGTGTGACGAAGTCTTGCACTTCCTGCCATAGCAATTTCTGCAGTCAATATGGTAGGCATAGGCTGGGATTATCAGCCTTCCAGATTTTAACTGTGTCCCGTGACCTGGACCCACAGCAAAAGTGGCCCACTCTGCCAGCAATAAAACACACACAAGGGTTTCTTCATTATTTTAAAAACATGTGACATCATGTTCGTGCAAAATATCAAACTAAGCTGTGTACATGTGGAAATTAAAGGCCAATTCACACTGTACTGACAGACACTTTGTTGGGTTTTGTCAGAGCTTGTTTTCGCCCATTGAACATGTTGAATGATGTCTGAAGTGTCTGAAGTGGCGTGGTGTAATCCGTTGGTCTGTGTTAGGGTTGGGAATCGAAAATACTTGAGGTCAGGAATCGGATACTTGTTATAAAATGTATATTTCGATCCCTCGTATCGATTCCTTTGTGTGCATTTTAATATGAGACGCGACACGCTGCCCACGAGTAACAGTATATCGTGCAGCTCTTAAAGTGACAGCCGCCTAATATTCCTGCTGCCGTCTCTATAATAACACTAATCAAACAAAAGACCGAGAAAATTCACTTGCTGTTCTTCACTGAATAACTTTTGTAACTATATTTGTACTTTATATTTTATTTATAAAGTGCAGTGTTATTTTACCTTTGATTAGTTTGTGTACCTAAATATCTTAAAACTGTTTATTTCAAACATATATTTGTTAAGTTGTATTTATTTGCTGCGATTGATCATTTTTTGTTTGTTCTATTTTAATTATTGAGTCTTTAATAAAGCTTGAAATTTAATTAGTTAGATTAGTTGTTTTTCTATGGTATTTTTTTAACCATAGGCAAAAGTTCCTTGTGTAAGTGTTCTTTAGCCTGTTGATATTTGTTCATAGTATTCAGCCACAATGAAATGTTTTACAATAAGACTTAAAATAAATGTGAATGATATCTAAGGTTTATTTTTACCTTATTGGAATTTAAATTAGGAAACCGATAAGAATCGGAATCGATAAGTAGAATCAGAATCGTTAAAATTTGATACCCAACCCTGTGTCTGTCGGTGTGGTGAGAATTGGGCTTAAGACTGCAGTCTATAATTTCTGCATCCACTGGCATCACAAAAAGGAATTGAAAAAATGTAATTGATCAGACAAACACAAAGTCCCACCATGTGTCAGAAGTTGACATGATGGGCTGATCAAACAAACAACATTTCACTGTTTACAATCTGACCAAGGAATATTTCACCCAAAAATGAAGATGTGAAACATTATGTGAACCAAAATGTATAGCCATTCAGTTGAATTCACCCAACAAGGACATTCATTGAAAAACCTCCAGTTGTGTTCCGCAGAAGAGTGACTGAAATTTCATTTTTGGGTGAACTATACCTTTTAATCTGGGTAAAGAAAGACTATTTTAACATTGGCTTTACGTATCAGACTTTACCTTTAATGGTGTCCCCTAAGAGCGTCCTGGTGAGGTCTGTGACGGAGCTCCAGGTGTCCCCTTGGTCACTGCTAGACACATAGCAAAGCCGTGTCACGTTCTTCCCTGTGATCAACTGGTAAGACTCAGAGGTGTGACCCAGAATAGCGATGAAGAACAAGAAGATGGTGCCCGTAAACTCATCATAAACGGGGCAAGGGTTCATTGAGCGGTGGCCCTCCAGTCGAGCGCTACTCAACACCTCAATGTCTTTCCACTGAGGAGAGAGAGAAGATGCTTCTTTGATTATGAAAAAACATATAATCTATACGGTTAAACCTCTGGTGCTGTTTGGTACGAAACTTGCTAAAGGTTTTGGCACTTGCTATGTGATCACAAAAAAAGCATAGACATGACTTGAACATATTAAATGGTCCTGTGAAAAATAGTCACACTTGTGCTCCTCGCGGTCAATAATGAGCATATTGGAAATTAATGGGAGACAAATTTCCTCTAGTGGAAATGTTTGATACTGCAGCAAAACAAAATCTTACTTGCAAGCTCAAATTTGGAGCACAACTTGTTTAGATTTATGGCTTTGGTTTTCTTGCAGTTTTAGAGTAAATGTGATTTAGTATTAGTATTTTAGTATTCATACTGTAGTATTTTTGTGCATTTTTCATAACAATACATGTAAAATTCTATTACTTTTTTAAGTTCACTTTTTAAAACTTTTTTCACTTCAGCAATAATCTGACAAGTGTCGTCTTTGAAAAGAGATCAAATTTAAGCATTCAAGATTTACGACAGTTTATGTTGAAAATGTAATTTTCAGGTCTATGCTCAAAAAGTGAATAAATAGATTATAAATACAGCGTAAATATAACTTAGTAAAAAAAAAAATCCCCTAAAAATACAAAAAAATTAAATAAAAAGCATAACCAAACTAAAATTTAGCACATTCATTCACAATAAAAAAATAAAACATTCGGCCATTTTTTACCGACACGCGAAGAGCACCAGAGGGTTAATAGCTATAACAGTGTTGACATATGTCAGAACGCATCTTACTTCCACATAGTTTTTGTAAAAGTTGCCTTTGCGCATGACCAGCAGATGTGCTTGAGCGTCTGCCGGAGTCAGTCTCTCCTCACAGAAGGCCAAGAAACAGCTGGAGCGAGGAACGTAGATCAAAGCAGGCACGCGGTACGTGACTCCACTCGGCTCCTGCTGGAAGAGCGTGGATCGTGCTGGGAAGTACGGAGACCCCATAGCCTCACATAACTAGAAATAAATTGTTCAAGTCAGTACCCGTTTTCATGTACCAATTCAAACTCAACATTTGCAATAGTGAACCCTATAAATGTTTTCCCTCCACTGTATAGCGGCTATTATGTTATGAATAATAATCACATCATGAATATGCAGAAGTGACAATGGTGGAAGAGAAGATGTTCACTGCATGGTGGCTTAAACTTGCTTTTTTTGTGCTTGACAGCTCTAGCTTGCCGTCTGATTTTCAGAACCTGGAAAAGAGCAGCATGGACATTCTGCTGAATATCTCCTGCTGTGTTTCACTAATGAACTCAAGAAGTCATTTAAACAAAGAAAAACGTTCCTAAAGTCTTCCAACTTTCAAGGAAGTAAAGCTACTGAAGTTCTTGGTGAAAAAAAAAAGAAAAAAAAAAGTGCTGACACACACAAAACATGCAGAAAGTGTGACATTCAGTGAGGACTATTGTGTTAAAAGAAAGACAGTTGGACAGAGAGAGCACAGTTCACGTCAGCATTTTTACAAAAGGCTTTTAACTCGACTCGCAGCTGAAAAGGCAACGGTTCTTTCTTCACAATAGTTTGTTCATCACAACCATAGTTAGTATGAAATACACAAAAACGAGTTGTTCACTTGCTGTGATAATTTCAATAATCACTGTAAATAAAACAGAAAATGTCTGTCTCTTATTAAGACAACAACAACAAAAAAACACCCATGTCTACAATGTCCACTTTCTGGTGTGGACGAGCACAAGCTGTTTCACAGTCTTTGCTTTTGGGTAATTGTGTTAAACATGTTTTCATTTTCTCAAAAATATTAAAAAGAACGTAATAAACAATAAACACCAGAGCACAAAAAGAGTACTTACAGCAAACAGGCAGTGTCATGAGATGAGTGTCAGATGCGTGGATGTGTGAGATCGAGAGGTTGAAAGTGTGAGAAAGTGCTCGTGTTAGTCTGTGACTAGTGCCCTATATAGCACAGACTATCAGATGGTGATCCATTCACTGCCATGTTCGCTGTTTGTGCATTGACCTAGAAGTGGGCCTGACTTTTCAAAAAATAAAAGCCAATCCAAAATTACATCTGTACATCTATTCAGCCTGGGGTGTTTTGTTTTATGTGGGGAAACGGGTTGGTTGGCTTGGGCCATATTGACATTGTCACTTTAGCACCATATAACCACAAGACTGTTCAAAGGTGCTTTACAATAATGAAATGAAATTAATTACAAACATAATAATAATAATATTTTTTAAAAATCAACACTTCACATAGCATCACCATAGCAATGCCACATGTTAGCGAAGAACAAAGAAATACTCCAGAACTGGACCTTATCTGAGCCACAAAGTCTGTGTATATTAAATATGGAGTCATCTCAGCCTTAATAAGCCTGTTAACAAACAGAATCACTGAAGGAAAGAAGAGAACAGAAAAAGAGACGAGCAGAAACACAAGAACTACAACTGACTTCAGAAACAGCCTTAGATGAAATCAACTGAAGAGAAAATAAGACTTTAATCTCTGAAGATCTCAGCAGAGGAGGAATAAACAACTGAGTTGATTTTCAGAGCCCAAGAGACGTCAAACTGTTGCTATGTGGGAATGTGTTCGAAAGATTGGGACCGGCTGCCTGAAACGCCCTGAAACGCTCTATTTTTCAGTCTGGTTCTTGGACGGAGCGATTAAGGCTTAAATAGAGTTAAATGCAGTAGTCCAGATGAGAACCCTTGAGCGTCCTTATGGACATTTTTGTCTTTTTCAGTTTAGTTTTTTTGGTCACTTTGCCTGTGTTAATGCTAACTGCATAAAATTTGGCACAGGTGTGTATTTTTATTGGAATTTTACTACGTCACCGCCATTTCCGTTAAAAAAAATATTTTGCACTAGTAACACAAAATAGTTCCTCTCAGCGCCTTTTGGACAAAAATTTCCCCATTGAAACCCATTAAACCTGCCATTTTTAATCCCAGGGCCATTTAACTATAAAATGATGCAATCTTTGTTAAGAGGCTTTCATTCTGTTGGCAAGGCTTAACATTTTTTTTTTTTACTGTTTTTTACCAGATGGTGCCATTTTTTCGGGTTCGGCCTATAAAGCAAATACTCACTTTATTCCTGTTTTCTGCTTTGGCATATTATAGAGCCAATTGGATAAATTATGCAGCGATAATTGTGTGTGTGTGTGTGTGTGTGTGTGTGTGTGTGTGTGTGTGTGTGTGTGTGTGTGTGTGTGTGTGTGTGTGTGTGTGTTGGTATGGATGCCTGAGTGTGGTTGGTATGTGTGAAATAAAAAAAAAAATGTGTATGTGCATGTGTGTGTTTGCAATATTTGAGAGAGAAAAACTCAACTGCAAATCCAAAATCCAATCACTTTGTGTCCCAGTGGAGTTTTGCTGCATCTAATGGGGAAATGTGGTACTGCGCGCAAACTAGATCTCACTGAAAGCTCATTTTTTGAGATATCATCCTCAAATTTTGAACACAACTTGTTTAGATTTATGGCTTTGAATTTCTATCAGTTTTAGAGTTCAACTTATTTCATAAAATATATATTTTATATAAAATAATGTTCATAAATAATTGCAATTTACAATTACAATTACATAAATAACCTATATAACTTTTTTTTATTTAGGCTACTTATTATTATTTATTTTTTTACTTATATAAAAAATAAAAATCTGCCTAGGGTCTTCTTTAAAATGAGACCAAACTTAAGTCTGTGCTCCCAAGCTTCAAATTGTTTTTTGACACGGACATTTTTGTCCACTATGGACCTATGTGTAACTTTTTTCAATTGATGTTCAAGGGTTAAATAAAGTTTCTGCTTTATTTGGTTATGTTCACTCTAAGCTGACCAGATTTCTGAAATGGAAACCAGTTCAGTGATCAAAATGTTACTGAAATCTCTACTTGTTATTAGCTATGAATTGAATAATGAATGCGAAACATTTTTGCATGCTTTGTTTTTAATTGTTGTGGATTCCATATAGGCTACTATTATTAAAATTAATAAAATATGAATAATATTATGGTGAATAGTATGTGATTAATATTATGGTGTTTGCTGGTCAACCCTAAATACCCTAGTGAAATAAAAACAACAACCCAAAATTAATTTCATACTGTCACAATCTCCAGTCACTACATTTCCCAGAATCCCTCTTGGCTCCCACCTGCACACACTTCATCACGTGCACCTGCCACCAATTACTCACCTCATCAGCTCCACATAAAAGCACACACCTCAGCCTCAGTGTTTGTTTAACCTTGAACAAGGAAAGACTGTCTTACCGGTTCTCCATGGTTCACTTCCCAGCGATCGGTCTTTTGAATTTGTTCCCTGTGTCTTTCCCTGTTTGTTCTAGGGATGGGGAAATGAAGCCTCATGAATCACTGAGGCTTTCCCCTGACTGTTCCGGGAAAAGATTCAAAGCTTCGAGAGTGTCGAGAACAGCGCCGAGAACAGCGCCATCTGGTGCTTATTTAAAATAAAGCAGCCAGAAGCCTGTGTTAGAAGCTCTGGCAGATGAAGCAACCACAACACACTCCATAGTTTCAATGTTATCTGTACAAATAAAAACCTTACATGTTTGTGTTTGTTTTGTTCATTAAATAAATTATTTTACCCATTAAAGTGTGACAATTAAAATATAAAATGAGCTTATATGATTCAATAAGATCTAATGTAGGTCTCTCTCTCTCTCTCTCTCTCCTCTCTCTCTCTCTACACACACACACACACACACACACACAATGAGGACATTGTCTGATAGGATCATCTGTTATTAAATGTGCTTATGACACTTGTTACTGATAGTGCTTATGTAACTGTAGGAATGACAGAAAGTTGATAGTTTTTAATTATTTGTATTATTTGTATTATTTTTGGCTGTTGCCATTGCTCTAAATACAAACCATTCACCAAACACCAACACCCCTCTCCCCTAATCCCACCCTAAATCCAAATACCAACACCAAATTACCTAAAATCACCAAAAAGCGCAAAGATTTTACAAAAACAAAAAGACACAACAACAAAAATAATAGCCTAAGTAGCGAAAAATACATGTTGCTCATTTAAATGTAATATATTGATTAACTTTCAAAGTACAGCACTCTCCTCACAAACCCATCAACCAGACTGAGGCAACAATGACTCGTTAAATACGATCTGGAGTTCGAGCCTTCTGACACCCATAGCGAAACGCGCACGTGACTGGAGAGAAAGTGAGGCTTCGTTTGTCATCGATCATGTGACTCTAGTAAACCAATACACACCCCGATACGGGGCTTCACTAGAAATTGTTTCGCTTGTGTGATACGCGCATCGAAGCTTCAGTGTCATGTGTAACATCACTACCCAAAGGTTCATTACTCGAAGCTTCATTCAGCATTGCTCACTAGCGACACCTAGCTACTGTGAAAAGAAGTAGCAGACAAATGAATTAATCCTGAGCCAATGACCTGAGCAGACATTTGTCCATTGCCTGGGTATAAAATAAAATATGTATCTTTCTGAATTTACTTGTGCAGAGACAACTGTCTCACACACAGTTAATTCATTATTCATAAATTGTTTGGATAGTGACAATATGAACAACAAATGTGACGCTGTGTTGAGTGCAGTGCTATGGTGGAGGGAGTGTAATAAAGTAAACTGCAAGAGAATAGTCTGGGGTGGGAAAAGTTAAGAATTGATTTCTTCCTGTGCAGTGAACTGTTACTAGTGTTAGTGCAGTGTGAGGCTTATGGGACTGGGGATATAGAGGAGCAAACTGCAACACAGGCTGGGTGAAGGAAGGATTACAATTGGACAATTGAATTGGACGATTCCTCTCCAGCCTGGCAAAATATTCTTTCGCCTGGAACAGAGGATGCAGGGGAATATAAAAATGCCAGTGCCAGCTGGTATAAGTGAGGATACAGATGCTTCTGTTGAGCCCAATATACTAGAGGATCCTCAGATCTTGTGAGATTCACTTGAGTTCCTACTGTGATCAACCATGCTATCCAGCAGATGCCAAAGGTCTCATAATAATAGAGGAACAAAGAAAAAAACAACAACAATGGTTTTCCACAGTACTAATCACTAATGTGAAGATTCACATAACAAAGAAACATACTACTTACTGTTGTCTGTGGATGGACGTCCTTATGAAGAGGCTGGGGCTGTGTTGGTGGAAGCAGAATGGAGAACAGAACTTCTGATTACAGTAGCGCATTCAGATTTAGTCTTGATACCGCTTCTTGCTGTTTCCCTTGACTCAAGAATCCCAGTTTGGTACAAATGTACTGCGTTTCCCTGACCCTCCGGGCCAGGCTGTCACCCAGCTGCCTTGTTAAATTGGACTTGAGTCCTTCTAGCTTACTCATTAAAGCATGATTAAGCATCTTCATCTTTGGAGGGAGACACCCTTTTCTCCCCAGAAAGCTGTACTGTAGCCTGGAGAAAAGGGGCAAGAACATGTAAAGCATCTTGGACTGCCTAAGACTCCAGGGTTTAGGAGGGGTGGCGTCGGTCCTTAGAGAGGCAGGGTTGTCCACTTCAATGATCAACTTCAGACCTGGTCTCCCCATCTGCTTCTGTACTTGTCTGCTCCAGTCTCTCTTTTGCTGTAGTGCTGGTTCGGAAATAGGTCACAAGTTTCCTACATACGGATTGAATTTCGTTGAAGCTACTGATGTCATCAAAACATTTCTTCACAATAAGGTTTAGTACCTGTGCAATGCATATCGCATGCCTAACATTTAATGACCGTACACATGCTGTCATGTTGGCGGCAGCATCAGTTACCTGGCACTTCACTTCATCTTTTATGCCCTACTCCTCCATTAGCTTGATATGTCCAGTATCCAAGTTCTCAGCAGAATGGCTCTTAGGGAAATCCTCTACACTTAGTAAAATGGTGCAGAGCTTGTCATTGTCATCTATAAAATGGCAAGTTACTGCTTTGTAGGCATCCATGTTTAGGGATGTCCACATGTCCGAGGGAAGGCTTATAGCCGCAACTTTCTGCAACTGCTCTCTGGCCTTCTCCTTAGCCTCCTTGTATTTATGATCAGCCATGACCTTCAAAGCCTTTGGATAAAAATAAATGCAGTAACTCTTACTTTCAACTTCTTAAATAATGATGAACCACTTTATTAATCACATACCTTTCGAGTTGGGATCCAACACATGCAGGAGCTCCCTAAACCCATCATCATCCACAATGGAAAAGGGTTGGGATTCTGTGATGACCATGTTCCCTACCAGGGCCTCATTCACCATTTCTTTTCTGGAATCTATAATAAAATAACATGCAGGTGTATTGTAGGACCCTAACACATTATTTAAATAATGATTTTGTATTATTATTATAAATTACTTTGACTAGTGTATGGATTGTCAGTAGTGTTTGCATGCTCGTGCAGTTCTCGATAATGCCTGAGCCTGTTATTGCTGTATGTCAGCTCCTTAGGCACAGCAAGCATTTCACCTTGAAACATGAAATAATAGACATGAAATATTATACATCCATATAATGAGGATTATTATTATATCAAAATGATACAAAACTGATACACGTACCTTATTGTGAGCAACCATTTCAAAATACTCCCAGACAGGAGAGGATTTCCTCCTTCTCGATGGCTCCATTACCAGTAAAAAGGAAGATGTCACAAAAAGCAAACAAATCCAAAAGGGCAATCCAAATCAAGCAGTCCAGTCCAAATCCAAAAATCCGAAGCAATCAAATAATCGTATCTAATTAATATAACTGTTACGATATAGGTGAGCCAATAGATGGCGCCAGTGAGCTATCATAAGATGGGGGCTATGCCGTCGGCAGAGGATCAGACTAAAGAAGATTTAACTCACTACCCTGTACTTTAATACTTGATCTTACACTCACTACCCTGTACTTTAATACTTGATCTTACACTCACTACCCTGTACTTTAATACTTGATCTTACACTCACTACCCTGTACTTTAATACTTGATCTTACACTCACTACCCTGTACTTTAATACTTGATCTTACACTCACTACCCCGTTCTTTAATACTTGATCTTACACTTACACTCACTACCCTGTACTTTAAAGGGGTCATATAATGGCATTTTTGTACAAGCTAATATGATTCTTTAGGGTCTAAATTAAAATGTTTGTAATATACTTTAATTAAAAATTCTCATTAGTATTGTAAGAAAACACTAATTTTACCTAGTCAAAAACAGCTCTGTTTTCAGCACGCCGTTTAAGTGCATGTGTCTTTAACAGTGTTGGGGCTAGTTACTCAAAAAAGTAATATATTACATATTACATATTACTCTTAAAAATAGTAATGCCTTACTTTACTTTATTACTCCCTGGAGAAAGTAACTAGTTATATTACTAGTTATATTACTAGTTACATTTTTTTTCTTAATTACTCTATAATTGCCTGAGATGCATCAGATGGAGGGAGAACATACAAAGGAGGAGTGTTCTTTAGGGTCTTTATTACGCCAACAACAGACTGGCACTGTCTAGCACAAATAACTACAAACAACTGTACTTGTACTTGCCGTTGTTGACGCTTCCATTTTTCCCCATCTGTCCCAATAATATCTGCAGAGCCACAGTTTCACCCCAGCAGTTTTACCCGCGCATGCACAGTTTCAGGTTGTAATTCAAGCCCTATAAATAGTCATTTATATGCAAAATTGTCTATAAAACACAACCGGTCTTCCGAACTTTTACTATATGCGCGAGGGAGAGAGAGCAATACAGCGCTCGTGTTGTTTGAAGGCGGTGAGAGTGAACGGGCTGCGCGCGCGCGTCCGGGGTGCTATATTTTTTTTCCCAGGTGGTAGGGGAAGACTCATGAATATTCATTAGGGAAGTCATCCCTGATTGGCCTTAACTGCCGCGTGTCGACCAATCGGTGATGGTAAATGATACCTCGTGCCAAACCCAGACCAATCACTGTTCCATTCACGCCCTCCTCCCCTTCCCTTCTGTTCTCTGTGTTGTGTGCCTTGTGTGTGATGAAGGTGCTACTGGCAAATGTAACGCAAGTAACTAGCTCAGGAAAACTGTAATAATATTACTATTTTCAGACGAGTAATGCCTTACACTACTAGTTACTGAAAAAAGTAATATTATTACAGTAACGCGTTACTTTGTAACGCGTTACACCCAACACTGGTCTTTAAATGATAATGAGCTTTGCTCACCCCGCCCCTCTGTTCTGTGCGTACACCGTTTCTTACACAATAACCACGTGTTGTTCATTATAAACGTGGGATTATGAATTATATTGTGAACGTCATACATAGAAAACATGCCGTAATGTACCCTGAGTGTAAACCTTAGACGCATTCATCGTGAAGTCTGCAGCAAGGTTTGCAAATTTCGCAAAGATTAATATAAATACTAATATAAAGGTTAATAAAACATTACACTCACATCTTCTGGAGGTTCAGCAGGAACACGTTGGTACCGATCCGTTTTTTTCTCGTTTGTAAAGCTGTCTGGTGTGAAATGATTCGCGCAAACATGAAAAGCACAGACGATCGTGGGGAATCCCCGTGAGGGAATCCCCGCGTCAATCCTTTGGGCATATCGCTTCAAAAACAAATTTCAGCCACTGCATCTTCAACGGCTCGGATTTAGGAACATCCAAATGACTGCTGTGTTCCTTATTACATCTAAGAACAGAACACCACAATCGCTAAGACGCCATTCTGCTCCAGCACATCAACAATGGCGGACTACTCTGACGACAGCAGTCACAGCTCGCTCAGGGCGGGTCTTGTGTTGAAACACGGCTGTCAATCACAATAGCGGGAGGGGCGTTGGATATTATGACGTCACAATATCGAACGGCTTGATTTCAGAGAGGGTCAAACATATAAGGAGATTAAAACAAAACCACTGGATGGATTTTTATCATGATAGGATGGTTGTGTACAGGCACTGCCAACAGACATTTCAGTGCAATCAACTTGTAAAAGTGCATGTACCATTATATGACCCCTTTAAAACTTGATCTTACACTCACTACCCTGTACTTTTATACTATGATCTCAAAGAGGACGTCACACTGCAATGTGATGCCAGTGAGAAAGGCTTAGGAGCAGCCCTCCTACAGAATGGACAACCAGGACACTGACCCCAACAGAACAACAATACGCTCAGATTGAGAAAGAATGCCTTGCCATTGTCTTTGATTGTGATACATTTCACCAGTATCTACATGGCAGAGAGCACATCACTGTACATAGTGATCACAGGCCACTTGGAGCAATCTTCAAAATACCCTTGCTGACCGCACCCAAGCGATTACAGAGGCGACAGAGATGACAGATACACCTGCAGTACAAACCAGGCAAGGATTTGCACGTTGCCGACTTTCTCTCTAGAGCGCCTCAGGCGAGCATGACACACTCACAAATGCAGACAGCAGCCTTAGTATACGCAATGGGCCTTACCCCGCAAGACTTTGAACAAGTTAACCATTCCAGCTGTATCAATATCTCCAAAAAGACACTGGAAACCATCACCAAACTACATGCTTGCATTAAAAATGGGTGGTCCAAACACCATTGGACTTTCAAGGAGGAACCTACAAGTGACAATGGCCTAATATTCAAAGGGCAGAGGATTCTCATTGCTGAAGCTCTGCGCCTTGTTTTTTTTTTTTTTTTTGAAAAGATCCTCTGGAATTGAGGCTAGCCTGAGAAAGGCTTCTTGATGCAGTTTCTGCCCTGGCAGCAATAACACATGTAACACCATCCATGTGAAACAGCAAAAAGAAACATTGATTCCACACAAAATACCTCTCCTCCCATGGTCTAAGATAGGGATGGACCTATTTACTGCAAATGACTCCATGTTCCTAATTATGGTGGATTACTATTCTGACTACTGGGAGATAGACAGAATGCCAGACTACATCTCATCCACAGTCACTGAATGCTGGAAAAGACAGTTCAGCAGACATGGCATTCCCCTTGAGGTTTTCACAGACAATGGACCGCCCTTCAGTGGCATGGACTTTCAGCAATTCGCAGATGGGACTTTAACCATGAATCACATCATCACCATATCACAGCAATGGTAAAGCAGAGTCCGCTGTAAAAATAGCAAAAATACTGATAAAAAAAAGTCCACCTTGGATGGTGGAGACCTCTGGAAAGCAGTTCTGGCATGGAGAAATTCAAAGGCTCAAGGAGAACACCACCCTGCCTACTGGAGATGCTTCTGCATCCTAAACTAGTGCAAGAAGTTGTTACATGAAAAATAGCCAAGCGAGCAGCAGTGAAGCAACTCTATGACACTACAGCACGTGACATGCCAAGCATAACTCAAGGACAGACAGTGCGGGTCCTTCTTCACCCCAATAACCCCAACCAGCACATGGGCGCTTGGCATCTGCATTG
Source organism: Scardinius erythrophthalmus (assembly GCF_964197995.2). Classification (NCBI taxonomy): domain Eukaryota; kingdom Metazoa; phylum Chordata; class Actinopteri; order Cypriniformes; family Leuciscidae; genus Scardinius; species Scardinius erythrophthalmus. The sequence goes on from NC_138227.1 coordinate 44,260,712, forward strand.
ATCAGCTTAGTGACCGTTCCCACTGCTAGTGAAAGGCAAGAAATATCGTCGCAACAGAAAATACATTTGTCCCGTGCCTGAACAGCTCAAAGTCACCTTACCAGCAGACCAACCCACCGTAAATGATGACTATACTGGGGGACAGGAGAGTTTCGGAGGGCGCAGAGAAACAGAGAAGCTACCATACCACCCACAGTCCCAGTTCTAAGACACACAAGAACCAGATCCAACATCAACATTCCTGCTAGATACTCTAAGGACTGTGTTATGTAAAAAAAAGGAATAGAAAGAAGAAAGAAGAAGGAAAAAAACAACAGAGAATTGTCAAAATCATTTGCAGAACAATGTCATGCTTACTGAACTATTCATTAAAGGGTTAGTTCACCCAAAAATGAAAATTCTGTCAGTAATTACTCACCCTCATGTTGTTCCAGCCCCGTAAGACTTTCGTTCATCTTCGGAACACAAATTAAGATATTTTTGATGAAATCTGAGAGCTGGATCACTCCTCCTGCAGGCTTATGGACACCTCAACTTGCTGGCCCAGAAAATGTATTAAAGACATTGTTAATATAGTCCAAGTGACTCCAGTGGCTCAATCTTAAGTTTATAAAGCGACGAGAATACTTTTTGTCTAGCTGTTAACACCGTATTTGTTAATGTCCAATTAACAAAATGATTATTTCCATAGTATTTAGTACGGAACGTCAAACAGATCAAAGATCAAACATCTAAAACAATATATTATTGCATCTTTAATATTAACACTATCACCCCCCCCCCCCCCAAATAAATAAATAAATAATTATACATGTAATAATACAATAGATACAAATGTTTTAGATATAATGCTCTAAATTATTTCAAAGCGTTTAAGTTAAACTTTATTGTCCTTAAAGGCAATTCTTTGTGTAGACAGCAATAGGAACAGTAGTATACACATACACATATTAACAACACAACACAACACAACACAACACATCAATTACCTTGAATTACAAAAAATCATTTAAAAACTTAATTGCCGCCGGTATGAATGAATTTCTATATCTATTTGATTTACACAAGGGGAGTCTAAATCTCCGCCCTGAAGGAAGGAGTTGAAATTCAGCACACAATGGATGAGTAACATCAGAAAGCACTGGCCCTTCCTAATTATCCTGCACTCATAAATCTGTGAGATAGTCCTTAAATCGGTCCCCACTATCTTACATAAGCATCATAAGATATGAACAACATTAAAGGTAACATTCATATCAAAGATATTAAAGAACAATTGATTCAAACATTAAGGAAAAATAAGAAAAAAGAAAAAAACAACATTACGGAAAGAGGTATACGTGTGTAATCAAAATAAAGAAGAGTAATTTAGTTATTTGTAGATGTCCATATGGTTGCTTTGCGGTTTGAAAGTCCTTGCAATGTTTCAAAGTAAATCTTCATGTCAGCCTTCCAATGGTAGATGTTGGGTATCCTTTCAGACCGTTTACATTTGTGTATATAAAACTTACCAAGTAATATGATAAGATTTGACATAAAAACGTGACTCTTGTCTAAGTCTTTTTTTTTTTTTTTTTTTTCATAATAAAAAAAAATATCTCTTTTCTCATAATAAATATTCCACATCAATCCAAAAGAATTTAACATATATACATTCAAAGAAAATATGAAAAATAGATTCAGTATCCTTTTTACAAAATACATAGGATTCATTCTTTATATCTTTTTAGGAACTGGTTTGATGGATACATTTTCTGTATAATTTTAAAGTATATTTCACAAACTTTATTATTGATACAGTATTTGTTATTATAAGTCCAAATCAATCTCCAATTAATATTTCCAAAATGTCATATTATTAACAATATCAAATGTTACGAGGCGCATGACATGCGACGTCATCAGCAGGCGACACGTGACTTATGCCCTCGCGACGTCATCAGCAGGCGACGCGTGACAAAACGCGCACCTGAAAATTGCTCAGGAGAGACGGCAATTCATAAAAGGTCTGTGAGGATTAATAATCGATGTTTGTATGGGGCAAAAAGAAAATAATCTAATAACGATTCACAGGAATATAAGAGCAATGTCTGTTGAGTTTTACATAATTTATGTTTGACTTCTGTAAGTTAAGGGGATGAACGCGTTTATAGTTAGTGATGAAGGCAGAACTCATCCACTCATCCTCATGCCTTATTTAAATCACAGCCTTTTGTGTTCATCATAAGGGTTGTTTGACAGATACTTTGCCAAGGTGCAAAACAACTCTAGAGTAAGTAGTAACACTGTTAGGTAAAACTGGATGGGAATTAACCCTGTTCAACTCCTGCTGTAGTCAGTCTCTCACAATCTGTCCTGATGTCGATAGTTTTAAAATGTATACTCAATGAAAATACATAAAATAGTGCTGAACTTTATTACAAACATGTAAAACTGCTGGACCATCATACTGTACTTTTTAAAATATTAGTATTAATATATTAATTATACCTTATCATTCATGTCACCACGTTCATAGTGCAAGAGAAACAACATTAAAATGTAAAAAGTGACATTAGTCACACATGTATATTGTATATTCATACATATTTTTTTTTACTTTCATTTTAGAACACTTGATTATCTAATCAAAATATGTATTATAGTAACGATAAAAGAACTGAAATTGAATGCGTTTCTGATTTGTTTATGTTTCTGTCGGCTGCTGTATCGACGATAGTTTTCTTTTTCACGTCTCTAGTTTTAAATATGCAACTTCACTGCTTATCGAATACATAAAAGTGTGTTTTTTGCCGATAATCGAGTAATCGATAATCTACAAAACGGGTCAGCCGGTGAGCCTCTAGTGTAAATGCTGTCAGATTCTGAGCTCTGCACTCTTGTGTGTGTGTGTGCAGGTCAGGATGTCCCGCGTGTGGACGGGCGGTCACTCCTCCCCGGTGTTGTGCGCCGCCGTCTCCCATGAGGCGATGGTGGCGACCGGAGCCGAGGCAGGAGAGCTGACCCTGTGGAGCCCCGCCGGCTCTCCGCTCTCCTCGCTCCACCTGAGCGATGACGTCACGGGCCTGTGCTTCTCCCCGGCCGACCCCTCGCTCCTGTCCGCCTGCCACGGCCGGGCCGTGACCCTGCTGGACCTCAGGAGCCTGAAGACGCCGCTGGCGGAGCTGAGGGACGTGGCCGAGGACGAGATCAACGGTGTGTGTGTGGACGAGAGCGGGCGGACGCTCGCTGCGGGCGACGACACCGGAGCCGTGACCCTCGTGGATCTGCAGCTGACGAAGGCCACCGGGACCCTGCGCACACACACCAACATCTGCTCCTCCGTGGCCTTCAGACCGCGCCGGCCTCAGAGTCTGGTGTCTGCGGGACTCGACATGCAGGTACGACGACACCCAGGGTTTCTGAAGCGCTCGCTGACGGCTCTGTGTTACAGGCGCTGGGAAAGTGGGACACGATGACGAGATCATCCTGTTTTTTTTAAAAATAGCATCTAATGGGTGATTTAGACCAATAGCCTGTATGTGACCCTGGACCACAAAACCAGTCACATGGGTCAATTTTCTGAAATTGAGATTTATACATCATCTGAAATCTGACTAAATAAGCTTTCCATTGATGTATGGTTTATGGTACAACAATATTTGGCCGAGATACAACTATTGGAAATCTGGAATCTGAGGGTGCAAAAAAATCGAAACATTGAGAAAATCTTCTTTAAAGTTGTGCATTTATATTCCCGATTGTGCTGCATTCATTCACAGAAATACATGTTTGATATATTTACGGTAGGAAATTTACTAAATATCTTCATGGAACATGATCTTTACTTAATAACCTAATGATTTTTGGCATATAAGTAAAATCGATAATTTTGACCCATACAATGTATTGTTGGCTATTGCCACGAATATACCCGTGCGACTCGTGACTGGTTTTGTGATCCAGGGACACACATGTGATATCTCACTACTTAGTAAATAACACAATAAATTGTATATTTAGTTTACACGGTTACTAATTTAGAAAATAATTAATTGGAAAATATATCAATAGACTATGCAAAAGATAATTTGAAAAAAACAAATCAGTAGAAACTTCTTGATTCTATAATCCTCTATTTTTCACAGGTAAAGAAATAGTTCAAACTTGAATAAAAAGGAAGTGAAGAGTGTTTACACGAAAATATATTATTTTTTTATGTGATTTGTCACCGTTTACTTTATTTTGCTATCCTCACTTAAATTAACTATAGTGTCCTGCACACTCTAGTAAAAAAAAAATATCAAAAATGATATCTGGTGCCTGAATAATCTTTGGTTTGACTGTATGTAGACCTGCATGTAAACTGATGAGTTTGACTGGTGTCCTTCAGAAATCATTGTAATATGATAATTTGATGCTCAAAAAACATTTATGATTTTTATCAATGCTGAAAACATTTATTTACTTTTTTTTTTCAGGATTCTTTGATGAATGGAAAGTTCAAAAGAACAGCATTTGTCTGAAATTAAAAGCTTTTGTAACATCAAACACTACCGTTCAAAAGTTTGGGGTCAGTAATAATTTTTATTGTATTTTTTGGGGGAAAGAAATAAAAGAACTCAATACTTTTATTCATCAAGGATTAATAAAATTATTATTATTACAGACGTCCTGTGGTAAATTACATTAAAAGAATATTAAAATTATATCTGGTGTCTGATTCAGTTTTACTTTTACTGCAGGTAGACCTGCATGTATGATAGCGTGACAGTCAAGTCAAGTCATCTTCATTTATATAGTGCTTTTAACAATGTAGATTGTTTCAAAGCAGCTTTACAGAGATAAGCGTATAATTTATGGTTTTGTAATTCCCTACAAACCAAGCCTAAACAAAGTACTGGCGTTTCCTTATAATTTTTGATACAGAATTTTATTTTATTTTAACAATTCGGGGTAGGTACTAGAGTTCTCAACGGGCCTGAAAATTACGACCCGGCCCGTGGCTTTTAAAGCCCGGACCCGATGTAACCCGACACATAAACATGAATTATCTGCCCGAACCCGACCCGCGGCCCGACGCCGCGTCGGATTTTTTTTTTTCTCTCATACACGTATTATCATGACCAGCAGATGGGAATTCAAATCAACCTTTAATGTTCACGCCTTTTAACAATACAAACAACTGAAACAATAAACTTTAAATATATAAATAGGCTGTAGTAGCGACGGTGAATTCACCTGCGGCAAGTTTACTTCTCACCAACTCCATCATCTTCTCCAGGCTAAAGGCCGGCGTGCACGCAGCGGCGTCAGGTCTGCCCCCGCCCCTCTCCATGATGCACGTTACACGCAGCAGCCAGACTTTCTTTACGGTGAACAGCAGCGATGATTAATAAATGTTTTTTTTTTTTTTTTACTGAGCGGAAAAGATTAAGCCCGAGGTCCGACCCGACCCGAGTCATTTGATTATATTTTCGACCCGAACCCGCGGGTCCCATGGGGTTTGTCGGGCCGACCTGACCCGTTGAGAACTCTATATATGTACGCAGGTTTGGAATTCCCTACAAGCCAAGCCTAAACAAAGTACTGGTGTTTCCTTATAATTTTTGATACAGAATTTTATTTTATTTTGTCACTTCGGGGTAGATACGCAAATTGAGTTTCCCGACAACGCTTTATCTGTAGAGTGGGAAAGGGATCCTCCATAGGGAGAGACTAGTTGGCACTTCAGCACTGCGTTGTCATCGGGTCCAGGCGAAGGTCCTTCATCAGATCTGGATACGGCCTGGATCCGGCAGGCTGCGGGAAAACCTTGGGATAAACACAGACACTAAAATTAGCGTAGATGCCATTCTTCTTATGATGTAATGAGTACATCAGGGTTTATGGGAAGTGTTCCCGGTTCCGGCTGACCTAATATATGCAGCCTAACATTGAATTATAGGAGTCTATAATGTTTTATGTGAACGCTAGATCAAAGAGATGATCAAAGTCAAAGATGATGGTCAAAGTCAAGGTCAAAGATGAGTGTTTTTAGTCTAGCTTTGAACTGACAGAGTGTGTCTGCTTCCCGGACAATGGTAGGAAGTAACTAACATTAATTAACATTAATACCATAACTATTAACTGGCCGTAATTTTGAGATCGCAATAGACGTGACGGACTATAATGCGTTAAGAGCTCGCTCAAGTACTGCGGAGCTAAACCATTTAGTACTTTGTAAGTAATCAGCAATATTTTAAAATTGATGTTATGTTTAATAGGGAGCCAGTGCAGTTTTTGGGGAACCGAGCTAATATGGTCATACTTCCTGGTTCTGGTAAGAACTTGAGCTGCTGCATTTTGGACCAGCTGTAGTTTGTTTATTAAGCGTGCAGGGCAACCACCCAGTAGAGCATTACAATAATCTAGCCTTGAGGTCATGAACACATGAACTAATTGTTCCGCATTTGTCAATGAGAGCATATGGCGCAATTTAGACATATTTTTAAGATGGAAGAATACAGTTTTACAGATACTAGACACGTGACTTTCAAATGAAAGATTGGTATCAAAGTGCACACCCAGGTTCCTAACCGACGATGAAGACTTAACAGAGCAGCCATCAAGTGTTAGACAGTATTCTAGGTTATTACTTGAGGACGTTTTTTGTCCAATAATTAGAAATTAAAGACATGTAAGTGTTATTAAAGACATGTAAGTGTGACGTGTGTGTGTGTGTGTGTGTGTGTGTGTGTGTGTGTGTGTGTGTGTGTGTGTGTCACCCGCAGGTGTGTCTGTGGACCCTCCCGAAGTCCCGTCCCGTCTGGAGCGTCAGTCTGCAGGACACACAGCAGGAGCACACGGGGCAGGTGTTCAACCCCCCTCTGGCTCACTGCGTGTGTGTGTCGTCCTGCGGGGACGTGTGTGTGTGCGCGGCGGAGGACGGCGGGCTGCATCTGCTGCGTGCGTGTGCCGACGGCCGGCTCCGGGAGCGCGGGATGATCCCGGCACACAGTCAGGGGGCGTCGCAGGCTCACTTCATCAGCTTCCTCTCGCACCCCTACTGGCTCGCCAGCGGGGGCAACGACGGGCTCGTGGCGCTCTGGGACCTCAGCCAACACCCACTGGTGGACCACAGCAAGAAGAAGAAGAAGAAGAGGAGGAAGAGGAGAGGCCAGAACCCGCAGGACGAGGAGGAGGCCTGTAGCTCAGAGACGAGACCCAGGCTGTGTTTCCAGCACGCGGAGAAGGTGAACTGGGTCTGTCCCGCTGTGCTGGAGGGGAAGCCCAGTCTACTGGTGACCGACCAGACCAGCTGCCCAACGGTGTACTCGCTCGAGCAACTATAGTACAGCTGAGGGATCCTTCACACTCGTATTAAACTTGTGGAAACTTCATGCAAGATCTGCAGTGTAAATGATGCTTTCTCAGGCTTTTGTGGCTCCTCTGTTGATCTGATGTGGGTGTTTTCCAGTCCCTTTTCAGACGGGATTTGTTTAACATGGAGATGTGGGGTAGAGTAATTATTACCAGAGCTTCTCAGTGATTTTAGTCCCGTCTTAATGTGCATCTCAGTGATCATTACGGTCAATATCAGTAAAGATTACAGCGACTTTTACTTTCAGTAAAAAGGTCCTGAAAAATGACCTCAGGTGATACTAATCCTGTGCGAATAGACCCGCTGTAAATATGTACGTAAATAATCCGTCAATCTCCTGTTTAAAAGTAGTTTTCCATGTTTTTTTCAAGTATGGAGACGCTTGATGAAGCATTCAGTTGTGTTCTAGACGCTGGGACGAGTCTGAAGAAGAGCATGATGTATTTTGTATAAAGTGTTTTTTTTTTGTTATTAACTGCTTTGAGAACTGGAAATGCACAATTCATGCATACAAATCTGTATATATTAATAAATGAAGATGATTAAATTAGACCAATGCAAAAAACGAAATTCATGCCTGCATTTATTAAGACAAACCTGGTAAAAACGAATGCAGTCTATACACTGACTTGGCTGCTCTGTGAAATGTAATACAACAGTGCCACCTACTGTCTCTAAATGCATTAACATTTAAAGTGTGAGGTGAGACTCTTGCATAGACATAGGTAAATGGGTTTGTCTATTAGCCTGAAATAAAAAAAAAAAAAAATTCAGATCTTGTGCTTCCTCACATTGGAGTCCCGAGTTCATGTATAAAGTTTGGTTTCGATACGTGACAGAGTTCCTGAGAAATGGACGACTTCCTTTTTGGCGACTAGGGCACTGATTTCGTTTGGCTGTGACGGGCAAACGCTTCCGAAAATCAAAAATCATTCTAGTAACTTTTGTGAGGCTTGGTCCAAGGATCATGTACGTCCAGTTTCGTGAAGTTCGGACCAAATTTGTGACCTGTGAAACTTTAGTTTCGCTTTCTGTTCAATCCAATATGGCGGACAAACGACATGGACTCGTGATGTCATCTTTGCGAGCAACTTACACCGGTGCTTTCAGCAAGCACACTTAATAATAATAGGAATAAGAATAACTTAAGAAAACTTAAGAACTTTCAGCAAGCACACTTAATAATAATAGGAATAAGAATAAGAATAAGAAAACTTAAGAAGAACTTTCAGCAAGCACACTTAATTATACATTTATTAACAGCCCAGCAAGCAATAAAGTTCTCTGGCGCCCCGTCCGTAGCTCGCAATCTGAGGGTCCGGACTCTGCATATCCTGCCTGAAGACAAAGGCAGGGGCGCCGCCTCACCCCCTGTGAGGTATGGGAAGGGACCATCCTGGTGGTGGTGGTGGTGGTGGTGGGGAGGATGGAGGGAGGGATCCATCTTGGAGTCGGTGGGGGGGATGGAGCTGAATGGAAGCGTCAGCATCTGTGAACTCAAACTTGTGTAAGTACCAATCTTTTATACCACGAGTATTAGAATGTGATTGGATAGATGAGAAGGTAAAGTGACTTAACAATTGAGTCTTCCCGGCAGAACTTATGCTAAAGCTTTCATTTCTTACACCAGTAAAATCGTAACACATATCTTATAATCCAAATAAGCTACCCTACTGTTCATGTCCCCTATTATTAAAGAATTTGAATTCTGTTTATCGGCTAAAGTGAATCAAGTCTCCCTGCAGTGAAAAGTGAAAGTGATTGTACACAGTGCTCTGTCTGACAGAAACAGCCCTGATTTACAAGAAGAGGTATTTATAGGTCTTGTTATTTCCTCTCAGGCAGTATTGAATATGTGAATATGTGCCTCTAATGCTGTTGTGCCCATAACATCTGGTAAAGTAAAACAATACTTTCTGCTGTGTAAAGTGAACAGGGTTTCCGTGGGGTCTTAAAAAGTCTAAAATTCTGAACTTTAAATTAAAAAAAATCTTAAAAACGCCCAGATTTTCATCCTAGGTCTTAAATTTCATTTAGTCAGGTCTAAAAAAGTGTTTACCCTCGTTCATTTCCAGAAACGCTGGCCGCAGAAAGTTATTACAAAGTAGCAAAAAAGTATGGAGTTGTAGCCTTCAAAGCGGAGCTCTAGATCAGGGGTCTCCAACACGCCGCTCGCTTGCTCCAGTCGCTCGTGGCTTGATATGAGCTAGCTCGCCAGAGGCCGTTCACATATCGCGTCTTTTGCGCGCTCAAGTTTGTTCAAATGTAGGCGCGGGGCAAGCGCACTCATAATTGAAGTGACCAGCCACAACGAGATGAAAAAAATCTAAACTTTTCAGATTGCCGCAAACGCACCGCAGGTCATGTGACAGGAACCAACCAATCACCCCTTTCCATAACAACATTGAAAGCTCAGTCAACATGAAGAATGGGGGTGCACCCAAACACTACTAATAAATATAAGCTAATGTATAAATGTCAGTAATTTATCTTTTTTGACTCATTCTTTTTATAAAAAAATATTTAAAGGCTGAAATATGAGGTTTATCTTTGTATAAAACCTTTTTTTGTCAAAACCTTATTTGAACTTGTACATGTTAGTACATTGCTTGATGAAATTTCACAGCTGAAAATCAGTAATCCCTATAGGAACCCATGTGATCGTGAGTTTCACACGAGAGTGTAAAAGTTCCCCATGCAGATTTCACTCAGATTTATACATGATGACTATATCCTATACTAAAGAGTGATCAACATCATATTGCACTTTTTGCCATAACAAACATATGTCTGAAACACAGACTTAAAGCAACCATTGAACTAATGTTAATAGTAAAGAGTCCAACTAAACAAACACCGATCATCATAATGGTGACATATTTATTTATTTTTAAACTTGTTTTTTTCACTAAGATATCAACATCTAAACCTCTGTTAATTCTTAATAAGATCTTCTGTAGACATAAATACAGAAATAAAGTCAGTCTGGTAAGTAATAAGTGAAGCTGGCAATACTGTGTTTGTTGTTTAATCCTCTGCTGAGATCTTGAGAGATGTGTTAGTGTTTATTGTTCTGATGGGATTTAAAGTGTTTCTGTTGAGTTCTGTGGGTCACCATTGTGTTTAAGAGTAGAGCCTGTGCAGTCCAGGAGAAGACCAAGAAACATTGAGAATATGCTGGATGTTGCTTTATTTAACAGGCGGTGATTGTGTAGTTGATGATCCAGTGATGTATAGTTAAATTCATGCATGTTGTTAACTGCAAGAGATTCACTTTTTACATTGTACAACAATGCAAACAATGCAGAAGTAATAGTTGTAGTGTCTAGCACACCGCTCTGAGGATCAATATTTCCTAGATGGAGAGAGCTTCGCGACAAACTTCAACTAGACAGAGACAGGGACGGACTGGGGCTAAAAAACAGCCCTGGACTTTCTCCCAAATAGGCCCATCATCCGGCCATTCGCCTCTAGCCGTGTGGACAGACACTAGCCAGGATGTCCTGATACTACAGCCTATGCCACAATACTGTAGCCTATCAGACAAGGTATTCACAGCAAGTAACATCTCAAAACCAATGATGATAATTGGGGTTGTGTTTATTAATGAAGCCTCAGCCTTCAAATAAAAACAAAAAATGTACAATGCCATAAAATACAAATAATGAAATGTCACTGGCTGTAACCCCAAATTACACAAACTTGTAATTATAAAACATATATAGTTACTATATACCAGGGGTCTCTAACCCTTTTTGTGTGCGAGGGCTATTCCTCAAGGGATAAAATAATCTAGAAGGAATTTTTATTTGTCATACTCCAATATTTATTATACATAACATGGTGAAGCTTTTTTACTTTTCACCATCATATGGGAAATAATAAAATATCTTGATATTCTGGTTCAGACTTAAAAGCGTTAAAAAAAAATCCTGAAAAATTATGAAAATATGATTGATTTTTTTGTTGATTGTCTATAAACCTATTGTATGTGTTATCAAAAACAGTAGACCAAACATTTATAAATATAAATAAATAAATAAACTGCCATAACTTCTAAACAAAAACATTCCTGCATTACATTTAATACATTTATACATGACTATATTAATATAACAGCATTTTTAATATGAATACAGGCACATTTCTGCCAAAAAAGTTTGTTTTACTAAAGTTAATTCATAAGTTGTGGTGTGAATGTCTTCTAACTGGTTTGTTCACTTCTCGGAACAACGTTTCGCCGTTTTTTTTTTTTTTTTTTTTTGTCAATATGTTGAGAATATCAGCGCTGTTTCATCTGGCTTTTTACAAGCTTAAATCACAGTCATCTGTGGGTTTATAATAGAGATAGAGAATTCTGCGCTGAATTTAAATGCTTCTCAGTGGATCGCGCATCACTGTGTAATGTTCGCGTGATCGAGATCAGCCTGCACAGAGCTGCTTTGTCCGCGATCGCTGTTGTTTGGGCCGATCTAAGGCCGGTGACACACTGGATGCGTGGCGTAAGCGTCTCAGCTGCGTGGCGTGTCCGTTTTTATTTCGGCTCCCATGTTAACAGGTTAGAGCTTGCACACTGCATGCGTGACACGCAGGCGCGTCTCGAGCCGCGCGGAAAACGCGTGCCTGCTAGAAATAGAACCGACGCCTATTTTTCACGCGACACGCAAGCGTCTTGGAAGCGTTTCCAGGCCAAATTGAATAGGAAAAGATGTTTATATGAAATTTTGACACGAATACATATTAATAAATGTCATTTTGATGTTTGAAAGTGTCTAGGGTTTGACATAAATGCAAATATAAATGCAATTTAAAAAAATATTATCGATTTTCAAATACTGCACCTGTCAATACAGAATGAAATATTCTATAGTCTATATTGCCGTCAACACTGCCGACGTTGTCTTTGCTGCTATATATTTATGTTTAACATGAAGTATAGGCCTTCCACAACTCTCTCCCCATGTCACCAATATGTCACCTAGCAGCAGCAGCGCCGCGTCAGACACGCTTCTGGTGTGCAAAGACATGGAAAACGCGACGCAGCCGCCACGCAGCTGACACGCAACAGAAACGTCACGCTCACGCCACGCATCCAGTGTGTCACCGGCCTAATAATGCGCTGCTCTGATCAAACAAGTTTTGTTCCGCTTTTTAAGCGTTTGCCATTTGATGTTTCTCATACGCAACGCAAATGACAGCGTATAATCAAAGAGAGTTGGGTAATTTTGTAGAGGCAAAAGTTCAAATTGAAATGTTTAGTTGAAAAGGTCGCAAAATTATACCATTTATTCGAAGTCTGGAACCCCGACGACAAGATGGGGCTATTTATAGAATGTGTTTAGCGGGCAACTCACAGGCACCACGTTGGAGACCACTAGCTATTCAAATATAATGTAAGCAAATTTAAAAGTGCAGCCTTATAAAACTAACTTTCTGTCAGTGGCTATAGCCCATATAATACAGTAAGCTATAGCCTAGGCCGACTCTTCTTCCTCAGTTGTTGTTTTTTACACGTAGTATAAGTGATCGTATTAGTGCCCCTGCTGTTGGCTGTTCATATTGCTTTATTAGACTTTTTTTTTTTTTTTTGTGGCTAATTCATTAGAATGAAATAAAAACATGTGATCAAACGAAACGTTATAAAACTTTATTTCATTAGCTCATCCGTATATATGTTTTGTCCCGTCGGATTGATTTCCATCAGCAGTGGAGATGAAGACGAAAACTCCCATCATTTCATGCTCATTCACAGAGTCATCAACCTACAGCTTTTTTTATTGTTTTGAATATGCGACCTCTAGGGGGAAAACTTACATACTGTGCCTTTAATAAAAACTGGATGACTCGTTTTTCTAAATGGTAAACATGGTACTCCAGTTAAATTAAGAAAACAAGAGATTCAAACAATTAGACTACCCGTGATGAGCTATATAACACTGATTCGTTTTCTGTTGATAAATATATCCAAACAGTTGCTCACCTGTCTAATAAAACACAGAATATATTAAAGCATCTTTGGTGTTTCCATGGTTCCTACGGAAGTAAAAAACAATCGAAATTGAAGGTATCTCGGATATGACGTCACTGACAGGCGAAGCACAGACATGGGCTGGTTAAAATTGTTGATAATATTTGGGATAATGCAAGTACACAAGTCAACAAGTGGTTAAGTTAAGTGGTTTTTGGATATTTTAATCTAAAAATCTTACATATTGTGCCTTTAAAGCTTGAAGCTGTTGACTGCCATTATATGCTGTTATGTAATATGCAATTATTCTATTATAATTATGCCTTTTGGTATATGAAGTACTTAAGTGTTGTGGTAAACCACAACTGTAACTATTAAGAAAGTGGTTTTATAAGAAAGTATGGAAGCTTGTTTCCGCCAAAAAAAAAATTATTTTCACAATTGCGAGTTTACATCTGACTTTTTTTTCTCAGAATTGCGAGATATAAAGTCGCAATTGCGTGTTATAAAGTCAGAATTCTGACTTTTTTTCTCACAATTGCGACTTTATATCACACAATTCTGACTTTATAACACGCAATTGCGATTTTATATCTCGCAATTCTGACATATTTTCTCAGAATTGTGAGATATAAACTCACAATTGTGAGATATAAAGTCCAATTCTAAGGGGAAAAAAGACGGACTTTTTTTTACCTCGGAATAGTTTATCTCACAATTCTGACTTTATAACACGCAATTGCGACTTTATATCATGCAATTCTGACTTTATATCTCCCAATTGCGTATTATAAAGTCAGAATTGCGTGATATAAAGTCACAATTGCGAGAAAAAAAGTCAGAATTCTGACTTTATAACACGCAATTGCGACTTTATTTCACGCAATTCTTACTTTATATCTTGCAATTCTGACTTTATAACACGCAATTGCGACTTTATTTCACGCAATTCTGACTTTATAACACGCAATTGCGACTTTATTTCACGCAATTCTGACTTTATATCTCAAAATTCTGAGAAATAAAGTCAGAATTGCGAGATGTAAAATCGCAATTGTGAGATAAAAAGTCGCAATTATCTCTTAAAATGTTTTATTCTGTGGCGGAAACAAGCTTTCATAAGAAAGACACCAGAAGTTGTTGTTAAACAATTTATTAAAGGGTTACTTCAGGATTTAGCATTAAGCTTTGTATTAGTAGAAAACCTGTAGTATTTTCGAATTACCATGCTTTCCCCCATCATATCCCCTGAGAGGAGAGATTTATGTATTTTTTGTCTGGAAAAAATCCTCCGATGACGCAAAAATCGTCATTTTGCGTCATCGGAGGATTTTCTGTCCAGAGGCTAAAGACTACAGCCAGTAGATGGCGTTGTTCCGCATGTTTTCAACCCGCCCATACAGGGTGGGATCTCACTCACAGAATGTACACAGTATCAGCCGTCTTTCTTTGGAAGCTAAGCTAGCATGCTCTTGTTCTGTGGAGAAAGCTGAATAATAGGAGAAAGCTGAGTAAGTAGGGGTTACCATCTTCCTTTTCCCTGACTTGTCCGGCGGGCGAGACTGTTAAAAATGTCCGGGATTCGGCTTTTGCGTTCTGCGGTCGCCATTCATTGTTTACATAAACACCTCTCGTTTCAATCTAACTGAATTAATTCCGATCGGTGAATCTGACTGTAGTGTTTACATGAACGCTAAAAAAGTGATCGGTTGATGTGCGTTTTAACATTGCTAAGAAAATTCCCGCTCCTCCGTGAGAGATGCGAGACCCGGCGCGTCTCAGTAATGAAGCCACCGGCCTCGCGCCGTTCTCCCGCGGCCGTCAGCCTCGTCCTGCTCGCCACAGTAAACATGATGAATGGCGACTGTAGAACGCAAAAGCCGAATCCCGGACATTTTGGGTCTCCAAATCTCTGGCAAACTCATCACTTACTTAGGCTAGCCTTGTTGTTTTCAACTGTGCTCTCTAACCGGTAGGCGTGGCCTCCTAAGGCAGCGAAGCAAGTGCATTCTGGGAGTTGTTGTCTTTCATCCACATAAGCCAAAAATACATTTTCTGGCTTTTCTCAGTCTAGAAAGCTCCAAATTCAAACATTTCTCCACATTTCTTCTACTTAAATGACCTATTTTAAATACACATTCATCTTCCCAGAGGTGAAGTATCCCTTTAAGAAAGTGTAAGACACTTGTAATAATCATTGTAACCATATATTGAGAAAATGGTTTATGAAGAAAAACACTGCAACTGTTGTTGTAAAATCATTTATTGAGAAAATGGTTTATAAAGAAAAAAACATACCACACTGAATGTTGTAAGCATTTATTAAGCATATGGCAGAGTAGAGGCATTTTTTAAATGTATTAGAAAGAGCTTTGCGAAAGAAAGAAGAAAAATGCAATCATTACCGTCTATGTGTTGCGGGCGAGATACAGAAGATACAGCAATGAAGATAAGGTCCAGAAGAAGAAGGACAAAGAGGCAAAGGCTTTAATGACCAAGTGCTAGGCGGTTTCCAGGAGGGAATGGATTACCAATGGACAAGTTTTAGGGAGTTTCCAGGAGGAGATTTTTGAAGATGTCAAAAAGTTGATGGACTTTAAAAAGGACTGGAAGGACATGTCCAGTCAGATGCTGATTTACCAAGGACGGCCTCTCCGGTGTTAGATGCCTTGCCATTGTGCCTCATGAAGTTAAAATCTCGTAAATTATTTGGTTTTGATTTACTTTTATGTAAACTAGTTAATCTGTATTTAATAAAAAAATTATATAATTGAAATTAAGAAGCTCACCTGCCATAAGTCTCTGTTTTACAAAAGATTGAGCTGAACTGACCACGGAGAAGTCTTCTGTGATCTAAATATTGTAAGTATGGAAATTCAAATGCTTATTATTTAGGACAGATTTGACTTACTTTACCTAACCTGAGAATAATTAAAAAAAGGTTAAATGTGTTTTAAATTACGCACCATAAAACAATGCACACGACCCAGGTTGAGTAAATTAGTAAATTTTCATCTTTGGATGAACTATTCTAAGTCTTTGACTATTCTTTTAAGACCAAAGATCACGTTTAATGTTAGGTAGGTCATGTGTGATAGTTGCCCTCCATTCATATTGAAACCAAAACTAAGATCACATCTGATTACAGACAAAGGTGCCGCTCCTATCTGACCTGATCTATAAATCCATAATCACAGTTAAGACCAGATATAATATGATATCTAAATACATGCACAACCTTTGTATGTTTGTTGTACTGAGTTTATTGTGTAAGTTACAAATTATATTATCAGCAATAAAAATATTTAGTGAAATGTTGATTTAAAACATGATTTTTTTTTACATAATTACCCACTTTTTTTACTTAACTTTATGGCTTTCTTTTTATGTTTACATTTATGCATATTAATTTATACAAAGTGACATGAGAAACTCTCTAATAGCTGCTCTTTACACAGATCTGGATAACAAACATCTGTTATGAATAATCATTTTCATTATTCATGTCCTGTGAAGAAACTATGTCTTTCTGAGGTGACAGACCTTAAGACACAGGACAGAGTTAACTAGAAAAAAATGCATTTCCGGAGGAACTGTGAAGTGTGCTTGCTCGGGTGAGGTTCACTAACGTTAGCAGGTAGTGGATAAGGGTGCGTTGAAGTTTGCTTGATCTGAGAATTTCAACAATAGTACTTTTTTCAAGATTGCGCAAAAAGGTGAAAAGTTATGTGCATCAAGAGACATGTCTGCAATGTAGACTAGTGCCAATGGCATTGTTTATGTGGCTTGGTTGTTGGTTTTGAAATAATTGGTTATGAATATACAGCAGAGAGTGGGAAAGTTTTGGTTGATGAAATAGTAGCCTATTGAAAAGAAGTTGACAGTCTTCATTTACTGTATCAAATAAGCCAATACAAAACTCACCCAGCTGTTCTGTGGTTGAGTTTTCCCTTTGATTAGGAACAAATTTACTATCTCAAATTAAGGTCTACCGTAATTAGCGATGCTTTGATTGCTGCTGTCAAGATGGTTGTCATCACCTACAAAGAAACACTGATTTTTATAGACTACCGTCAGTCCTCATATTGTAATTAAATGAAGAACGCTATCAGTTTCACTATTAGCTTATTCTAGCGATGCAGTCGCAATAACATGGATAACGCTGTTTGGCCTTGCCTAACTTTATATGACATATGCGCCATATGCTAGAGTTACACATCCCGCTGCCATTTCAGGGCTTGAATTTCGGTGCGGGAATGTGGGGATTGCGCATAATTTAAACCATTCCCGCAAGGTTAGCTTTTATAGTGCAAGAAATTCCCGCACAAATATATTCGCTTCATCTCAGAGCAAATGATTAAAAAATAAATTCACAGATGCGAGAAAAAAGATGTCAAACTGTCTTTTATTTTCTAATTTAATTCCTCAATCAGCGCTGGACCGGCATTCTCTGTCTTCCGCTGAGCCCTGGCCGTAGACAGATCGTCTCGGTTACGGATGTAACCCTCGTTCCCTGAGTGGGAACGGAGACGTTACGTCGGATGACGACGATTGGGGTTTCGCTTAGAAGCCTATCACCTTCGAGTATATAAAACGAGCCAATGGCAATGAAATGCCATGGGTCTGCGGAATTTGCATAGCGTAACTCCGCCCACCGCAGGGGGTATATAAGGAAGTACGCTGGCAGAATGCAGATATGTCTTCGCTGAGGAGTCGAGACTGGACCCAGGCGTTTTTCAGCGGTACAGCGGAAGTGGCAGGAAGACGTAACGTCTCCGTTCCCACTCAGGGAACGAGGGTTACATCCGTAACCGAGACGTTCCCTTTCGTGGTCACTCCGAGTTACGTCGGATGATGACGATTGGGGTTCCAGTCTAATCACGCCACCTCGGCTGTCTTCCAGTGCCCTGCGTAAGTCTGAGCTCCCTGTTGTGAGACTAGCACGAACGAAGGAGTCCCACTTAACACAGGGATACCAAAGTACACTGGGAAGCATATCTCCAGAGAGAAATATGCAATTATGCCCAGCCATTGATGGGGGGGACTTAGAATACACATATGACCCAGAGGGCTGCATATGGAAAATCACTGGGGTGTCCAGCCGCAGGTGGAATTTTAAACCCCAGGGGTGGCAAGGTGGCTTGCCAAGGGAAAGACACACGCTCACAAGGAGACTTACAGTGGAATACACATGTGGGGGTCGCCCAGAGGGGGAACCATGCACATGGAGGCACCTAGTTAAGCGCAAAAGCTGTGTTATGGAAATTGGCATAACTCAGGCGATGACGTAACCAGTGCTGGAGGAACTCAGAGCTTATCAGACTCACCTCAAAAAATGATCGCACGTATCCCGTCCGTGGAGAGGAATGGCGAGCAAGCGAAGACACCTGAGCAGAATCTAGCACCGGCTGGTTGAAGCGAGTACATGAGAAGAAACTGGCTCTACTCGGAGATTATAGAATCTCGCGAATGTGTTGGGTGTCGCCCAGCCTGCAGCTCTACAAATGTCTGTTAGCGAGGCGCCATGCGCTAGAGCCCAAGAGGAAGCCACACTACGTGTGGAGTGGGCTTTCACACCAAGGGGGCACGGACGACCTTGCTGCTGGTATGCCAAAGCAATGGTATCCGCTATCCAGTGAGATAACCTCTGCTTTGAGAGAGCCTTTCCCTTCAGCTTCCCACCATGACAGACAAAGAGCTGGTCTGAGGTCCTGAAACACCGCGTTCTGTCTACGTAAGCACGGAGGGCGCGTACTGGACAGAGCAGTGCCAAGGCTGGGTCTGCCTCCTCCAAGGGCAGCGCTTGCAGGTTCACTACCTGGTCTCGAAAGGGTGTGGTAGGAACCTTGGGCACATATCCAAGCCGGGGTCTCAGGATCACGTGAGAGTCAGCCGGCCCGAATTCCAGGCACGCTTCGTCAACCGAAAATGCCTGCAGATCCCCTACCCTCTTGATGGAGGCCAATGCAACCAGGAGCGCTGTCTTCATTGACAGGAACTTAAGCTCCACTGATTGCAAAGGCTCAAATGGAGCACTCTGCAGGGCAGTTAGAACCACTGAGAGGTCCCAAGAGGGTACGAGGGGAGGACGAGGAGGATTTAGTCTCCTCGCTCCCCTCAGGAACCTGACGATCAGATCGTGCTTCCCCAAAGACTTACCATCGACTGCTTCGTGATGTGCGGCAATGGCGGCAACATACACTTTCAGGGTGGAGGGAGACAGCCTTCGCTCCAACCCTTCTTGCAGGAAGGAAAGCACGACACTGATCGGGCATTTCGTGGGTTCTTGATGTTTAGAAGAACACCAGTTGACGAAGAGGTTCCACTTCAACGCATAGGCATGTCTCGTGGACGAAGCTCTAGCGGAAGTGATGGTAGCCACCACCGCAGGTGGTAGGGTACTCAAACCTGCCTCGTCCCGTCCAGGAGCCACACGTGGAGGTTCCAAAGATCGGGACGAGGGTGCCATAAGGTGCCCCGTCCCTGAGAAAGGAGGTCCTTCCTCAGAGGAATTGGCCAGGGAGGTGCTGTCGCGAGGAGTACTAGTTCGGAGAACCAGGTCCGGTTGTGCCAATACGGGGCAACCAAAATGACCTGCTCCTCGTCCTCCCTGATCTTGCGCAAGGTCTGCGCAAGGAGGCTCACTGGTACCCCTTTTCCACCAAGGCAGTGCTGGTGCCGGTTCGGAGCCGGTGCCGACTCGCGAACCAGTTCTTTCTGTTTCGACAGCAAAGAACCGGTTCTCGGCCAGGAAAATTGGTTCCAAAGCGGCACCAACTCTTTGCTGGACTAGAACCGTTCTTTTACCACGTCATGCTGGGGGCGGGGTTATTGTGAGCAACAACTCGACGGTGACCGCCATTGCTAAAAACACCGCGCCAGCTAACGTTAGTAGAAATTATTGATGAAAGATGGAAACTAAAGCGAAACAGTGGTCGGTGGAGGAGACTAATTGTTTGTTGGCGGTGTGGTCCTCGGCAGAGGTACAGGAAAAAATCGAAGGTGCTTCAAGAACAAAACCTGTGTTCGAGCAGATCCAGAGGGAGATGGCTGCAGCGGGGTTTAACAGAACCATAGAGCAGATCAATAACAAGTTAAAAAAACTAAAAAAGGATTACAGGGACCAAAAGAAGGAGTTGGGTCGTAGTGGTAATGGACGGCCACGTTGTAGAAATCCTCATTTTGAGGTTCTGGACTCGGTCCTCGGCGACAGACCAGCGTGCCAGATCACCGGGGCATTAAATTCTGCCACTGCCATGCTTGAGTCTATGATGGATGAGACGCCGCTGCAGGGTATTACCAACAACTTTACTGATTCCGGTAAGATTAACTTTTCTAATGTTTCACCTTTGTTACAAACCAACTATACATTTCTTAGCTGTTTAGTTTACAATGCGATTTAGTAGCTGTGCTTGCTTGACCAGTTAGCTAGCTAGCATGCTATTGTTAAGTAAGTATTACATCAGGGAATAAATAGACATAATCTTTGACATAACCTACCAAATAGACATAACCTACCAAATAAATCAATAATTTAACACAAAATATTCATTTAAAAAAGAGTTTATTGATTTAAAAACGATTATATTGCTTAGTGAACAGAACTGCGTCCATAGCAACGCACTGTTTTTCATGGCAACGGTCTGTTATCCGTTATTAACGTTTGTGATTAAAACACGGTCTTATTTTTGTTCTTTTTAGAGTTGTTGGGCATTGATGATAGTGAATCTGACCGGGAGCTACCGGTACCACTCCACTGCAGCTCACCAGCTGAAAGCTCCTCATCTGCTTCTTCCACCAGTCAGCAGACCAGAAAGGGTAAGGATTCTTATCAAGCAACTGAAATATATCACTCTTTATTAAATTTGATTACATTTGCATGAAGTGCCCAATGAACTAGTGGTAGTTTAGGGATATGATAGTAGACATATGATATAAGGTGTATCAGTGTAGTAATATAGTATACTATAATATTATTTTGTTAATATGTTGCATTGACTCTTGTGTTTGATTCTTTACAATTGCAAAATACACAAGGAAGATCTGTGTTAATTGTAGTGTTTTTTTTGTGCACAGGCAAAAGGAAACGAGATGTGAATGGGGAGCTGCTGGAATATTTCGAGAGGTCTGATGAAAGGTTCCTGCTGCACTGCAAGGACATGAATGATACCTTGATGAAGAAAATGGATGCAGACTCAACTGCAATGCTTGGACTCATGGAGCGTATGGTCATGGTGATGGAGAGACAATCCCACTGATGACTGCTACTGAATCAAAGAAACAATGTTGCACACTGTACTGTTCACACTTTAATATTTAAAATATTTAAAAGTTTTTAAAGTTTTTGCAGTGTATTTTTTTATAAAATAAACATTTTCTACAGAAACTTGTCTGCTGTAGTATGCTTAATCAACACAAAAAAACAAATGCAAGTAATCAAGGTTTAAAAAATTGTTTTTATTTACATTTGTGCAGATTTAACACTGCTGAATTTCAGGAAACCAGAAAGAGAGAACTATTAACTCAGCAACTATGTTACATCTGGTGTTATGGCAGTTTAAATATTTAACACAAATACAGCACAGGTAGAATTAAAATGAATTCAGGAAAAAATAAATCAGTCATCCCCTCTACAAAAGTACTGTATTAACGCAGCTCTGATGTCAGCCCCTTCTTGATTACCATGTTCAGGTACCGCCTGGACAGGAGGCTGAATGTTTATAGGCCTGTCTTGATGCTCCTCTGTAAAGTTGTCCCCATGTTCCTCACAAATGTTGTGAAGCACACAGCAGGCGAGTGTCATTTGCTTGCTCAGCTCCAGCCTGCAGTCGTTTCTTTTTAGGAGGCACCTCCATCGACCTTTAAGTCTCCCAAAACACATCTCCACAACTGAACGTGCACTGCTCAGCCGGTAATTGTAGGTCTGTTGTTCGTGTGTCAGTCTGCCAGTGTCTGAGAAGGGCTTCATGAGCCAGTTCTGCATGGGGTAAGCTGGGTCACCAATTAAATAATGTCCAACATCACACCCAGAGATGTTCATTTTGTTTTGGCCCAATAACTCCCCGTCATTTAGGACTTCCCACAAATGTGATTGTCTCAGTACTCTTGCATCGTGAACACTACCTGGATAGCCAACGCATACATCCCAGAAAAGACCTTTACCATCAACCACTGCTTGGAGAACAATCGAATGCCATCCTTTCCGGTTGTAATAGTCTCTAGGGTACTCCTCTGGTGCTATTATAGGGATGTGACTTCCATCTATTGCTCCAACACACTGTGGTACTCTCCAACGATTTTGAAAGAATGCGGCCAGTTCTACAAACTTGTCAGCGTCAGGAAATGTAATGTGCACAGGAAGCAGCACCCTGTTGACTGCATAGCAAAAGTCCTGAACACAGTTAAAGACGGTGCTGAGGCCTACCCCAAAAAGATGGCTTATGGTCCTGTATTCGCTGCCGGTGGCCAGTTTCCAGATGGCAATTGCCACTCGCTTTCGGATTGTGACACACATACGGTAATTTGTGTTCCTTCTCCCCATGACAGGCCTGACTCGACCACAGATGTACTCAAATGACTCCCGGGACACTCGGAAATTCTGCACAAACTGCTGAGCGGTGAAATCCGGAACAATTGTGTCCCACCAGTGGCGAGATCGCGGGTGTGCCCAGACAACAGGCGGTCTCCGTCTTGCGATGTGCCGCAATAC
Source organism: Scardinius erythrophthalmus (assembly GCF_964197995.2). Lineage (NCBI taxonomy): Eukaryota > Metazoa > Chordata > Actinopteri > Cypriniformes > Leuciscidae > Scardinius > Scardinius erythrophthalmus. The sequence goes on from NC_138227.1 coordinate 44,283,731, forward strand.
TAATGTTGCCTGTAAAGATAAAAATCTTTTTAGTTGATTTCCAGTGTAATCGATAACGTTAGATAGCGCCACCGGTACATACGGTAGCTAACGTAAGGTACATTAGAGCTAACGGCCTTGCTTTTGCTTCCAACAAGAGCTAACATCAATAATAAGAATCAAAACATGTTATATAATTACCCTTTTTCTCGAACGTAACCTCCGTCTGTAGTATTCCAGTCGAGCTGCACAAATTTGTTCAATGCGTCGTCTTCTAATCCCAAGAAAGGATCGCATAGCCAGGAGAAACATTTGCAAAAAAAACATGTAGTCCGCCATTGTAAATGTTTATGCTTGAAGTTGGCGCAGCCGCGCAAGCGTTTCTGGGAAAGCTATGACGTATGGCAACGTAAACAGTGACGTAACGACGTCGTTCGCTGGGCTCTCTAGTTCAGTGGAAAAACAAACAGGTTCGGAGAAGGTTCGCAAGTTGAACCAACTTTGAACCAACTTTGAACCAGCACTAGTTCCGAACCAGTTCTTTTTTGGTGGAAAAGGGATATGGGGGAAACGCATACTTGCGTAGGCCCCGCGGCCAGCTGTGCGCCTGTGCATCCGTGCCGAGCGTGCCCTCGGTCAGGGAATAAAACAGGTCGCAATGGGACGAGTCGTGGGAGGCAAACAGGTCTACCTGTGCGTCGCCGAACTGATCCCAAATCAGCTGGACCGTCTGGGGATGGAGTCGCCATTCTCCAGCGAGAGGCCGAACTCGAGACAGCTCGTCGGCCGCCTGGTTCAGGTGTCCCGGGATATAAATGGCTCGAAGCGACCTCAGATGCTTCTGACTCCATATGAGGAGGTGGCGAGCGAGTTGCGACATACGGCGGGAGCGTAGACCACCTTGATGGTTGATGTACGCTACTGTTGCGGTATTGTCTGATCGGACTAGTACGTGCTGACCCCTGAGCAGCGCATGGAAGCGGTGCAGGGCGAGACGTACAGCCAGCAACTCGAGGCAATTGACATGCCAAAGGCGCTGGGGTCCTGTCCAGGAGCCCGCGGCAGCATGACCATTGCCCATGGCGCCCCAGCCCGTGGTGGAGGCATCTGTTGATACAACAACATGCCGGGAAACTCGTTCTAAGGGCACTCCGGCCCGTAGAAAATTGAGGTTCGTCCACGGGGTGAAGGTCTGACGGCAGGCTGGAGTCACTTGGACTTGGAGCGTGCCGTGTTGCCATGCCCACCTCGGGACTCGATCGCGAAGCCAAAGCTGAAGCGGTCTCATATGAAGCAATCCCAGCGGCGTTACTGCGGCTGCGGATGCCATATGCCCCAGGAGCCTCTGAAATAGTTTCAGTGGAACCGCACTCTTGCCCTCGAATTGGCGAAGACAAGTCAGCAGTGACTGCGCACGCTCGCACGTAAGCTGCGCGCACATGGCGACCGAGTCGATCTCCATACCGAGAAAAGAGATCCTCTGCACGGGGCAGAGTTTGCTCTTCTCCCAGTTGACCCGAAGGCCCAGACGAGCTAGGTGCCGGAGCACTAGGTCCCTGTGTTCGCAAACCTGGTCTCGAGAGTGAGCTAGGATTAGCCAGTCGTCGAGATAGTTCAGGATGCGAACCCCGTGTTCCCGGAGGGGAACAAGGGCTGCCTCGACGACCTTCGTAAAGACGCGAGGAGACAGGGCTAGCCCGAAAGGGAGAACCGCGTACTGGTATGCCTGCCCCTCGAAAGCAAACCGTAGAAACGGTCTGTGTCGAGGTAAAATGGAGACATGGAAGTAGGCGTCCTTCAGGTCGATCGCTGCAAACCAATCCTGCGGCCGCACACACTGGAGGATGTGTTTGGCCGTTAGCATCTTGAACGGCAGCCTGTGAAGGGAGCGGTTCAAGACGCGCAGGTCGAGGATTGGCCGTAACCCACCGGACTTCTTGGGTACAATGAAGTAAGGGCTGTAGAAGCCGGACTTCATTTCGGCTGGAGGGACAATCTCGATCGCACCCTTCGCCAGCAGGGTGGCGACCTCCGCTCTCATGACAGGGGCATTGCCACCGACCATAGTGAAGCGGACTCCCCTGAAGCGGGGAGGAGATCGCGCGAACTGAATCGCGTAGCCGAGCCTGATGGTTCTCGCGACCCAGCGGGACAGTCTGGGAAGCTCTAGCCAGGCCTCCAGAAAGTGCACCAGCGGGGTCATACGACCCACAGACGTACCGTCGGTGGGGCAGCGAGGCGGAATGACCGGCACCGGCGAGGGTGGTATAGCGGCCCTGTGCGGGGGCACGGTCATTAACCACGTCTTGCCAGAGGAGGCCAGGGGAGGGCGCGCGTCCCACGGTGGTGTGCTCTGGCAGGGGTCTGGCGACAGAGGGGGATGAGAGGAGCGTGGCCCGTGGGCGGCGCGTGCTGTCATCCCGCACCTCTGGGACAGAGGAGGGCGGCAGTGGCGGGACCCGAGGGTGGCGCGCACTGTGGCCCTCGAGCTCTGTGGGCTCAGGATTGGGGGATTCGATTCTGTCTTTAACCACATTAGGGTACTGCTCGTCGTTGGACGACAAAAACAAAACAACAAAAGATTCTCCCCCGGCCCTCCACCGGGGGAAGGAGTGGCCCTGCTACCAGCTCCTGAACAGAAAAGAATGCCAATCCTGAGCTGCCCGTCTCAGGAGCGCCGCTTAGCCTGGCGTTTAGCGGGCTGCGGGGCTGGAGAGGGCTGTGGCGCCTTCCTACGGCTTCCTCCACGACGCGGCCCAGATGAAGGCTGCTGCTGGGGCCGTGCGGGAGGGGCGGGAGCCGCGGGAGGGCGCCCTCGGCGGCGAGCAGGCTGAGGATTCTGTGCCGATGGCTGAGCAGCGGAGCGTCGGGGCAGAATGTGCTTAATCGCCTCAGTCTGCTTCTGGGCAGTCGAGAACTGTTGGGCAAAGTCCTCGACTGCACCGCCGAAAAGGCCGGCCTGGGATATGGGAGCGTCAAGCAGACGAGTCCGCTCAGGCTCACGCATATCGGCCAGGTTCAGCCAGAGATGTCGCTCCTGGACCACAGCTGTGGATATCACCAAACCCAGGGAGCGCGCGGTCACCTTCGTCGCCCGGAGAGCGAGGTCGGTGGCGGCACGCAGCTCATCAAAGAGCCCTGGGTCTGTCCTACCCTCGTGCATATCACGGAGCATCTTGGCCTGGTAGACCTGTAAGATGGCCATGGCATGCAAAGAGGCAGCTGCCTGTCCCGCCGCTCTGTAGGATTTCGCCACCATGGAAGATGAGAATCTACAGGCTTTGGATGGGTGCTTAGGATCACCACGTGATGAAGCGCTTGCCGGACACAGCTGCATCGCGACAGAACGCTCAACCGTGGGAATCCCAGTGTACCCACAAGCATCAGCTCTATCGAGGGGAGGAAAGGCGGAGAAAGCCGACGAACGATCGCGGGAGGACATGGGAGCCTTCCAGGACCGCGTGACTTCCTCATGCACTTCCGGGAAGAATGGTATTGGGGTTGGGCGGCGACGGGTGTCAGCGGCCGCTCCCAAAAACCAATCATCCAGCCGCGAGCGCACTGGATCTGGTGGCGGGGACCACTCTAATCCAATGGCCGCGGCTGCCCGGGAAAGCATGGCAGTCAGCTCGGGATCAGACTCGGGCAATGCTGGCACGCCCGAGGGCGGCAACACAGCCGAATCCTCACTTCCCGAGGACTCACGCCCACCTTGTGATGCAGCGATCGACATCGTATCCTCTTCTGGAGCGCCAAACGAAACGCGCGGGGCCTCCGTAGAGGGACCAGCGGTCTCGGTTTGGACACTCGCGGGTACCGATGCTGAAGAGGGGTGTGTGGACCGTGGACGTGTCGGCGGTATGTCCCACACAGTCACCCTCAGGTCACCCTGGCCACCAGCCGAAGTACAGCCTCTCGGGGAGACCGTAGATCGGGGTGTGGATGAGGGGACTCTCGCTCTGACGAGCTCATTGAGTCTCGACCGCAGCATGGAGATGGTCATGTTCCCGCAATGGGAACATGAGTCATCCACAAACGCTGCTTTAGCGTGATCAACGCCCAAACACGCTAAGCAGAGATTGTGCCCATCAGAAAAGAATATGTCGCGACCGCAACCAGAAGTGCACGGGCGAGGCATCTTTAAAAAGACGTGCCGCGTGCAATGCTCTTTTTGTGAGAGGAAAAACTCCGCGAATGTTGAAGCGAACAGGGAGAAACACACTATCTGTCAGATCACTGAGCAGATCAGCAGGGTAGTGAGCACTCGCTGAAATCGCCGTCACACCAACACCGGAGAGTTCGCTCGTCTCGAAGGGAATGAGAAGATTAACTCAGAATATTTGGCTTGCAGGAGTGGAGAAGTTCTCGGCTCCGAAGCGAAAACATATCTGCATTCTGCCAGCGTACTTCCTTATATACCCCCTGCGGCGGGCGGAGTTACGCTATGCAAATTCCGCAGACCCATGGCATTTCATTGCCATTGGCTCGTTTTATATACTCGAAGGTGATAGGCTTCTAAGCGAAACCCCAATCGTCGTCATCCGACGTAACTCGGAGTGACCACGAAAGGGAACATATGTTTCACGCTGTCAATGCAGTGGTCTGCGTTGCGCTGATCTTATTCACACTATTAAGTGTAGGTGCAGCATTCTAACATTGAGTCATAATGAGCTGTTTGTGAAGAAATTATCCGCTTCCAAATTATGTAATTTTAATCACGAAATTGAAACATTAAAAAACAATTTGCTCTTTATGGTGTGTGAGTGATAGAACGCGGCAGCAACGAACCAACTGATCAGCTTGCAGCATAACAACATTGAATGTTCAGCCGAACAGTTGATCATAGCTGTACAGGGCGCCTTATTATTTTTCATCTCCATAAATATATCTAGTAGTAAAGCTAATGCAAGGGCTAGAAATCAATTCATCTTCTGCTGATACTTCCTTTTCATCATGGAGAGCGCAGTTCATGGTTGCATAGCAACGACAGACGCCACAGGAGAGCAAGCACTTGTGGAACGGAGACAGCGGCGCGCCCGCGCTTTCCACTTGTTTACACATCTAAGGTGCGTTCCATTCGACAGGATCCATATGCAGTGTTCACTGCTCCCCTACTCCCTGAGCACGGTGTATCAGTTGAAGTGGACTTCACTGACAATAACCGCTCATTTGAAACGCCCTGCAAACGTCATCAAAGAAAGTCAATGACGGGGTCGCGCAGATTATGATATAACATAAATATATATAGGACTACATTCATATTTTAATTTGTATTATTATATTATATATTTACAATTATATTGCACTATTTTACAACTACCTAAAATAAAATCACTTTACTTCACAAACTAGCTAAGCTGGCTGCATTCGCTGAGGTAAATTATAATCATCAAAAGTAGTATATGTATATTCACAACAATAACCGTTAAAATACTGTCATTTTTATAACAGTGGAAAAATGTATGAATACTTACACACATACGTAAACTCCTCCATCGTTAGTTCTGACCGTTCTGACTGGTGATGACGTGGTGCGCAAAATGACAGTTGGGTGATCATCGCTCTCCACTTCCTGTGAAGTGATGTATCGATGTTCCCTTATTCCCTATGCCGTGCGCAGTGCCCTTCGAACTGAACATGTTCACTCCCTTCGGATTGGAATCTCACTTAAGATGGCAGAATACCCTGTGAAGTCCATTTCGCAGTCCACAACGCACCTCTAGAGCGACGGTATTGATTGTTTGAGCATGTGACTGCGCATTTCTCCTTGTTTTCTATTGTTATGCGCAGCATATTTCCTGTGCGCACAAACACAGCCACAGACAATGAATTGTTTGTTTGGTTAGCGAAGAAGAGCATGATGTATTTTGTATAAAGGTTTTTTTTTTTTTTTTATTAACTGTTTTGAGAACTGGAAATGCACAATTCATGCATACAAATCTGTATATATTAATAAATGAAGATGATTAAATTAGACCAATGCCAAATGATGTAAAATTTTGGAATGTTTTTTTTTTTTTTTTTTTATCTTTTACATCCTCACATTGGAGTCTCGAGTTAATGTACAAAGTTTGGTTTCGATACGTGACAGCGTTCCTGAAATATGAACTACTTCCTGTTTTGGTGACTATACGCCGCCGATTTCGTTTGGCTGTGACGGGCAAACACTTCTGAAAATCAAAAATCCTTCTAGTAACTTGTGAGGCTTGGTCCAAGGATCATGTACGTCCAGTTTCGTGAAGATCGGATCAAATTTGTGACCTGTGAAAATTTAGTTTCGCTTTCTGTTCAATCCAATATGGCGGACGAACGACATGGACTCGTGATGTCATCTTCGCGAGCAACTTACTCCGGTACTGACCGGACGTTTTAAAGTTGGAACAGTGTCTCTGTCTCAAAGGGCCTAGGCGCAGGAGCTGGCCAAGATTTATCTCCCGGGAATAATAATAATAAGAAGAAGAAGAAGAAGAAAACTTAAGAAGAACAATAAGTAATAATAATAATAGGAATAAGAATAATTTAAGAAAACTTAAGAACTTTCAGCAAGCACACTTAATAATAATAGGAATAAGAATAAGAATAAGAAAACTTAAGAAGAACTTTCAGCAAGCACACTTAATTATACATTTATTAACAGCCCAGCAAGCAATAAAGTTCTTTGGTGCCCCGTCCGTAGCTCGCAATCTGAGGGTCCGGACTCTGCATATCCTGCCAAATCAAGGCAGGGGCGCAGCCCACCCCCTGTGAGGAATGGGAAGGGACCATCCTGGTGGTGGTGGTGGTGGTGAGGATGGAGGGAGGGATCCATCTTGGAGGTTGTGGGGGGGATGGAGCTGAATGGAAGCGTCAGCATCTGTGAACTCAAACTTGTGTAAGTACCAATCTTTTATACCACGAGTATTAGAATGTGATTGGATAGATGAGAAGGTAAAGTGACTTAACAATTGAGTCTTCCCGGCAGAACTTATGCTAAAGCTTTCATTTCTTACACCAGTAAAATCGTAACACATATCTTATAATCCAAATAAGCTACCCTACTGTTCATGTCCCCTATTATTAAAGAATTTGAATTCTGTTTATCGGCTAAAGTGAATCAAGTCTCCCTGCAGTGAAAAGTGAAAGTGATTGTACACAGTGCTCTGTCTGACAGAAACAGCCCTGATTTACAAGAAGAGGGGGGGGGTGTCTTGTTATTTCCTCTCAGGCAGTATTGAATATGTGCCTCTTATGCTGTTGTGAAATGATTTCACATTTTCTCTTTTCCGGGACTCGTACTCCGCCTTTTGTTCCCCTGTGCTTTTTCAATGTGATCCCGCACCTAATGAAAATAATGTATAATAAACAGACTTAATAGAATACCTTAAATAATGTGAATTATTACTTAATTATAGTTCATACTACAGACAATTACCTTTGCCTGTACTGCTGTCACCTCTACTATCCGTGTGTCCTTTACAATATTCGGATCCTCTGCTACAAAGCAATCTGTCTCAGATACTACCTTTGTGCTTAGAACCTCTGGCGTGATTGGGTGCCGGTGAAACATCAAAAGAATGGTGTATACTTTGTAGAGCCCTAAAAAAAAGTGTTTCAACAAATTACATTTACATAATCAATTGCATATAATCAATTCTTTTTTAAGCAGTCCCAATCACCTGCTTTTGAGGTGTTGATGGCATGCATCACATCCTCCAGTTTTTCGTCCCAGTCATTCTGCATGTCATTGCAGTACTTTGACAATGACCTCTTTATAGTCTGATTAGTCCTCTCATCCTGTCCATTTGACTGAGGGTGGTAAGCTGACGTGACACACTGCTTCACACCCAATTCCTTAAATATGTCATTGTGATAACATTTAGTTGTTATCAAAAAGGTATGCAAGACATGGTAGATTCTTATAACATATAGCCAAAAATTTGTATAAAATCTTCTTAACTAAATAATAATAACCTGGTTCACAAACTCTCTCCTGGTCTGTGATTATTCTTTCAACTATTCCATATGCATTAAATGCTTGTAAGACCCCTTTAGCCACCTCAACTGCGGTCTTACACTTCAGGGATTTGGCGAAAACCCATTTGGTGAAGAGGTCAGTCATTGTGAGGACATAAATGTTCCCCTGAGGACTGGTTGGAAATGGTCCCATCAAATACATTCCTATTACAATCCAGGCTTTAGTGACCTTGATAGGGTGCAACACTGGAGCCACTGTTTTAATAGCATCATTACGCTGACACTGTGGACATTGGGCAATCTAAAAAAAAAATAATTGTAGGTGTTTGTAACATCACAAACAACAGAAACACATTACTTTGTACAACTACATCAGGGGTCTCAAACTCAACATAGGATCTTGAGGACACGACTTAACACCATTAAGTATTTAATAGAATATTATCTTGTGGCCTCAATATAATATGTTGTGGCCTCTACATAACGTACCCATGAGTTAATTATTTTTACACTTGAGGGGCTGTATGAAACCATCTTGTGGTTCGGGAATTTGAGTCTACAATTATCTTACCCACTTCGTGACGTCCGAAAAGATGCCTTGCCAATAGTATGCGCTTGCAATCTTATTGCATGTCCTGGTTCTTCCCTGATGCCCACCTGTAGCTGGGCTGTCATGGCAGTCCCGAAGGACTCGTTCCTTTTGTTGCTCATCCATGACAACTAGACGGTTTGATCCGTCTGCAGTCTTGTAATAAAGATGTCCATCTGTATTAGAGACATAAAGAGGTAATGTGAGGGAACGCAACACACAGTTTTTAAATCATGTTATTTATTGAAGAAAATATTATGTAAAATTAGTTGTTTTATCATAAGCAAACATAGCGGATACTGTAAATCACAGAATACATAACACATTAAAAGGCAATGATATTTTTTTCTACTTCCCCTGCACAATGATCTTCTTAGCAGAACGCCTGACAATTCTCTTGCGTCCGTTGTCGGCGTTCTCTCGGTAAACTCCACGCTCCAGGTACTCCTTCACCTCAGCATGCAACGCAAACTGTAACATAACTTTAATGCAAAACAAAAGTAATGATATTAAGCGTATTAAATGTGCAGTCAATCGATCCAAAAAATTAACTAGATTAATTACACTTTTGTTCTGATTAATTGCGATTGATCACAATCATAAACACTCAAGTTTCAGTAACACTGTATAATAACATTCAGTTTTAAGTCATTTATAAGTGGTTAGTTAATGATGAACTAATCATTTACAGAACATTCATAAATGATTAGCAAATGATATAGCCTACTAACATTTTATGTATGTTTTGTAAATTCCGTTACACGTCATTTACAAGTGATTAGTAAATGATTAACTAATCATTTGCAAAACATGAATATGCGTTTCATACATGTTTAATAAATAATGTTTTTTTTTTTTTTGTATGTATGTAGCAATTAGAGGGTGCAGAAAGTGTTTTAAATGCCTTGAATACACATGAAGATCATTTGTAACAGGTAAGTGTAACACATTTACAAGTAATGAATAGTTTACACTTTAGATTAGGGGATGCAAAAAGTGTTGTAAATGATTTATTTATGCGTTTAAACATCTATAACAGGTGTTGAACACTGTAGTGCGTAGTGTAGTGTGTAGTGCAGTGTAAGTGCTGACTGGTGAGGGTATAGACAGCTGTCTTCTCTGAAACACATGAGTCTTTAACCACTGAGCACCTGATGTGAGCAAAACATACAAAAAAATTTAACATAATGAACATTTATGAGACGCATAGTCATATTTTGTAAATGATTAGTTAATCATTAATTAATTGTAAATGACTTGTAACGAAATGTACAAAACATACATAAAATATTAGTATATCACTTATTAATCATTTATGAACGCATAGGATGACAGAAAAAAAACGAATGCTGCGTTATTTTTATCGCGTTAAACTGGACTAAAATAATCGCATGCGTTAACTTTGATAGCACGAGTTATTAATATATTCAATGCAACTGTGGCCAAGAGCTCAAACTCGCTTTATTGTATTTATCAAAAAATTGTGTGCTAAAAACCTACATGAGCTGAGACCTTTAATTTTTTATTTTTAATTCTTCATTCGGCAACAAAGACTTTCGTCCAAATTGGATTAGGCCTATAACATTGCAAATATTTGTTTTTTTCCGAAAGAAAAGCATGCTCATGCAATAATTATGAACTTTTTCTTAAGTATCTATAATGGTAAAAATTATTACAGGCCGATAATTTTGTTTATATTAAAATATAAATACAATTAAACATTATTAAAATACACCGGGTGATGGATATATTTACTGAAATGTTGGATGATGAGAAAAAAAAAACCACAATAATTAATGTATATTTAAATTGATAATTAAATTGTATTTTTGAATTAAGTAAGGTAAATGTATTGGTCGCAGAGATGAAATTGTCCAGAGATGTTTGATCACAGAGATGAAACTGTCCAGAGAGATGCACAGATGTCCAAAGATGAAAATTTCGCAGAGATACTTTGTAGAATTTCTGACGAAAGGGACCTGTGAATATATATATATATATATATATATATATATATATATATATATATATCCCTTTCGATGTGTGCAAAAATATTGTATTGGTGAAAAAACGTTATCTCTAATTCATTTTTTTTATTTTATTTTTGTCATGTACAAACGGCATGGCAATATCATTACATCTTTGCATTAGAATATACAGAACAGGTGCATAAAAGAAATACAAATAAAACAAGAAAAATAATAATTATTGTATTAAACAAAAAAGATTGAAAGTTTAAAAGGGCTTGGTTGTGTTTTTGTTTTGTAAATCATATTCTTCTTTAATGCAAACACTATTTATTGCATTCTTCTTTTTCATCACTTTAAGGGCTTTTATATAAGACAAACTCATTAGAAGTTATCTCTCATTTACAACTCTTCTCATTTATTACTCATTTACAAGTAAAGTAATACATTACAAGTAACATGCATTACAAAATCAGATCACTTTTTGATGTTGCGAGTAAATTAATGCAATACAAGTCACATACATTATGTAAGCATGTGACATTCTAATAATACAAATACATTTATTTACATAAGAGATTAAGTTTTATTTAATTTAATTTATTTACATGCAGATTAAGTATTTTCAAAAACAATATTCATAGTATAAGTATGAACTGTAGCTGATATATAGCCATTGATGCATGAGGTCCACTACAGTGGACAGATGATTAATCAGATTTTTCTCCCAATCTAAAATCAAAACTTGGAAAATGTAACTGTGATATGACTCATTAGATATTGTTTGATGCTGCAATATTTTTTTATCTACAAGAGTCTCCTAGGAAAGAACGAATGGGTGGATATTCCGGAGCAACTTGGCATTTCTGACTGACCATTGACCATCTTGGTTTGGAGGGGAAAAAAATCGAAACACAACGGCTTGCCACTTGGTTTCAATGTATAGGATGATGCACCAGGGTGGGCCCACTGAATAGGATGATGTGCAACTATGCCATCAATACCCGTGCAAATTTAAGAAAATGCTTTTTTAAAGCAACATTTTTTTGATCATATTCAGTGAAATCGACACTATAATCCGACAGAACAACATAAATAAAGTGCTTTTAGAAAAAAACCCGAGCTTCTAACTCCACCTGGAGCGTGTTATTTGTTTTGCAAAAATCCACCACTCCCGGATCATCAGGTCCAATCAGCGCAGGGGGGTGTTAGATCTGACTGTCAATCACAGGTCGTGCACACGCCACAGTCACAGATCCCCTCTCCCTCGGGGCTCGCGCACGTTACAATATCACAAGCACAGGACACGCCTGAAGTTCGCCTGAGATTGTACGAAGCGTGATGGCGAAGAGAAAATCTACTAACAAGCTTCCAATTCCTCTGTTATTGCTATCTATGGATAGATTAGCCAGGGCAGCCTACCTCCGAGTCCATGGTGTTGATCGATGCTGAAGGGACGCGCGCGTTCACAGAAAATCAGGTACACATGCACTGACGAACATGACGTCTATGGGAGGGTGCTCGTTGGTAGTGGGGGAGGGGCATGAGAGTTGTAAACATTAAAAATTTTGGCTAAGTCAACCAATCTGCCAGACTTGCCGACTGCAGCTTTAAAGCAGAGTTCTCAACGGGCCTGAAAATTACAACCCGACCCGACCCGGCCCGTGGCTTTTAAAGCCCGGACCCGATGTAACCCGACACATAAACATGAATTATCTGCCCGAACCCGACCCGCGGCCCGGGTTTTTTTCTCTCATACACGTATTATCATGACCAGCAGATGGGAATTCAAATCAACCTTTAATGTTCACGCCTTTTAACAATACAAACAATACAAACAACTGAAACAATACACTTTAAATATATAAATAGGCTGTAGTAGCGACGGTGAATTCACCTGCGGCAAGTTTACTTCTCACCAACTCCATCTTCTCCAGGCTAAAGGCGTGCGCGCAGCGGCGTCAGGTCTGCCCCCGCCCCTCTCCATGATGCACGTTACACGCAGCAGCCAGACTTTCTTTATGGTGACCAGCAGCGATGATTAATAAATGTTTTTTTTTTTTTTTTTTTTTTTACTGAGCGGAAAAGATTAAGCCCGAGGTCCGACCCGACCCGAGTCATTTGATTATATTTTCGACCCGAACCCGGCCCGAACCCGCGGGTACCGTCGGGTTTGTCGGGCCGACCCGACCCGTTGAGAACTCTACTTTAAAGTCCCACTCCGATCATATTTTGAGCTATTTTTAAACATTCTCAGTGGTCTTTAAATGATGATTATGCCATTTTTAGCCAAAATCACAAAACCTGTGCCGTTTTCTGGGACTTCGCTTCCGCAGAGCGGCAGTAGCTCATTAGCAATAGCTGGGTTTCAGTCACGTGATTATTATGACGCGCGAAGGCGGGGCGATATCAGATGGAGGGCAGGAAGTAAACACGGAGAATACGTCTATGGAGGAAACCGTTGCGGAATGTCAGTATTGTACATTTATCCGATTTTTTTGACCGTCTGTTTAGACGTTCTTTCAACTCTGACCCATATCCGATTCATGTGTTTACACTTGCCATACTATCTGAAACATTGCGCATGCTTAAAGGGTTAAATACTCTTGCACAGATGGACGAACGATAATTATGCTTGATCCTAGCTCTGCGATATATGCGAAGTTCGCCAAACATCAGCATGATTATGAGGCGAGGGAGGACGAAAAGTGCCATCATTGCACATATGCTTCAGTTATTGTGTGTGAGAGAGATCTCAGGACTGGTGGGAGCATATTGTGTTTAAATATTGCCTTTAACCGCGGAGAGGTTGCCTAATGCCTCAGAAAATCCGATCTGCCTGTTTACATGACAGTCGCATTGGCACATATCCGCATATTTATTTCCACATATGAATGAGGCCTGAAACCGATCTCAAAATATCCGAATGCATGCGTCTTTTTTTTTCCTTTTTACAGTGTCATAGAACACATCGGACCTGTGTCACATGAGCAAAAATTCATGATTGGGTCACATTTCACTAACAGTGTAAACGAGGCCTAAATATATGAGCATTTAACGACAACCTAATGCTATATAAACACAGACACAAAAACACGTTGGCTAGCTAACATACCTCCGACGAAGTGGTCGCTGCAGACACGGGCATTAACAGACTCTGCTCCTCCCGACCGCAGACGTAACTTACGTTAAAAATCCACTTTTTACGGCATTGTTCTGTGAGCTTTTTACATTTCTCACATGTATGAGTGACAATCTTCGGTACTCTATAAAAACCCTTTCCCTTTTCTCGATTAGAACGATTGGAGCAGCCGTAAACTACACAATACATTGGCATTTTATCAGACGGCAGATCCTCAGCTATTTCACTTCCTGCCCTCCATCTGAATTTCGCGCTCTCGCGATGCAGAAGCGTGACGTCACATGAAACCAACCTATACGCCTCTGCGTTGTGGGCGGAGCCGTTGGCACGGAGACGACCTTCCCCCTCCTCGTTGCTGAGAGCTCTCTCTCCCTCCCGCTAGCTGTCACCTAGCTTTTCACCCCCAACCTGTCATTACCGTTGCAACAAAAATGGAGAGCAATATTGGAGCTATCCAGCCCTACAGTTTTGAGCCAGATGCCAGCTCGGACGAGGAACAAGATGAACAAGAGGACGTACATAGTTCAAGTCGTCTACAAGTGGATGTATCAGAATGGTATTGTTTTTGTAATCTCTTGAATTGACTATTTTCAGGCCAATATCTCCTAATAACATATTAGTAAATAAATATGTTTGTGGACATGCTCCAAACATTTAGTCAGATTAGCCTTTTTGAAGTTTTCATAGCTATCACACAAAGAATAAATCATAGTGCTGCAGAATCAAATCTAAATTTAAGTTTACTTCTAGAGTCTAAAGTTTAAAGTTAAATTGTGCATGTATTTATTATTCCCCCCTCCCCCATCAGGTGTTCATGTGGTAAATGCATTACAATGCCCACTGCTTCTGAGAATATTTGCTGCTGGGAAATACCCAAGGTAGATTATATGATGCTATAAATTGCTTATTTACAATTGTATTGATAATTATTTTGTCTCCAATATTGGCCACTGTCCACATAATTGATGCTGTCGGTAATATTTTCAGAGCCCTCCACGGCCCTTTGCTAATAAATGTTTATAATGCGTAAGTAAAATACTGTTCCCTATACAGTAATAAAATATATAATACTAAAATACAGTTCCTGCACATCAAAAGATGCATAGGAGAAATCACAAGATCCCACATCGTGTTGTCTCAAAAATGTCTGCATTTCAGATTTTTGTAGTACAAAATATTGCAACAAATAATGATTTACTAAAACAGTAAGCACATTTTATTATTATTATTATTATTAAAGTATACATTTAAGTATATACAGTAGTTATAATCTTGCATTTATTTTCACAGGCAGAGGAGGTATCTGGCCTACCGCCAGTTTGTCAGCTGGGTGTGGGGGTACTTGGGCCATTGCAATAGAATAGTGATCCCATCCTGTGTCGTGGTCAGCATCCGCCAGCAGTATCCAGACCCTGAGGGAAATTATGTTGGCTTCTTACACCACTAGATCTCTCTCTCTCACTATCTCTCTCTCTCTCTATATATACATGTATATATATATATATATATATATATATATATATATATATATATATACACATATCTATATCTATCTATCTATATATATATATACATATCTATATCTATCTATCTATCTATCTATCTATCTATCTATATATATATATATATATATACATATAGATATATATATCTATGTATATCTATATCTATATATATCTATATATATATAGATCTATCTATCTATCTATCTATCTATCTATCTATATATATATATATATATATCCTCTCTATGTTGTCCTGACCCTGACTCCAGGCACTGTCTGTTAATGATTGAAATTAAACATCATATGAATTAAAATAATCAACCAGAAAGAATAGACTGCCATGTCATTTGTGTTTGAGGTCTGCCAAGACGCTAAATAAATAAAGTACATCAGTGGCTGAAGCGAGATACATAGGCAGCAACAGCCTCTTGCTTGTCTGGCCTGTGGAACTGAGAACACAGGGTGTCTGGGATCTTCAGTTCCTGAAGCTCAACAGTGAATTTTGCTGGTTCATGCAGCACCTCGTCGAAGAAGACGCGCATTAGGTTGTCCACATAGGCTGGGAAGAAAAGATAATCATTAATCTGTATGTACCAAAAAAATAAATAAAAATAAAACAATTATTGATATGTCTTTAATCTACCATATGATGTTTTTTTCTTCAGTGGCTGGATCGTGTGTTTTCCTTTCTTGTGCTTGGGGTATTTGATCTTGTATATAAAATGGCCATCCGAAAAAACAAATGAATAAATTCCAACCTGGATTCAACTAAGAATATAGGTGAGAGACAGGTGTGTGCTTTTCAAAATAACAAATAAATTGACTATTCTGTTTACCTGCATAGCATTCCCCTGTAGGAGAAGACGACATTTTTGGGGGCAAATCGCAGAATGACGCTGTGGAAACCCTCAATGGCCGATGTTTGGTGCTTTGGGCTGAGTTTTGCCACACCTTTTAAGAGGTATTTGTTTGACACAATCCTCTCCAGTTTAAACAAAGCCGTTGATGCTGCAATTAAAATACTGATAGCATTAATATTAGAATATTCTTTCTCCATACACATATCCAATATCACTTTTAGGAAAGTGGGCAATAGCACAAACAAGTTGGCAAATTAATGTTGATATGTATTATTTATAGCAAACAAAAGCATGGATACCGGTACACTAAATGAACTTGAGATTACATGCCTGATTTCAACCACGTTTTCGGGCGGCTTCCATCCAAGGCAGGGTGCAGACACTCAGGGAAGAGGACGTTTTCATGGCTGTGGATGTTCTGGACATGATTACTGAATGAGGTCCACTTAGCTACAGCTTCTTTACCCAATGAGGAAGAGATGACACACCAGTACAGATGGTTTACCAGGCTCTGCTGCCATCTCTTTAACTCATTGCAGTCCTTCATCTTTGCCAGAGCCTCTACTTTCTTCGAAACACCTGAATGGCGAGAATGAGCAAATGGAAGTCTGTTACATGGGACCGTGTATATCAAAGTTCAAGAACCATGTGAATAACAATTTTTTAAATTTACTTCACCTTTGGCAACATGCCAAACATCATAAAAGTGATCAATATCGTTCCTCTCAATTCTCAAAAACTTCTGGATTTGAGAGTGTCTGTCAGTAACAATTGATGCAACTTTCACAGCAGATTTTTCCAGGTATTCGAAACCCCTAATCAGGCCCTCTTTCTCCATTTTGGCACTGCCGCCACATTCGTTACTCTGTGGGGATAGAGAAAACAATATTGCACAAACACATGATTTTTTTTTTCTATTTCACATCAACATTCTGTCATAGGTGAGATATTAAAATAAATGATTAATGCAGAAGGTCAGACTGTCATATTCATCATGTGACATTTATTTTCATAGATTGATTTTAAACTGTGAATTATTCAGGTTTTGCACATGAGCATAAATGAATAAAATCTAATTCAGAAATAAATTAAATGTTTTTATTGCGCTCCTAGACTTCTGGGGGAAATCAAACTTTACCTTTTCTACGTGAGCATGTAGTCCAAACGGCCTCAACCCTCAAAAAAGTGTGAATGGGTGCTCAATCCTCAAGCAATTAAATAACAAAAAATGCACAAAAGTACAAGACAATATCCTGTACCTTTTGGACTAAGTGGGCATGTGCCATAATCTCACCTGCACCAACTGGACATCAATAATGTTTCCCGTGTTGAGGTCCATCATTGAGTAAGAGCCATATTTTGCACAGTGTCCCGGGCTGTCGGCTCTCATGTCACCCCCAAGCTCGGCTCCCCCAGGCCTAGTCTTTGTTTCCTGGATCAGGTCTGCTTGGGTCCGCTTCCACACAGCGAAAACACATGGCTCCATAAATGATGAGGCATGGAGGAAATATGTGCTCTCTACTATGTTGCAGACTTTAAGTGCAGACAGAACCTGTAACACAACCAAATCTTGATGAGTTGATTATGTTTTGAAATTAGACAGAAAGTACACACACATACGTCCATTAATGCTGTATATTTTTATCCACTTCTTGCTACATTTATTCACATTTATGT
Organism: Scardinius erythrophthalmus; assembly: GCF_964197995.2. NCBI lineage: Eukaryota > Metazoa > Chordata > Actinopteri > Cypriniformes > Leuciscidae > Scardinius > Scardinius erythrophthalmus. Next base: position 44,301,403 of record NC_138227.1, read on the forward strand.
ACTGTTACTTACTTTGCTGATCTGTCTAAATGACGTGCCAGTAAAGTGTACTGCAGCAGATAACTGCTGGGGTGCTGCCGATGATCGGCTGACTTTTCCACTGCCTGGAATAGTCACAGAAAGGACATTTCTGTCTGATTGACAAAAATGTTCCCCTGACATACTTCTCCAGCTCACATGTCCGCTGACAAATTGGACAGTCATGGAACAGAGCAAGGAGGCAATCTTCATATACAAGATATTTTACAATATCTTGTATTGGTGTTGGAGGGCTGTGGGGTGGGTGGAGGATGAAATATATTATATTTCTTCATCTCTCTTTTCATAAAACATAATACAGCAATTTGACTACAAAGTAAGTGATCACCTGACAATGGTTGAGTCACTCAAAGAAGACATGCTGGGGTGATATGTTGACTGAGAACTGTCAACTGGTTCTTCCTCAGCATCATCCAGATCCTCTGTGTCATCCAGCAATGTCTCAAGGCGTCTCCTTTTCAAAGGTGGGGGCCTTGTCTTGTCCGGTGTTGAAGTAAATCCTCCAAACTCTGCTTTCACCTCAGTATTGGTTCCAAAGGAACTGGTGGATGGATTGACTTGGATAGCTGTAATATGACAATTTTAAATATGAACAGACATGTATTATTATGACTACATATTACAGTCCAGGGGTCAATACACATCCGGTGTCACTATTTTCATAATGATAAGTCACATTCACATATTCAATTTTAAGAAACGGTGCATACAAAGAATATCTAAAAATATTAAAAACAATAGAAATCATTAGATCATGTCATTACACAAAGCAACACTTACCTTTACTTCGAATGGATTTGAGAGTATACTCTGACAGCTGGGTGGCCACAGTTGACCTTCCCCTCTTCTGTGGCTCCCACTGACAGCCTACATCTCTTGTCTGTGTGGCCGCCGCAGAAGTGACGTTACTCTGAAGAAACAGCGAAAACAGAACACAATAAATAACTTTACCATTAATCTTACACTTTTCTCAGTAAGGTAGAAGTCATATAGTCAATATAGAAGCATTACAGTATTATATACACGTTAATTATTATTATTAAGTTAATCAAAGTTATCACCGATCACCAATCATATTTTCACTCCGAGACGTCGCGGTAAAAAACAGCTTGACTTCGCTTCGATATTTCATCCCTCCCACAGTGATCAATCAGGACATATTTAGTATCAGTGGATTGATCGGAATTTCGGGATTATTATGACGCTACTGTCACCGCTCTATCTGAAAAACTGACTGACTCTCTCACGAGTGATGAAACGACTGCGACAGGCTAAACTCGTCGCCACCCTGCGTGTGCTAGTCTAACGTTACTTGAACGAGCGCGGAATTTAGATGACGATTGATAGACGGTGAAAAGTGACTTATTTGTTACAGCATGTGTTCCAATTTCAGCGCCACTATCGGAGCTCGGTTCACAATGCCATGCAACGGCTTGTGTGTGTGTATCTGTGACATTCACATATTCAAAACACAACTTCAAAAAAAAGCCCCTGTACAACGCATTACATTACATTACATTATAATCTACATCGCTTTAACACAGATGAAGTTAAGTTAACAGAGAGTTGCCACATAATGCAGCACTGGCTTTTTTGCCAGGTAGATAACGTTGGCTGATGTAACGAGCAAACAGGCGGGATCGTTGAATTGGCTCCTGACAGAAAAGCGCCACTTTGGCCGCACTGTGCTAGCAAACAGGCGGGATCGTTGAACTAGCTCCCGACAGAAAAAAAAATAAACTTACCGGTAAAGACACAGGCTGTCCAGTTGATGGTGTCTTGATGGAAGGCACTGCATCAGGCTTCAAAAATAATTTAGTGACGAAGCCCATTTTTTTCTCCTGCCAGTTGGTGAAACATTCTTCAGTGAAGTGCTGACCGCAAACCGATGTGTGGTTTTTAACATTGCCGTGACCAAGGAACGTAATCCATCTATCTCTTACAGCAACATGTTTGGGTAAAGCATGAAAGCTAATACCACTATCTCTCCTCTTAGCATTGCAACCCGCTACCGCACATAGGTGTTGATCCGCCATCGTCTTCTCTACTCCTCAGAACCTGAGCGGGCGGGACGTGGGGGAGTATAAGCTTGTGGCCCCGCCCAGTGGAGTTACTACGTCACAACTCCAGTCTATTTTAGCCAGCATTTTAGTCTCTGCTACTGATTCACAGACATTTGAATGCAGAAATACTCAGAAATACAACTTTGAGCTTATTTTTCTCAAGATATGTCCTCTAACATGAGAAAAATGCTACAAGAACATGTTAACACCTAGAAAAACATGATTTTTATCGGAGTGGGTCTTTAATAGCTGTCCACTGTAGTGACCACTATGTATGAAAGGGTTAATCCATATAAAACAGTGCTTAATCTTGCAAAGTACGTTTTGGTGCTACTGCTATCATTAAGTTAGTAATTCATTAAGTTAACTATAAAGTGTTGCTATGTTGTGAGAAGGTACTCCTTTGCAGAGATCCCAAACCTAACTAAGCATTTAACAAACAGAAAAGAAGTCGTGACATCCCATTGACAGATGTTCTCCTGTCCTAAAAGTAAAACAAAAAACACAAACAATCTGTTTTTAAAAGATCTTTTAGAAAGTCATGGTCTCTTTTGAGCCTTTGTCAGTGATACTTGATTTCTTTCTTTCAAGACACCTAAAATACTTCCCATCCCATACATAAATCTTTTTTTAAAAAATACATGCCGTGTTGGTGATATCATATTTTATATATATTAAAATATTCTTACATAGGCTATATAAAATGACACAACCCTGTCTCTTTTTGTTAAATTTCAGTTTTATTGATCAATAATAGCCATTATAAAAGCAGCTATATAAGTCAAGGAATAAAGTAAGTAAAACGATTCAGTCATACATAAGTCAGCAGGCTACAACGTTAAAGATAAATAGCATAAATAATTTAACGTTATATAATTGCCAAATGATGTAAAATTTTGGAATGTTTTTTTGTTTTTTTTAATCTTGTACATCCTCACATTGGCGTCTCGAGGTAATGTACAAAGTTTGGTTTCGATACCTGACAGCGTTCCTCAAATATGAACTACTTCCTGTTTTGGCGACTACACCGCCGATTTCGTTTGACTGTGACGGGCAAACGCTTCCGAAAATCTAAAATCCTTCTAGTAACTTTAGTGAGGCTTGGTCCAAGGATCATGTACGTCCAGTTTCGTGAAGTTCGGACCAAATTTGTGACCTGTGAAAATTTAGTTTCGCTTTCTGTTCAATCCAATATGGCGGACGAACGACATGGACTCGTGATGTCATCTTCGCGAGCAACTTACACCGGTAATGACCTGACGTTTTAAAGTTGGAACGGTGTTTCTGTCTCAAAGGGCCTAGGCGCAGGAGCTGGCCAAAATGTATCTCCCAGGAATAATAATAAGAAGAAGAAGAAGAAGAAAACTTAAGAAGAACAATAAGTGTGCTGCTTTCAGGACACATAATAATCTTAATAGTTACTTGAGTAAGAGTAAAAAAGTATCCAATGAAAAAACTACTCAAGTAGCTAGTTACTTCGGATCATATATAGGCCTATATATATATATTATATTACGACTCCGAGTCGAGTGTGAATTGAAATCGCTTCAGACGATTCAGTGCGTGCAGGGACTGAACAGATCATTGAAACTGATTCGCGAACCGATTTAGACAGATCTGCCAACTTGTTTGACAAAGTCTTTGAACAGAATCGACTCAAAAGAGTGATTCATTTGTGAATTGAGCATCGCTCATGCCCAGAAAAAAAGATACAGCGCGCTTGGTATATAGGCCTACTAACTACGCATTTAACAACATGTGTTGCATTAAAAAAAGTAACGAGAGGAACGTCGCCCAACGTAACGAAGTAAGAGTACAGTTTTTTCATTAGAAATGTACTCGAGTTAAAGTAAAAGTACCCACATTTAAATCTACTCTTAAAAGTACAATTTTACCAAAAAAAATACTTAAGTAAATGTAACGAAGTAAATGTACTTTACATTTAAGATTCGATAGGCTATCTTTACAACAAAAACAGAAGTTATAGAGTTACAGAAGTTAAAAAAAAATACTTAAGTAAATGTAACGAAGTAAATGTACTTCGTTACTACCCACCTCTGCAGTAGGGTTGAGTACCGAAACCCGGTTCCAATAGGGAACCGGTTCCGACGTAAACGGTAGTAACCAGACCGAATAAGAACGAAACTTTCGGTGCCTGATTTCGGTGCCTGACGTTTTTTACCGCCCCCTATAAAACATCTCGCGGCACGAATGATCCAATAATGAAACATCTCCAGTTGACCAGCAGAGCATTCATTTAGTTCGTTTGTTAAATAAGAGACGATCTAGCGCTGAAATGTGTTTTTTAAATCAAGTGATCAAAGTGCTCGTTGCCGCTGCGATCAGTGGCGCGGATACAGTGTTTTCTCTTGGCTCCCGCACTGGCTTCACTCGGACGCGCGCTTCAATACGTTGCGGAGATCGATCTATTTATGAGGCGCCGTCAATATGATTATGTGCGCGGAGAGTTTGTGTGTGCGTGCTCGCGTCTCAGATGAGTATGTGCACGGAGAGTTTTTGTGTTTGTGTGCACGCGTCTCAGATGAGTATGTGCGCGTCTCGTGTGTGTAGAGTTTGTGTGTGTGAGCGACTTAAGTTGTGCATTTCATATGTATTAGTTTGAGCATTCAGCAGTATACATGTATGTGTGACTCCCTAGTATATGTGTATGCAAGGGTTTCATATGTGCGTGAATGAAGTTTGATTTAAGCCCTATAGACGGCGCCTCATATCTATTCTTTCTGGTGAAATCTCAAAAATATAATGGACACAAAGTGTCCCTGCTTGATATACAACCACTGATGAGCATAATAGGTTTAAAAAATAAAAAAAAAAACTACGAATGCGGATTAGAACCCAAAACCTCTGACACGCTTGACTAAAGTTCAAGTTCAGCTGCCAGTGTTCCTCGGGTTAGTCTAGTATTTTAATGTCAACTGCAAATCTTGCATATCAAGTATGAAGTATATCAATATCAAGTATATTTATATGAGGCTATACAGTACTGTGTTAAATATTTCTGCTCAGTGTCAGATATTTCTCTGTTTTGTAAAAGTCATAATATGAGAAGACAAAATTTTTATCATAACTCAAGTGTTTTGTGCTACATCAGTAGCCTTTTAAACGGCACAATTTTTCATTTAATCAGAAATCAGAAAAACACACACACACACACACACACACACACACAGAGGTATTATTTTTTTGATAAAGTGTGTGCGGTTTAGTTTTCTTAAGTACCGTTTCAAGAACCGTTTAAGCACCGGAACCGTTTGAAAAATACCGAGTAGGTACTGGTATCGGATAAAACCCAACCAATACCCAACCCTACTCTGCAGGAAGGTGACGGCGGTGTGTAAATAGTTACTGAGATTTCTTATCCACTGCGAACTGGCCATAATTATTACAGATGTCCTGTGGTAAATTACATTACTCCATCCACCCCTATAAAACTAATCCCATCGAACAGTGCTCGAGTGGCTACATTTCACTGAGCTTTTCTCCTGCTGTGACACACAGGTTTTATTTTGTTTGAACTGGTGACACTTCAAAGTTGCTCGGCTCTTTTAGAGATTATTCTTACTCTGTTAAAAATATGCATGGCCTCATTACTGATTTCACAACATTAAGTTTGTAATTCAATTTAGGGACCCACCTCTGATAACCATTATATAAGTTCTGGTCATTGTTAACTGAACAACAACACTTGCCTTGTGTAGCTCTGAGTGTGAACCAGGGCTGTACTATTAATCACAATCAACATGAAATCACGCTTAAAAAGATTTGGCTTCGTGCGATTATGAAATCGCAAAGGCTGTGATTATTTTTAATGTGCAGCTTGTCAGTGATGCACGGCTTCATTTTGGATTGATTGAGTTAGGAGAAATGCTTTTCTTTTATAAGGAAAGCCAGTTTAAAGCATTTTTCATTAATTTCTATGGTATTTGCATAGAGTGGGAGTAACACTGCAGTCCGGTGGATGAGAGGACGTTTTTAATGGATGTCACTGGAGCAGAGGATTATGATGGTATTTACTCAAACTCAAAATCATAGTATTCATAAACCAGTCGACAAAATGTCCCTGGATGACCTGCAGCTTCCGGACAGATTCTAAAGTGTGCATGTGATGGACTCTTTACTATCCCATCTCTGTGTCCAAAATCACATACTGTCACAGATGCTACTACATTTGAGTTCGTTCTGTAAGGTATAAATGTAATCTGGACTACATTCACCATGGTATCATTGTCACATGAGCTATCATCATCAGTTGAGTCTCTTCACTGTCGTTCATAAATCCTCTCTCCTGTCGCCTCATGAAGTAGTAAATGAAAAAGGTCATTCGTAGTATTGTGTATTCGGACCCTGCTTTTTTTGGCTTACTTTTCCCGGACAATATGTAGTACGGAAGTCTCTGATTTTGGATGCACAACATGAGAAAGACAGTGAAGCGACGCAACTGACACCGTAGGTCACATGATGAAGATGATAACATGATGAGTATAGTGCATCTGGATTACATTCATACTACACATATTCATACTGTTAGATCGGATGGATCTCCACGTCAGGTAGATCAGATCTGACTCGGACCCGAATCCTTGCCAGAAGATTTGTTTTGTCTGGTATATAAAACTGAGAGTTTGATTGAGAGAGCCAGTGAAAAGCAAAGCAGGAGATGAAGAGATGATAATAAAAAGAGCAGAGTTTATTGAATCATTTTAGTTGTGCATGTCTCAATGCTCAGACTTCGTCTGGATGTTACATTTCATCTGGCCAGTACAAGTGTTATTATACCATGGGAAAAACAATGGAAAATTACTGCTTCACAACATCGTCCTGTGATTTTACAAGACATTCTCTGATCTCCTTCTCGTGAAGACAAACATCCCTTTAAACCATGCAATCACGCCATTAAACAACAATAGCAAGGACATGATCATATAAATGATAAAAATATAAAATGACAAGTGAATAATAAAATGAATAAATGATGTAAATCAATAATAAAGTGATCAAATCAAATGACAACGACATAAATGGCTGATTATAAATGATTATAGAATTAAATTGTATAAAAACTAAGAAAATAAAGCACAGCACAGAAGTATGGTTGCTCTCTTAAATTAACACACACATGTTGCTATTGAGAATCCATAGATCCTGTACATGTTTACCCAGTGTGTTCAAAGATGTGCATGTGTATTATTATTTGTGTGTAATTCATGCACACTATGTTTGTATATTGCAGTGACTTAGGGCATGTTTTCACGACATCGATGTACTATAATCAGACGACAGTGTTGTCAAAATGATCCCCGTTCTCACGGATCTGTGAAAATGACAAAACAGGCTGTAATATTCATGCCAGGCTAGTAGTTGATGTCATTTTGTCAACAAACACCTTCAAACACATAATACACATGGGCATGATGTCATTGATTTACAGAATAAGTCCTTATTTCATTGCTGAAACACATGCATTTAATCCGTTTTTTAAATTGGTTTTAAAACACCTTTTAAACATTTTAGGAACATTTTAGGAATTTCCCAATTATGAACAGATATTTCCCACCAAAATGAAAATTCTGTCATCATCAACTCACATTCATGTTGATCAAAATAAACATGACACCCGTGTAAGAAGTCAACATGTCTTTTGCCTGAGGAAAATGATAGGCATCACAGTCTCTCCTTTTCCAGCAACTCGCCAGTTTTCACTCCGCATTTCATCTGTTCCTAATCAGGCCATTAGCTCCTAAAAGGATTTTTATATTCTTCTGTGCATCCTCTTGTTTTTCTAATAAAATCCTGGACTTTGGAAAATTTTTGCAGAATACAAGATTTTCAGTAAATAACTTTAATTTGAACAACTTCTTTCTGTTTCTTATGTATAATGCACTGCATCAGAACATGTAAAGTATGTAAGTGGAGAACAGAAGAACAGTGTGTGAGTGCTGTATATATGTGCTGTATATCTGTCAAACTGCAGACTCCATCCACTTTCATTGTACAGAAAAAAGTAACCACATCCTGCTCAAGAGGTCATTTTGCTTTCTGCATAAAAACAATCGTATGTGTCTAGAGCTGGACTAGAGACATGGGGTGGGTAGTTGATGTCAGAATTAACATTTTTAGCTGAACTATTTTACCTTTATAAAAGTAGTTAAGTTATAATAATATGATTATCACATAGAAAGGCACAAAGTATAATAAAATAAAATGTTACATGTGTACATTTGTACCAATTGTATTATTTCTACAAAAGAGGGAAAAAAAACATGAAAATCAAAGAAAATGTTTTTCTCAAGAAAGCATCAACAGAAAATCACAATAATCAATAATCATAATCAATATTCTAGATAAACACAAGCTCAATTAAAAATCAATTACAAATAGTGCCATAGGGCTGTCAACATTGACGCGTTAACACATGCGATTAATTTGAAATGACGCTAAATACAGGTGTAAACCGGGTCTAAAATGTTTTGAGTTTGTGCACTTTCCACCACTTCCAGAGGGAGTTGAAAACACATTGGACCGGATTGCTTTCATAGAGCAGACGCTCACGTGATCGAACATGTTCGAACAACCACTAAAAGACGCCTACTCTCCGCCTACTGATCTAATGAGTGAACATTAAGGCCCTGTCCCAAATGGTGCACTTCATGTGGACTTTCGGTCTCGTGGACTGGAATCCTTGCGAAAGGCCAATCAGACAATGGATGGGAGGGGATTTCGCTCACAGACAAATGTTGAAATGGCTGAGAAGAAAATATTACGTTTTTACTCTTTTATGACCTAGATGTACATTTTACCAGTTGTTACCTACAGTTTATACAAACATTATGGTCATCAACCAGTGGTTGATGTCTCAAACATAATAATAGTGCATTGGATAATACGATCGCATTATGATTCATTAAATAAATAGAACCGAATGTCAGGGCTTTACTGAGTCACATATAAACACAGTATGAATATTGAAACCTGTAAATTCATCTGAAACTCATGCACATTTTCATTATGTGTTTAAATTGTAATCTTAGTTCAAATGGAACATTATGTATTATTATGTACAACTGTATACATCATTTAAATAAGCATGATGTATCTATTGTCTAATGCCCAGCTGGCATGCACAATATCAAAATACAGAACTGTAAAAGCCGGCTGTGTAGTTGACATGCAGATAAGACGTCGGAGCGCAAAAATGTGATTTCTCCTGTCCAACAACAACCAGACCGTTATTTCCGGCGTGACGATCGAGTCTGTCCCAAAAATACCTCTCAATGCGCCCTCGTGGACTCGCGCCAAGGGCCCTATAGGTCTGCACTACATGACGTCACCAAAGTGTGGACTCTGAGGAAGTCCACAAGTCCGGAGTGTGCCATTTGGGACAGGGCCTATGAGAAGCGCACTAGCCAGACGGGATTTAAACTTTGTCGGTGGAAGACCAAATTTAGTTTTTTTAAAGATGAAAAACATACCAAGCACAATGTTCTCTTACCATTCCTGATTTCTAACACTCTCACAGCGATCTTGTGGCTGTCAGAGTAGAAACGAAAGCTGATGCTCTCCAAAAGTTTTTCCATTGTCTCCAGGCGCGTTCATATGTAAACTGCATTATAGTCCTTCACATCTATTGCGATCTCAATATTTGGCCAGTTGATAATACCTATAATATCAAAATCGACTGCTGGCGGTAGATCCTTTTCCTATTTAGTACCTAAACTCTGGAACAGTCTTCCTAACATTGTCCGGGAAGCAGACACACTCTGTCAGTTTAAATCTAGACTAAAACGCATCTCTTTAACCTGACATTCATATAGAACACTATACAGTTCTATTATTCAAATCAGTTAGATGATTATTAAGCTGCACAGTTTAGGTCAGCCGGAACCGGGAACCCTTCCTATAACACCTGATGTACTCTTACATCATAAGAACAGTGGCGTCTACGCTAATATTAGTCTCTCTGTTTATCCCGAGGTTTACCGCAGTCCGCCGGATCCAGGCCGAATCCAGATCTGATGAAGGACCTGGACACGACGACAAGGCAGTCCTGAATTGTCAGCTAGTCTCTCCCCTGTGAAGGCCTCCTTCCCTTCCCTTTACCATCAGATAAAATGTTGTTAAATAATTCCAGTTCAACATGGCTATGCACTGTAAAGCTGCTTTGAAATGATCTATGTTGTTAAAAGCGATATATAAATGAAGGTGACTTGACTAAATCTGATGGTTTACTTTGCTGGATATAGCAAATGGTGATAAAATGAACATGTTAAACTAGACAAATGATGTATGGTTAATTTTACGGCAAGTGTGCGATTTAATCACGATAAAAAAAAAATGAATTTATTGACAGCCCTATTGACAGTCTAATGACATTCATTGATTCTATATTTGTAAAGTGAGAAATGAAATACTCACACGTTCCTGTTCATCAAGATATTTAAATTTCGCCTTTGAGAAATCTGTCAGTATACACCTAGCAAGCCAATCAATGGTATAATTCACCTACAGTCGCCCACAGATAAATTAAAAAGAGAATAGCATTAGTTTTTTTTTTTTTTTTGAAGGGCTATATATAATTTTTCTATATATTTTAAAAAATATGTCAGTTCTAGTTCCTCCCCTTTATAACCCTAATTATTACATTTCTATATACAAAAACTCTTCTTACCACGCTTACAAACGACAATAGTCCACCCACGCTGATAATTGTTGTTAAAAAACAGAATTGTTTTGCCTGTACAAAGATCAAAAACAAAAAAACACTTAATGTACATGTCTCAAACAACTTTGGTTCTAATTCATTTAGTCACTATGAGTTGGGATCATGCCTGAGAATTGGGATCGTGCCTGAGAGTCCTATCTCCTTTGAATGTTAATGTACCTTTGTTAATGGACATTGGCGGGTGAGTTTTGCATTGCGTACCACTCCCTGTGCTGCCTGTATATAGGAAGCGAGCAGTCAGAGATATGAGACGGTGCGTCGCGCAGGTGTCGCTCATTAGTAATCACGCCACCGGCCTCGTGCCTCTCTCTCCCATCCCTTGGTCTTGTCCTGCTCACCACAGATACATTTCCTCATTCTCTGGGTCCCAAAAAGGCGCTAACTGTGAGCCGTGTAATGCCTCGCCCCTCTCAGTCCCCTCTTTCATTGCCAGCAGCGTTGAAACACAAACCTTTCCTACACTTCACATCATGTGACTGACATACCAGTACAAATTCATCCCCTTCGGGCTGTCCCCGTCGCCCCACGTCTTTAAGAAGGTCGCAGTGGCCACTCCTTAACCATCTACGGGAAGTGGGTGTTCGCATCCACAACTATCTCGACGACTGGTTAATCTTGGCCCACTCGCGAGATCAGTTGTGCGAATCGCAGGGACCTGGTGCTTAGACACCTCAGCCATCTAGGGCTTTAGTTCAACTGGGAAAAGAGCAAACTCTCCCCCAAGCAGAGGATCTGTTTTCTCGTTATGGAGTTGGATTCGGTCCTGAATGGCTCATCTCAAGAACGAGAGTGCTCAGTCAGTGCTGATCTGCTTAAATTTGGTCAAGGGCAGGACAGCGGTCTCACTGAAATTATTTCAAAGGCTCTTGGGGCATATGGCATATCACAGTTACGCTGCTCTTATTGCTTCATATGAGACCACTTCAGCATTGGTTACACGACCGAGTCCTGAGATAGGCATGGCACCGTGGCACTCTCTGAGTGACCATCACTCCAACCTACCGCTAAGCTTTCAGCCCGTGGTCAGACCTTGCTTTTCTATGGGCCGGAGTTCCCTAGAACAAGTTTCCAGGCTTGTTGTTGTCTCAATAGATTGGCTGGGGTGGCGTGTGCCTTCACCACTGGCTGGGGTGGCGTGTGCAACAGGCATGCTACCTTGGGCTCCTGGACAGGACCTTGACTGCAGTAGCTTTTCAATTGCCTAGCTTATCACTTGAGTTACTAACAATGTTCCTTGCCCTCCGCCAGTTTCTACGTTGCTGCGGCACAAGCATATACTGATCCGGACAGACAACACATTGACTGTTGCATACATCAACCGTCAAAGTGGTCTACACTCCTGTCACATAACACAACTCGCCATGCCATCTCCTCATCTGGAGTCAGAAGCGATGCAGGTTATATTCCAGGCAAGCTCAATCCTGCAACCAACGCGCTCCCACAACAGCTCACACTCCCGGGAGAGTAGAGACTCCACCCCAAGGTGGTCCAGCTAATTTGGAGGCGCTTCGGAACCACTCAGGTAGACATGTTTGCTGCTCTGGACACGTCCCACTGCCAGTTGTTCTATTGCCTGACTGAGGGAACCCTCGGCACAAATGCACTGGCACACAGCTGGCCCCAGGGCCTATGGAAAGTATGCATTTCCCCTAGTGAGCCTAATCATACAGTCCCTGTGCAAGGTCAGGAAGGACTAGGAGCAGGTCTTGCTGGTAGCACCATATTGGCCCACCCGGACCTGGTTCCCGGAACTTATACTCCTCCCCCCTCCCTGGCACATTCCCCTGAGGAAGGACCTGCTTTCTCAGGCACCGGGCACCATATGGCAGTGAGTCATTCTTTCCTTTCTGCAAGATGGGTAAAAGGCACACTATGCAGTTTCCGTTTTTCTCAAACAGCGACCCCTAGAGTTGCTGTAGAGTACTTGTATTTAACGTTACTGTCATAAATACCATTCACGCATTGCCATCTCTGCACTCTTCTGACTGCGCTTTCTTCGTTTTCTTCGTCGACTAAAATGACTTGCCATGATTCACGTCTGAAATGCGTGCTAGTGTCTTCCATAGAGGCTGCTTCATATGTTGTTGATGTATGTGACGTTGTGCCGTAAAGCAAGTCGTGATTCTCGCGAGATTTGTTGGAGTGCCACCTCTCAAACCTGCATTGCTGGTTTTGCCAGCGGCAATTGCATGTGTCTCACGGTGAATGCGTGAGAGTTGGCGGGTGGTCGTCTATGATAACAGGAGGTCCTCCAGTAGGTGCTCGTGCTTCCATGGCGGTTTCAGTTGTGCTTCATCCTCCTTTGGCATGGCAACAAACAACCATTACACTGAAATAGAGTGCGCGCCGTGCGGAGCGTACGTAATGCAATCTAGGAGCAGTGATTTGCCAAACCTCCCTTATTGCAGTCGCACACATTTCTTCTGATTTTATTTTGTAGTAACGAGTAACGAAGATGCTTAGTGAAAATATATCGGAGTAAAAGTATACATTTTATCTAGGAAATGTAGTGGAGTAAAAGTAAAAGTTGAAATAAATTTAGATAGTGAAGTAAAGTACAGATACGTGAAATTTCTACTTAAGTACAGTAACGAAGTATTTGTACTCCATTACATTACAACACTGCACATCACAACGCAGTAGAAAGTAAGTCTGTGGGAAAGCACGACCTGGTCATCAGGTTCCTGAGCGGTGCGAGGAGGTTGTACCTGTTGGATCTCTTAAGATCCTGTCTCTTAAGCAAGCGCTCACTTGCATTAAGAGGATCGGGACCTGCAAACATTTTTGGTCAACGAAACGTGCCTGGATATGTGCCCAAAGTTCCCACCACTCCTTTCAGGGACCAGTGGCCTCCTCCTGGGCGTTGATGCACAGCACCTTGCTGGCAGACATCTGCAGAGCTATGGGCTGGGTGACACCTAACACGTTTGCAAGGTTCTACAACCTCCAAATTGAGCCTGTTTCTTCCTGTGTGTTGTCTACAAACAGATGATATATGGGTGGATGGGCTCGGTGTCCGGCTTGCAGTGCCTTTCCTCTCCTAGGACGGGATACGTGTTATTTTGCTCCACAGGTGAGTCCCCAAATGGCGAACCCTGCTTGGTGTTCCTCCAGCACTTCGCCAGGTATATCACTTTTGTGCATGCCCGGTGGTCAGCACCTATGCTAGACAAGGTCCCTATATGTTGTAATTCCCTTCGGGTGATCCCATATGTGTATTCTTCCATGGTGCGGCTTCCCGGTTGGCAAGCCCATGTCTTTCTCTTGGCAGAGCCGCTCTGCCGTCCATGTTGGTGTTGCCACCACCCTAGCTAGGTTGGATCCTCTGCAGGGACCCCTTCCATTTGTAGTACTGCCCTCTAGACAGTCCATATGTGTAACTCCACATGCTACCTCCCTACGGGCAGGATGTGGTCTCTGTAGCGTCCCTTTCTGGATGTATTAGGCACGCTTTCCCAGTGTTTGGGTCAAGTAGGAACAGCAGTGATTGACTTCTTTAAGTAAGCCCTGTCCAAGGGGTGCGGGAGGATCAGGCGGCTTATGCGGAGCACTGGAAGGTGCAGCAATTGTGGCGTTTTTCTGAGTGATCCCAATTAATCAGGCACTGACGTAACTCGTAGTGACTGACTGAATGAGAACGTTGATGTTACCTATTGTAACCCTGTTCCCTGAAGGAGGAAATGGAGACGTTACTTCCCATCGTCACAATCCCTGTGCTCACCGTTGAGCTACCGTCTCTCTGCTTGATTTCTATAGCACAGGGCATGGTTTACGATGCAAGTCTCGCTTGCCAATGTCCATTTGCTGGTTCTGTTAACACAAGAAGGTTATAGGACTCTCAGGTGAGACCCTAATTCGTTAGGCACTGACGTAATGTCTTCGTTCCCTCCTTCAGGGGTTACAATAGGTAACCTAGATGTTTTGTTCTCTGAAAATATAACTGTATTGGAGGGGGTGAATTGGAATCCTTTGCTGCTTCAAAGTATATGTAATGAGTGATTATAATCAAGGTATTAATCAATATTTTTCCTTCTAAATATCAAATGAGTTGAATGACTTCTCTGGAGATTTTACTTTGTTATAGAAGTTACCAGTGTGATTACTGAAATGTTCTTTTCATGTATTCTTTAATGTCAGTATTTGATATCTGAATGCAGTAACAATGCTTGCCTATTTATCCTGGCTTCCAGAAATGAAATAGGGACTGGTTTTGTGTTTGAGAAAGGTCTTCAACGTGTTAAAACATATAGGGGTCATTGAAGTCTATAGTTTAAGGGACCATTTCTCAGTTAAAGCCTTACTTTCCATTTAGACTAAAGTTTCCTATATCCTTGAGAGAAAGAACTTGTTATCTTGATGTTTTGAGATGAGACTCCTGTTTATAGTTAGAGTCTGGCCAAATCCAACCTTTGGAAAAGCTGTGTGTCGATGTGTGTGTTAGTCTTTTTGGTTACAGGTTAAGGAACCACTGGCATTATTGGAGATTTACTGAGTTGTTGTTCGGGACATGCTGGCTGCCAACATCCCAAATCTGCGACCTGGAAGGTCATGACGTGCCTAACTTCAGGGCCAGAGTGTCAGCTGCATAATCTATGGAGATATGCTATATAGATATGATATAATCTATTCTATCTGAATATGTGTGGAAAATTACTATGTTTATCAATTTCTTAGCCAATCAGAATCATTCAGCCTGTAAGCAATGATGTAGCTTAGACTTTGGAAATGGTATAACTGCTGTGATCTTTTTGTAACTGTAAGCAGGGCTGCCTCCGAACTCCTGTGTGAGTCTTGAAGCTGACCTCTGCTGATGAAACTGCAAACTATCTTCAGTAAAACATTTCTTCAATTTTTTATAATTCTGACTCCGGGTCTTCTTTCAAACATCTGGTCCTTGGGTCCTAAACTGTTAACCCCTAACAGCATTATATTAAGTTTAATGTCATTAACAAAGGTTGAACTGTCCTTATTTGGAAAACTCACCTGGCCATAAACCAGAACATCTAAACGAATGCCATATCCCTTGATCAGGGTCCTGGTGTCCTTGCCATCACTGTTCTTGTAGTATTTAGCAAATCTGTAAAGATTACACAAAAACACCCATTTATTTGCAACATTTGTTCACTTCTTCTGAAGAATCATCTTTACTAGTTACTGTTAGACTGGAACCAAGCTGTCTAGACTCAGAAAGGGCTACACTCTTAGAAAACAAAGGACTTTTATGGAAATTAGCTTTTCCCTGAATTTATTTACAATTAAATAAAAAAAAATTATTATGTGTGTTTCTGGCTCCAGGCTGATGCTAAATTACGTTGAGATTGTTAATTTGTCTATACCATATAGAATAGATATAAATTTAGGTATGTTGCAAATTAGCGATAACAGGCATTTAGGGTTATTTTTTTTACAAAATGGTAAAATTAATAAAACACATTTTCCCATCTCAGGTATGTAGATTTTATTCATGGCACAAAGTTGTTAGTTGTTTTTTTTTTTGTTTGTTTTGTTTTTTTTGGCTGAAACCATCTAAATACGGCATTATTATATGTAGCCATTATAGCCCAATCCAGCCATTATGGACGAATGTCGCGAATTTGCTACAAACAGAAATCTACAAAGTACGTAAAAAATATTCGTCACATGAAGTCTATATGAAAAACATAGCTATAGAGGCAATCAATAAACTGGTACATATTTTTATCTTAGCACAACTTAACTTATTTTGGGCAATTTCTCCACATTTGCGCCCTTGATATGCGGATTTTGCAAACCAAAATATTAGCTTCTGTGAACCTGATGTAGTTCCCATTCCGACCGCTCCTACGAGAAACCAGTGCGTGCAAAAGGTTCCTAGGTATGTATCGAATGTGCACAAACAGGCATTGGGGGAAAACACACGCTATCTCGCCTGCAGTCTGAATGGAAGGGGTTTGTTGCAAATTCACGACAGTCGGCGTTAAGGGGTTTTAAACTCTCTTCAACATGGGCATCCTTATCACTGAGTCACTGAGTCAATCATAATTTAATTATAAAGCCCAAAAACAACAGTGGTTGAGCATTGCGCTGAACAATATAATTAAGACAAAAAACAATATGACAATAAGACACAAACACACAATTGATGTTTAGACAAACCCCATTTGACTCAGTGACTATAAGCCTTCTCAAAGAGAGGTTTTTAATTTTGCTTTAAAGGTGCAATGTGTGATATTTCTGAGGATCTATTGACAGAAATGCAATATAAGATCCATAACTATGTTTTCAGTGGTGTATAAAGACCTTACTTAATGAACTGTTATGTTTGATTTACCTTAGAATGAATAATTTATATCTACATAAGTGCAGGCACCCCCTTCTATGACAGTGACGTCATGTTTCTACCATAGCCGACAGCGAACAAACAGCGCTACAGAGCGTGTTTCGTCACTAACTTGAATGAGAAGCAGCAGAAAAAGATGCAGCAGAATACTCAGGTTGTCCCTGACACTGCAAACGTGGAGAAAAACATGCTGTCTGAACGACGCCTTGGACATCGTAACGTTAGCTATTTCCCCTTACCTAGCTGCTTTGATGCTCTTATCCATAGGTCTTATCTTATACTAACTAGCATGGAAACAGGCTATGGTTGTCACGTTTCTGTTTGTTTTTGGACTGTTTTTGTGATTTGTATTCAGCTCATTAATTCATCTGTCTCACATGTGCCCTGTTAATCACCTCATTTAGTTATCTCGTTTGTTTTGCCCCAGCTGTGTCTTATTTCCCTGATCTGTTTCCTTGTGTATTTAAGTCCTGTGTGTTCCTTCAGTCTTTGTCGGTCATTGTAGTGTCAAGGTCGGTGTTGAGTGTTGTTGTGATTCTGAGTTCCTGAGTATTCATGTAATCTGAGTTTGTGAATAAACCAGATGTATTAAAATCCTGTCTCATCGTCTTCGGCCTGCAATACCCTAACAATGGTAAAGTCAGTGAATAAAAGACTAACACAATGATGAACAAGTAAAAATAACAATCGCAATTGCATGTGGTTTTACTGAATAATTAAGTAAATATAATTTAATATAAAATATAATATAAAGAAACCTCATTGCTTGACTTGCTACTCTCTGCTGACTCAGACAACGAAATCTTCCGATCCTATGTCGGCCACCGTAGCTTCTCATTCAAGTTTGCAATTTGAAGGATTGGCCGCGAGTGACTGACTGTTTGCAATTCGCAAACTCACCACTAGATGTCGCTAAAAATCACACACTGCAACTTTAAAGGGATAGTTCACCCAAAAATGAAAATTCTGTCATCATTTACTCACCCTCAAGTTGTTTGCAAAGAGTGTAAGTCGGGGTGAAGTGTTCATATTTGCGAGTGCCAGTCAGAAGTCTAGCAGCTATGTTTTGGACTGTTTGTAAGTGATTTATATAGGATTGGCTAATACCTATATACATTGAGTTGCAGTAGTCTAGTCGAGATGAGATAAAATCATGTATTAAAGCCTCAAACTCAAGGAGTCTGAGGCTGAAAGAAACATACTTGTTACTAACAAAACCTTGGTTCCCTGAAATAACAGGAATGAGTATTGCGTCGCTAAATGCTTTGGGAAATCTACTTTTTCTCCAAATACTGAAGCCATATTGAGTCACGCAGTGAAACTTCATGAACCTATGGGTCTTCAGCCCATCTGAACTGAAGTGGGCAGAGCACTCTATATATACTCTTAAGGCCTGAATAGGGCAGAATAAGTGCAAATCTTGCCTGTCCTCTGAAACCAGAAGAGAGAGTAATTACCTGTGCTCTGAATGGAGTAGAGAGCATGTTAGGTACATAGCTGTCTTGGTTTGAGGATGACTTTACAGAATATCAAAGCAAGATGCACTCACAGAGAGGGCTTGCAAATCACACACTCGCTTAACCGACGCTGGGGCAAGTAGGACGGCTGTCTATAGCGGAAAGTGCCACAGCTCGGTCGACTGGAACAGCTCGAAGGGTGGGCCCCTAATGGTCCTAAGGACTGTAGATGTTGGAATAGTAAGGGGACAAAGCCGGTTCAGCCTTCTAGCCACCTTCAGAAAATGAATGGCAAAGTTGTTCCGGCCTATAGACTGGCCGGCCACAGGAGCGTGGTACACTGTTAAACTACCAAGCTCTGGGGTCTAGATTAATGGTGGATGTTTTGTCTTGGTCTGAGTATTTAAAGAAATGTTGCAAGAGGAAAAATGGAGCGTATCTGAAAGAAAACAAAATTAGACTTTTTTCGCATTTCGAGGACAGAGAGCATGATTTCATACAGAAAGGCCTTAAAGGGGTCATATAATGCCATTTTTGTACAAGCTAATATGATTCTTTAGGGTCTAAATTAAAAGTTTGTAATATACTTTAATTAAAAATTCTCATTAGTATTGTAAGAAAACACAAATTTTACCTGGTCAAAAACAGCTCTGTTTTCAGCACGCCGTTTCAGTGCATGTGTCTTTAAATGTTAATGAGCTTTGCTCACCCCGCCCCTCTGTTCTGTGCGTACACAATAACCACGCGTTGTTCATTATAAACGTGGGATTATGAATTATATTGAGAACATCGTACATAGAAAACATGCCATAATGAACCCTGAGTGTAAACCTTAGACGCATTCATCGTGAAGCCTGCAGCAAGGTTTGCAAATTTCGCAAAGATTAATATAAATACTAATATAAAGGTTAATAAAACATTACACTCACATCTTCTGGAGGTTCAGCAGTAACACGTTGGTACCGATCCGTTTTTTCTCGTTTGTTAAGCTGTCTGGTGTGAAATGATTCGCGCAAACATGAAAGCACAGACGATCGAGGGGAATCCCAGTGAGGGAATCCCCGCGTCAATCCTTTGGGCATATCGCTTCAAAAACAAAACTCAGCCACTGCATCTTCAAGGCTCGGATTTAGGAACATCCAAATGACTGCTGTGTTCCTTATTACATCTAAGAACAGAACACCACAATTGCTTAGACGCCATTCTACTCCAGCATATCAACAATGGCGGACTACTATGACGACGGCTGTCACAGCTCGCTCAGGGCGGGTCTTATGTTGAAACACGGCTGTCAATCACAATAGCGGGAGGGGCAATGGATATTATGACGTCACAATATCGAACGGCTTGATTTCATAGAGGGTCAAACATATAAGGAGATTAAAACAAAACCACTGGATGGATTTTTATCATGATAGGATGGTTGTGTACAGGCACTGCCAACAGACATTTCAGTGCAATCAACTTGTAAAAGTGCATGTACCATTATATGACCCCTTTAAAAACTGCTAGATCTGCTTATTTTTTTGTCTCTTAGAAGAAGACATACACAACCCTAGTGCTACTACAGTATTGCATCAGGCAGTGCATTTTAGTGTCCCTGAGGAACAATTCCATTCATTCATTGCTATAGGGGAGGAAGAACTGTCTGAACTTGTTAAATCATCTAAATCAACAACATGTATGTTAGAGCCTATACCGACTAAGCAACTGAAAGAGGGGGAGAAATTACCCCAGGGCATGATACAAGACAACCAACCATGTCTTGTGTAAGTACACTCTCAGAATAGGTGTAGCACTGGGGCAGGACGACTGAAGTTTTAGAGCTCCGCCTAACAAATTGGATGTAGAGGCTAAAAATTAAATTTCCGTTTAGAGCAACAGAGTGTTGCTAGACCAGTCTAAATAGGGTGAGCCTCATCCTCGTATTATTGTAATATTATTCTAAGTGTAAATGGAAACCATAGCATGATTATATAAAGTCTCTTAGAAGAAAACAAGTCTCTTAGAAGAGTGTGTACAGATCCGTGAGCACTAAATAGCACACTATTAGAAACTAGAAAAAAAGTTTGTTGAGACAAACTTTAAGTTGGCTTGAGAAAGCCAGACCAGAGAGTTCGAAGAAGTTTAAATAAGTTTGAAGTTTAAATTAGTTTAAAGTTTGATAGATAGAAAGAATAGTTAAAAGAAAGAAAAATATTAGTTAGAAAGAAAGAATAGTTAGAAAGAAAAAATATTAGTTAGAAAGAAAGAAAGATTAGTTAGAAAGAAATATTAGTTAGAAAGAAAGATTAGTTATGAAGAATGGAAGATTAGTTAGAAAGACATTTGTTAGAAAGAAAGAAAGAAAGATGGATTAGTTAGAAAGAAAGAAAGAGAGAAGAAAGAAAGATTAGTTAGAAAGAAAGTAAGACTCATTCGAAAGGAAGAAAAAATTGTTAGAAAGAAAGAAAGAAAGATTAGTTAGAAAGAAAGAAAGTAAGGAAGAAAGAAGGATTAGTTAGAAAGAAAGAAAGGAAGAAAGAAGGATTCATTAGAAAAAAAGAAAGATTGGTTAGAAAGAAAGAAATATTAGTTAGAAAGAGAGAAAGAAAGATTGATTAGTTAGAAAGAAAGAGAGATAGATTAGTTAGAAAGATAGATAGATTACTTAGAAATGAAGAAAGATAGATTAGTAAGTTAGAAAGATAGATAGATTAGAAAGAAAGAAAGAAAGAAAGAAAGAAAGAAAGAAAGAAAGAAAGAAAGAAAGAAAGAAAGAAAGAAGGAAATAAAGTAAGATTCATTAGAAAGGAAGAAAGAAAAAATAGAAAGAAAGAAAGAAAAAAGAAAAAGAAAAAAGAAAGATTGATTAGTAAGAAAGAAAGAAAAAAGAAAGAAAGAAAGAAAGAAAGAAAGAAAGAAAGAAAGAAAGATTAGTTAGAAAGAAAGGAAGGAAGGAAGAAAGAAGGATTAGTTAGAAAGAAAGAAAGAAAGAAAGAAAGAAAGAAAGAAAGAAAGAAAGAAAGAAAGAAAGAAAGATTGATTAGTTAGAAAGAAAGAAATATTAGTTAGAAAGAGAGAAAGAAAGATTGATTAGTTAGAAAGAAAGAGAGATAGATTAGTTAGAAAGATAGATTAGTAAGGAAGAAATTAATATATATAAGTTAGTTAGAAAGATAGATAGATTAGTTAAAAAGAAAGATAGATTAGTTAAAAAAAAAGAAAGATAGATAGATTAGTTAGAAAGAAAGATAGATAAGTTAGTTAGAAAGATAGATTAGTAAGAAAGAAAGAAAGATAAGTTAGTTAGTTAGTTAGTTAGTTAGTTAGTTAGTTAGTTAGTTTAGTTAGTTAGAAAGATAGATTAGTTATCAAGAAAGAAAGATAAGTTAGATAGATAGATAGATAGATAGATAGATAGATAGATAGATAGATAGATAGATAGATAGATAGATAGATAGATAGATAGATAGATAGATAGATAGATAGATAAGTTAGTTAGTTAGTTAGAAAGATAGATTAGTTAAAAAGAAAGAAAGATAGATAGATAGATAGATAGATAGATAGATAGATAGATAGATAGATAGATAGATAGATAGATAGATAGATAGATAGATAGATAGATAGATAGATAGATAAGTTAATTAGAAAGATATATAGATTAGTTGAAAAGAAAGATAGATAAGTTAGTTAAAAAGAAAGACAGAAAGATTGATAAGTTAGTTAGAAAGAAAGATTAGTTATGAAGAATGGAAGATTAGTTAGAAAGAAAGACATTTGTTAGAAAGAAAGAAAGAAAGAAAGAAAGAAAGAAAGAAAGAAAGAAAGAAAGAAAGAAAGAAAGAAAGAAAGAAAGTTTAGTTAGAAAGAAAGTAAGATTCGTTCGAAAGGAAGAACAATTTGTTAGAAAGAAAGATACATTAGTTAGAAAGAAAGAAAGATAGATTAGTTAGAAAGAAAGAAAGATTAGTTAGAAAGAAAGAAAGAAAGAAAGAAAGAAAGAAAGAAAGAAAAATTAGTTAGAAGGAAAGAATGGAAGATTAGTTAGAAAGAAAGAAAGAAAGAAAGAAAGAAAGAAAGAAAGAAAGAAAGATTGATTAGTTAGGAAGAAAGAAAGAAAGAAAGAAAGAAAGAAAGAAAGAAAGAAAGAAAGAAAGAAAGAAAGAAAGAAAGAAAGAAAGAAAGAAGAAAGAAAGATTAGTTAGAAAGAAAGTAAGATTCGTTCGAAAGGAAGAAAAAATTGTTAGAAAGAAAGAAAGAAAGATTAGTTAGAAAGAAAGTAAGATTCGTTCGAAAGGAAGAAAAAATTGTTAGAAAGAAAGAAAGAAAGATTAGTTAGAAAGAAAGAAAGTAAGGAAGAAAGAAGGATTAGTTAGAAAGAAAGAAAGAAAGGAAGAAAGAAGGATTCGTTAGAAAAAAGAAAGAAAGATTGGTTAGAAAGAAAGAAATATTAGTTAGAAAGAGAGAAAGAAAGATTGATTAGTTAGAAAGAAAGAGAGATAGATTAGTTAGAAAGATAGATAGATTAGTTAGAAATGAAGAAAGATAGACTAGTAAGTTAGAAAGATAGATAGATTAGAAAGAAAGAAAGAAAGAAAGAAAGAAAGAAAGAAAGAAAGAAAGAAAGAAAGAAAGAAAGAAAGAAAGAAAGAAAGAAAGAAAAATTAGTTAGGAAGAAAGAAAGAAAGAAAGAAAGAAAGAAAGAAAGAAAGAAAGAAAGAAAGAAAGAAAGAAAGAAAGAAAGAAAGATTGGTTAGAAATAAAGTAAGATTCATTAGAAAGGAAGAAAGAAAAATTAGAAAGAAAGAAAGAAAAAAGAAAAAAAGAAAAAAGAAAGATTGATTAGTAAGAAAGAAAGATGAAAGAAAGAAAGAAAGAAAGAAAGAAAGAAAGAAAGAAAGAAAGAAAGAAAGAAAGAAAGAAAGATTAGTTAGAAAGAAAGGAAGGAAGGAAGGAAGAAAGAAGGATTAGTTAGAAAGATGGAATAGATGTTGATGCCGTTGAAATTCTGCAGCAGAGCGATGACATCTCAGATCTTTACCTAGTCTTGTGTAATTTGCATTTAGCCAAGGCTGCAAAGCCGACTCCGTGTTTCAAATATGTGAGACCTATCACTTCTGCTACTAAAGATTGCTTTATTAATAATCTTCCTGATCAGTTTCATCATCTCAGCATCCCAGATAGCTTAGAAGAACTAGATATTACAACAGAAACATTTAACTCTCTCTTTTCCAGCACTTTAGACACAGTTGCTCCGTTGCGCTTAAAGAAGATTATAGTCCAACGCCGTGGTACAACGAGCACACTCGGGCCCTTAAGAGAGCAGCCAGAAAAATGGAGCGCAACTGGAAGAAAACAAAACTAGAGGTATTTCGCATTTCATGGAAGGAGAGCTCAATTACTTACAGAGAGGCTTTAAAAGCTGCTAGATCTGCTTATTTTTCAACCCTATTAGAAGAAAATAAACATAATCCTAGGTATTTATTTGAAACGGTGGCTAAACTAACGAAAAATAAAGCTTCAGGCACCGAAGTTTCCAAGCAACACAGCAGAAATGACTTTATGAACTTCTTCACTTATAAGATTGATAATATCAGGGACAAAATTATAACTATGCAACCGTCTACTACAGTATCGCATCAGGCAGTGCATTGTAGTCTCCCTGAGGAAAAATTTGATTCATTCGTTGCTATAGGAGAGGAAGAATTTACTAAACTCATTAAATCATCTAAATCTACAACATGTATGTTAGACCCTATACCAACTAAGCTACTGAAAGAAATACTTCCAGAGGTCATAGATCCTCTTCTTAATATCATTAATTCGTCTTTGTCTCTAGGATACGTACCAAAAACCTTTAAGCTGGCTATGATTAAACCTCTTGTTAAAAAAACGCAACTTGATCCTTCAGAATTAGTCAATTACAGGCCGATCTCGAATCTACCTTTTCTGTCAAAGATATTAGAAAAGGCAGTATCCTCACAACTGTGTTCCTTTCTTGAAAGAAATGATATCTGCGAGGATTTCCAGTCAGGATTTAGACCGTACCATAGTACCGAGACAGCTCTCGTTAGAGTCACAAATGATTTGCTCTTATCATCCGATCGTGGTTGTATCTCTCTATTAGTGTTACTCGATCTTACAGTTTTTCTCAGTCGCTTTGGTGCATTTCTCATAACACTATTTACATTTGCACAACAGTTAATGCAGTTCTCAAAACAATTAGTACAAACTGCAAAACCTAGTTGATAACCTGCAAAAGCGTGTCACTTGCTCAAAATGGATAGCTCATTCCTCAAAAGCAAGTATTTATGTCAATGAATGTGTCAGTGTCATCAAGATGAAAAGTCCTGACACCATCGTTTATGAACAAGATAGTCAAATGGCTTTGTCATGTTTTCATTATGACAGTTTACTCTGTAAATGTTTTCCAATGATAAAAGTCAGATCTTGGTGACACAGTGACTACCTGAAAATGCTCAAGACAGCGCTAAATACTATTTGCACAGCCATTTGAAAAATACAGTAAAGTTAAACATTACTGTATTTATGAGGTAACTGAGTACAAGACACTGAATATGTATGTTTCACATTTTTACTGCATATGCTCTTTGCAATTCTAATTTGTTCACAGCATTGTGCAAAAGAAAAAATACACCATTATTTACAACAAACATAAACTCCCTTTGGGTAGAGCTGTGCACAACTGTACGCAATATTGCAGTACATATTGGAACTGAACATACAACATACATAGTGCTGTAATCATTCATGCACATCCAGACGTTCCTCTCTTTACAGTTTTTCTCAGTCGCTTTGGTGCATTTCTCACATCACTATTTACATTTGCACAACAGTTAGTTCAACCTCCACAACATTTAGTCATTTGTGCACATCCTAGTAGCAGTTTCTCATTCCTTCCAACAAATTGCAAATGCTTTTGGACATGCATCAGTTGCTTTCATACAACTCTCTGCTATTTGATAACATTATCATTTGCTTAAGTCATGTCAGTCAAAATTAACTATACTTGTGAATACTGAATAGTCATTCCATATAAAACTAATAGTCCTCATTTCATTGCTTGAGTCATTACATACAAAAATGTTGAACTAGTTGTCAAAATCTGTCATAAAAAAAAAAAAAAATCCTGAAAAAGTCTCCTAAATTGAACAATTTGCAATTGAGCAAGAGATGATATTCGCTGGGATGTAGATGAAATTATGTGACCAGACAGAGAGGAACGTCTGGATGTGCATGAATGATTACAGTCCTATGTATGTTGTATGTTCAGTTCCAATACAGTATATAGGCCTACTGCAATATTGTGTACAGTTGTGCACAGCTCTACCCAAAGGGAGTTTATGTTTGTTGTAAATAATGGTGTATTTTTTCTTTTGCACAATGCTGTGAAAAAAATTAGAATTGCAAAGAGCATATGCAGTAAAAATGTGAAACATACATATTCAGTGTCTTGTACTCAGTTACCTCATAAATACAGTAATGTGTAACTTTACTGTATTTTTTTCAAATGGCTGTGCAAATAGTATTTAGTGCTGTATTGAGCATTTTCAGGCAGTGTCACCAAGATCTGACTTTCATCATTGGAAAACATTTATAGAGTAAACTGTCATAATGAAAACATGTCTAAGCCATTTGACTATCTTGTTCATAAACGATGGTGTCAGGACTTTTCATTTTGATGACACTGACACATTCATTGACATAAATACTTGCTTTTGAGGAATGGGCTATCCATTTTGAGC
The DNA here is from genome assembly GCF_964197995.2 of Scardinius erythrophthalmus. Lineage (NCBI taxonomy): Eukaryota > Metazoa > Chordata > Actinopteri > Cypriniformes > Leuciscidae > Scardinius > Scardinius erythrophthalmus. The sequence goes on from NC_138227.1 coordinate 44,327,769, forward strand.
AAGTGACACGGTTTTGCAGGTTATCAACTAGGTTTTGCAGTTTGTACTAATTGTTTTGAGAACTGCATTAACTGTTGTGCAAATGTAAATAGTGTTATGAGAAATGCACCAAAACGACTGAGAAAAACTGTAATCTACATCCCAGCGAATATCATCTCTTTCTCAATTGCAAATTGTTCAATTTAGGAGACTTTTTCAGCATTTTTTGTTGTTGTTTTATTTTTTAAATGACAGATTTTGACAACTAGTTCAACATTTTTGTATGTAATGACTCAAGCAATGAAATGAGGACTATTAGTTTTATATGGAATGACTATTCATCATTTACAAGTATAGTTAATTTTGACTGACATGACATAAGCAAATGATAATGTTATAAAACAGCAGAGAGTTGTATGAAAGCAATTGATGCATGTCCAAAAGCATTTGCAATTTGTTGGAAGGAATGAGAAACTGCTACTATGATGTGCACAAATGACTAAATGTTGTGGAGGTTGAACTAACTGTTGTGCAAATGTAAATAGTGATGTGAGAAATGCACCAAAGCGACTGAGAAAAACTGTAATGCTGCATTTGACACCATCGACCACAACGTTCTTTTAAATAGATTAGAACATTATGTTGGCATTAGTGGAATTGCACTAGCATGGTTTAAATCATACTTATCTGACCGTTATCAGTTTGTAGCAGTAAATGAAGAGATGTCTCATCTATCACAAGTTCAGTATGGCGTACCACAAGGCTCAGTACTAGGACTGCTGCTGTTCACTCTGTACATGCTACCCTTAGGAGATATCATAAGGAAACATGGCATTAGCTTTCACTGTTATGCTGATGATACTCAGCTCTATATTTCTTCAAAACCTAACGAAACTTATCAATTCACAAAATTAACGGAATGCATAGCTGAAATAAAAAATTGGATGACTCGTAATTTCCTACTTCTAAATTCTGAAAAAACAGAGTTTCTAATTATTGGACAAAAAACTTCCTCACGTAATAACCTAGAATACTGTCTAACACTTGATGGCTGCTCTGTTAAGTCTTCGTCGTCGGTTATGAACCTGGGTGTGCTCTTTGATACCAATCTTTCATTTGAAAGTCACGTGTCTAGTATCTGTAAAACTGCATATTTCCATCTTAAAAATATATCTAAATTACGTCATATGCTCTCATTGACAAATGCGGAACAATTAGTTCATGCGTTCATGACCTCAAGACTAGATTATTGTAATGCTCTACTGGGTGGTTGCCCTGCACGCTTAATAAACAAACTACAGCTGGTCCAAAACGCGGCAGCTCGAGTTCTTACTAGAACCAGGAAGTATGACCATATTAGCCCGGTTCTGTCAACACTGCACTGGCTCCCTATTAAACATCGCATAAATTTTAAAATATTGCTGATCACTTACAAAGCACTAAATGGTTTAGCTCCGCAGTACTTGAGTGAGCTCTTAACGCATTATAGTCCGTCACGTCTATTGCGATCTCAAAATTCCGGCCAGTTACTAATACCTAGAATATCAAAATCCTTTTCCTATTTAGCACCAAAACTCTGGAACAGTCTTCCTACCATTGTCCGGGAAGCAGACACACTCTGTCAGTTCAAAGCCAGATTAAAGACACATCTCTTTGACCTAGCTTTCACATAATACATTATAGACTTCTATAATTTAATGTTAGGCTGCATATATTAGGTCAGCCGGAACCGGGAACACTTCCCAAAAATCCTGATGTACTTGTTACATCATGAGAAGAATGGCATCTACGCTAATTTTAGTGTCTGTGTTTATCCCGAGGTTTTCCTGCAGCCTGCCGGATCCAGGCCGTATCCAGATCTGACGAAGGACCTTCGCCTGGACCAATGACAATGCAGTGCTGAAGTGCCAACTTGTCTCTCCCTATGGAGGATCCCACTACCACTATACAGATAAGGCGTTGTCGGGAAAATTCGTTTCACGTTCCTACCCAAAGCAACAAAATAAAATAAAATTCTTTATCAAAATTTATAAGGAAAGACAAGTACTTTGTTTAGGCTTGGCTTGTAGGGAATTCCTAACCTGCGTATATTCAAACGAACATAACTATAGAACCCATTCTAAATGCGCATGTGAACGCCATCAGCGTTTCTCACAGGTTGGCTTTTAAAGTCTGTGTAGAGGGAATGGTGTTGTCTTAGCGGCTACATTGCTTGATCGTTGCGACGGAAGCAAATCAATCAAAACTAACTTTAGATGGAAATAACTTAACTCTGCTGTAAAGCCGAAACAATCTCTGTTACCTTAAATTATACGCTTATCTCTGTAAAGCTGCTTTGAGACAATCTACATTGTTAAAAGCGCTATATAAATGAAGATGGCTTGACTTGACTTGACTAGTGGTTATTCACTGTGCGTGTGCATCAAATTTGTAGTGGTTTTTGTTGTTGCTATTACTTAATCTGCCCAACTTGACTCTTTTTATACACCCGCTCATGGACAAACCTGGCAACCCGCTTCCTGTTTTATTACTATGCCCATATTTGGACTGTGCTTCCTCCCCTGCTAATGTGATGAAATTAGTTTATTAGAACTCGTTATAATGCTCCACCTTTCTACCCATATTTGGGCGATACTTCCTGTCATTGAGTAATTTTATTATTGCCTCTGCCTTGCTGCTGATGATTTAAATTAGCGACTAATTGTTTACCAGCTGGCCATGCATGGGTTGAAGGAAGATAAAAACTGGTCCTTTGGAAGAGAAAGAGGTCTTGCTTGGTGGTGGTTGATTGGTTGCCATTGTGTTCAATGCATACTCCTGCTCTGTAACTGAAGTCCAGGTTCCCAGGCCTCTCTGCTTGAACACTGGTGTACTGCAGTTGGATTTTCTCAACACTCTCTATTGTTGCCTGAAGGGCTGTAACTATATTTTACTACCACACAGTGTGAATGCGTGTTTTTCTGCTATCTGTGGTGTCGGTGTTCATTGTGGTTGCTTTTGCTCCATTTTCCAACAGGCAGCCTTAGTGTGCAGATTGTCATTATACCATGGAGCAGTGCGAGCAAAAGTAACCTTGCGTGACCTCAGGGGAACAAAGGTATCTAGATTAACAGCAAGAGCGTTATTCAGCTGTGAGACTTTCTCCTCCAAAGATTCGAAGTGCAGATCATTGAAAGTGAAATCAAGAGAATTCGAAAATACTGTCTGATCAATAGACTTCCACTTCCGCAATGTTGGAAGATGGAAGCAACACAAGAACTGTCCTCCTGCAACATGCAAAAACATGCCATTGTGAGGTCTGGTGTAGGGTTAGGGTTAGACCGCTAGGAGGCGCCTTCTGGCCCATATCTATCTGCGTCTCATATTGACGCTAAAGGGTGCCGTGTGCGTTGGATGTAGACGAAATGTCAAAAGCGTCAGTATATGACGCCTTGGGATGAGATCGGGCTGAAATAGCACACTATTAGAAATAAGCAAGCATGGTGTAACATCTAAAGTTAAAGGTGAACTAAGTAACTTTTTTACCTTAACCGAACAGCTTTGGAGTCATTGTAATGGTTATATTACTGATTTCGGGTTGAATGGTGGTCGTCTCGCACCCCCCTGGTGCCTGTGAGCCGCAAAACCACCCTTGCAACTTTGGGCCGGCGGGCCGCCGGCCTCGGTGTTAGGAAGTATCGTGTGATATCAGGTCTCGCGAGGTAACGAATTGCTTTACGGCACTGCACGCGTACACGCCCCCATCCATCCAGTATCCGGCTAGCTATAAGAACAAGGTAACGCAAGATATTGAGTTCTTCAAGTTTTCGTAATGGCTGAACATGTAAAAAAGAAGCAGAAAGCTAGAAAATCTTTGTCAGAGGACCAAAGAAAGGGGAAACGGGAGACTGACCTAGCGTGAAGTCAGACTAGAGTTAATATTGGACCGGCTTTTTCAGAATGGAGAGAACTGAAAGAAACCGAAACCGGCAAAACCGATGCTGACCTGCCCTTCTTGCTGTTGCACATGTATCTTTAGAATAAACTGTTTAATGTTTGTATTTCTTGTAATTGTGACCTCAGGATGTTTGCTATTGTCTGTTTAGGTTTTTATTATGGTCGCTGTCTGTTACGGGCTTACTAGTACGCTAGATACTGTAACTTAGATGTTAGCATTTTCATTAGTAAACAAACGTGTTTGTTTTCTGTAGTGTTTTCTCCGTTCCTCTATCAGGTTTTATTTGTGTTACTGAGATCGCCTATAAATCGATATGAAATTCTTCAAATTATGCTTTAGCTTGCCGTCTGCCTCAGAATTAATAACGTTATGTTGCATGTTCACAGATCTATGTTAGGATGCTAGCTAGCAATACAACTTATGAAATTTCAAACCAAACGTTTTGGACGAATAAATTATAGCCTTATACCATAGTACACGTATTCTTGCAAAATAAATAAACAAACTAGGCTACGTGTTTGACTTTGTTTGGTCAATCGTTATGATGGACAACTCGGATCACCGTCAAAATGATAAAAGAATGTGTAACATTTATTTTGATAATGCATAACCTAAGTAGCTATAGTCTAAACTAAAAATAAATAAATAGCGGAGATATTTCTTATAGTATTGTTTTTGCCATAATGTTACTGACGTTTGGCAACACTGTAAAAATATACACTATCTCAACATTTATATGATTCTTGTGAGAATCATACATAGCCTACTTCAGTTGACATGGCTCCGTTTGTTCGCCGGCTTCTCTGAAAACAAATGCACATGGCCTGAGCGAGATGGGAGGGGGGATAGTTGACAACGAGTTTACGACAGTTTTCTCAAAAATATATATACTCCGAAACTGTAGGGGGGGGCTCGAGAGAGAAACCTGCGAGAAAACAGCCAGTCTTACTGAGCGCTGCTTTAATTGCCTCTGTCTAATGACCAAGACCGACGAGTTTGTGATTTATATATTCCGTATCTCCGGCTTGTGCGAGACTCGGAAGTGTTATAGTAATCCGAATGTGAGTGATTTCAATAAAGAGTTAAATAGAATAATCAAGCGTGTAGATAAATTATTATATAAATGGTCAATAACTAATTAGCATCCTCACTTAAATTCGAGGTTGTGATAAAATGGATAATTTAATTGGAATTATTACTTTGCCACACTGAAAAGACCGAACACACAGGACTGAACAGCCCCTACATCAGGGAACGACAACTGGCGGCCCGCGGGCCAAAAGTGGCCCACCAACAATATTTTCTGGCCCGCCGGATTATTTTGGAAGTTCTAAATGCTGCACAAAACTCTTCCATACTTGAGAAAAGCCATAGTCGCATACTGTGTGAAACACCCATAGGTGGAATCATGCGGCGCGGGATTACATTTTAAAGTATAGCGGTGCGTTTACACTGGACGCGAATAGCGCGTCAAATTCGCGCCTGCCGCATCTAGTTATAGGCTACTTGATCACTTTGTGTCCATTCGCGCATTAAAAGACGGTAGCGGTCAGAACTCTGGTGTAGGCTACTTTGGACGGAGCGGGTGGTCTGACTGACAAAAGCCCACTCCCGACATCTTTTGACAGGGTATCCGCACTTAATTCTGACCACCTGTACACCTCTGAGGAGCTGTTTGGTAGGCTACTGAAACCATTGTCAGTCAACAACATTCTTTTTTTTGCAAGCATGTTTGAAATAGTTTGGCAGAAAAAAAGCCTACTTCATTTGTCAGTAGGGCAATATGATTTTTATGTTGCTTAGAAATTTGAGTGATAGGCTTTGTCCGATTTAATTTATGTTATTTATATTTCATAATTTTTTTCTGTGGCATTTTTTTTCTCTGCTGACAGTATAATGTTACAATAGCCTAATATTTATATTGACACGAACACAATTTTTGTATAGCATTTATTATAGGCTACTTAATCTCATTCTTTCTGTTAGAGACATTTGAATGTGAGATTATGGAAACGAGATCTAAATTTTGCGGACCCGTCAGGTCGGGAAATAAAGCGGGTGAACACCGAGTGTATTTAAAGCGGTTGCTGACTAGAACCTTGCGGGAGCGGGATGGAAACAAAACAGTCCCACATAGACCTCCTTAAACCTTAGGTGTGTATGAGTGTGTCCTGAATAAATAATGATAATAAAAAAGGAATAATAAAGTTCAAAAGTCGGACTGTAAGCGAATGAGGTATGATAGCTATTCACACCTTTATTAAAATAGCTGTAATCTGTTACCACAAAAGTATTTGATCTGTTTAAAATGATTTCCTTGATATATGCCTAAGGTGTTAAATTAAAAATCAAAATTAAAATTTGTCTAATCCAGTAATTCCTTTTTTCTATTTTTGATCTGAGCACAATCAGAAAATCAGAAAACCCATCGTTATTCGTTTTTTCATTTTAGTTCAGGAAATAAATAATGTAAAAACAAGTCGTTTTTCATCTTTTTATTCTTGGTTTTAATTTGAAACAAGTAATAAAAACTCGGTGAGTGTTTTAGCACAATTTTCTAACCTCATGGGATAACAACACTAAGAGATGGTAAATCTTTTCCTGGATTTTTTTTTTTTTGCGTTCCCGAGATTAGACCTTCCTTAACATAATGCCGAAAACCCGAAGTCTCTAGGTGGTCTGGTTGAGGAGTAGATAGAAGTGCAAGATTGGTGCGCACAGACGCACAGAACAGAAATCACGAGTTAACAAGCGCAATTTTGTCCGGTGGAAAATTGTGCTAAAAACGATTGAACGAATGATCCACGGACGGTGACGGACCCATCATATTCCGCGATTATAGGCATAAGAGTATTTAATTTGTATCCATAGGCCTACTCTGTGTAGCTGGCCCACTATCTACTGGCTAAAAAAAATATTGGCCCACGGCCAAAGCTACTCGCCGAACCCTGCCCTACATACAGTTTAAACATATTTTACCGTAAATTGTACACTGGGGTTTTAGTACTTTCTGGGTCCTTCTTGTCTATTCTGCGGAAGGAGTACTGGGGAGCACACGAGTCAATATCCAGGTCACAATCCCACTGGATTTGCACTGCCATTATTCCCCCCTGAGCACAGAAAACACTTAAAGATGTCAGTCAGTTCTACAGCAGTGCACCAACAAAACACATATTCATCAACAGAGTATCTTAAGGGGATTAAAGCTTATTCATGATAAGATCAATGTCAAATAAAAAATAAAATTAGTTTCTGACATAGACTGCCATGGTCTGAAAATCCTCTCCAGCTTCTTCAAAAATATCTTTGATTCTGAAAATTGGGCAGTTAGGGTCAGTATTCCTGTTGAACACACAGTTTGCCAAATAGGAGCGGCTCATGTTTGGTAGGATATTCCTTCTGCAAGAAATAAAGAAATAAGCAACACTAAATTAACTCACTTTATTAAGTAAAATGTATATGTTTGATTTGCAGCTCTTCTGTTGCACATTTGTAGTTAAAATACAAAAAAATTGGTGCTGAAATATGTGTTAGATAAAGACAATCTCTTTGATGATGAACAAAGATGAACATACTTGTTGAAGTTAAATTTGGTGAATTGAATATTATTCTTTATGAGTATCGTGAAGTTTTCAGCATCTGCCAGGAGAGCTGGACTGAAATATCAAGGCAAAAAACATAAATATTATGAATAACTTTACTGCTAAAACTAAGAAATAAGTTTCAACGTGTATTTTTTTTAGTTTGAGATGGTGAGTGGTGGGAGTTTTACTTCGGAGGTTCGACTTTCTTCTCCAGAGGACACCAGGCCAGCACCTCACATGTCTTCACTGAGTCTGAGAAATCGACACATCTACCTGTCTGAACACCTAAAACAGAGAGGCATGTCTTAATAGTCAGTACTGCATGGATTTCAAGTCACAAAACTTAATATTTTGTATGCAGTGTACAGATTGAGCCATACCATTCCCTCGAGCATCTTTAAAGCCTTTGGTGCAGTTCATGTCAGATGTGCAAATGGATTTCAGGGTTGGATACTAAATGAAATTAAAATGAATACCAAGTAATGTAATACAAAGAATTCATAAATGTAATACTAAGACGGGTAAATGTCAAATCAGTTGATTTAGTTTTAAAATAAATTAACAGCCAAATCTTTTATGGTCATTCAATAAGTTGAATGACATTGATATAATGTTATATATTATTCGGAATTTGTTTTGAGATGTAATTTTAGTTGTGTTTGTGCCTGTGTCTAAATGGAAGCTCAAAGAAGAGGAAAGATTAAACAGAGAGCACACTTTCTTCATGTCTCACCTCTGCACATTTTGACAGTGTTTGGTTTGGTGTGAGGATCATGTTGGTCATTAGGAAGAAAGAACTGTCCTCCTGCAACATGCAAAACATGTGAATGTGGTCAGTGACACCTGAAATAGTTCCTCATGAGTATAAGATGTCTATAGGCATGTTGATAGAATGTCAGACTGTCAGAATCCCAGACTGCATACATGTTGGCCAGTAGAATGTTCAGCGAATCCAACAAAGAGTAGAAAGACATTTTATCCCATAAAACTCATCTTTGATCACCAAAATGACATATTTATACGTAAATCCTGTGAAAAAAAAAAAATGTCTTCAAGCATTAAAATAGCTTGAATGTAACTCGACACCCTTACTTGATTTAGTATACGCGGATCTATGAATATGCTAATTGGTCCCGCCTCAACTCACTCACACCAGTGACGCAAGTTTACCAGTGACGCATGTTTAAAGGGTAACTAAACCCCTGTTCAGAGCCTGACTCCACCCAGAGGGAACCACAACTTTCAATAAGAAAATTCAACTGCAGTAGCCACCGTTCAACCTGAAGGGGGCAGCACTCATACGTTGTTACACCATATTTTGTAGAATTAAAACACTTTAAACACAAATGTCAAAAAAATTACAAATTTAGCAGGTAGGGTGGTTGAGATGGGAAGTGTACCTTTAAGGTCTGCTCATTGGCACTGCTTATTTGGATCAGGTGGGGTAAGTGACGCGTCCCTTTAAATGTGTTCTGAGACATGAAAAAACATTAATGCGGTGTGAGTTGAAGAATGAGCCTTTTGGTGTATTGGCTGTGTAAACGGGAGAACCTCGGTCTGGTGTCTGCATGTATGGTGACTAGTAAATGGTAGCAGCAGTTACGGGTCTATAGAAACTTGCTCATATAATAGCGAGTAGTGATTCTATACGGGTTTGCAGAAACAAGCAACACTGGGAAGAGTGCACAGCTATTAGTCATCCACACCGTTTAACTTTATTGTTACGGGGCATATAGCTCTAATTCATCTAGGCTGGTGTCCAAAGAAAAATGAGGATTGCCTTCGTCTGTCACTAGCCACTGTTTTTCCTGGGTTTAATCATTCTGTTTTACTTTTTATTTCTTTGGATGTTTGTGTGTGTGTCTTGGGGATCTGCTACCATTGTTCTGTGATGACCTGGACCTAGCATGGAGTCTTGCTTGTGGAATCTAAATGTTTGGTTTGTTTTGTTTCTCTGTTTGGCAATCATCATATTCCAATATTCGGCCTATGGGCATTGTGCAATATCTCTTTTGGGGACAGTGTCTATTTTGCAATGTTCACAAGTGTGAAGTGTGAAATGATGTGTTAGTGTATGCACGGCCGATTTGGTTTGAAGTGTCTCTTGCAGTGTTGGAGTGTGTGTATGTGAACCGTATCTATTTATTCGACTTTATTCACTGTAGACTTGATATTGTTAGACTCATATCCTGTACCTCATTTACTATGAGACTTTTATTCACTGTGATTTATTTATTGTAGAATTGTTCACTGTTACCTACGGGGCACATTTGTTGCTCTGATTGCCAATCAGTATATTGTCTAGTGTTTAATAAAATTATATTTGATTACATCAGTCCCATTTCTGTGCCTTCATTGGATACAACCTGCCTAAATAGTTTAAAGGGGAGCGCTGTTTGGGTTTTCTAGTTTAGATATCCAAATTGTGTGTGGAGTGCCCCCTAGGGGTCACACAAACATGCCAAATATTAAAAATAAAAGGATTACAATGTAAAAGATTAATATTGTGTACATAAAGATATGGTGGAATCCGGCTTGCTCCATATGGTCTGCTTGTGCGCTTTTACCTTGTGCACGAGCAGATCCGTTTGCGCTCTGGAAACGCGTTCAGTCTTTCTGCTTGCAAATTCCATTAAGTAAATAGCGAATCTGCCACTTCGGAACGTAACCTGGTCTCGGCCAGAGAGTGACATTACAATCACCAGGTCCGAAACAGATGCAATCATCGTTCACCGAAAACGCATGTAAGTCTCCAATGCGCTTCACAGAGGCGCGAGTAAGAAGCAAGGCTGTCATCAGGGAAAGCTCCTTAACCGCAATCGAAGCTAAGGGCTCGAACGGTGGTAGAGATAGAGCCCTCAAAACTAGAGCTAGATCCCACGGCGACACGGAGGGCGGCCGTGAAGGACACAATCTCCTTGCTCCCCTGAGAAAACTGATTACCAGAGCATGCTTACCGATCGATTGCCCGTCAACCCGGGAACGAAAAGCAGTAATAGCGGCCACATACACCTTCAGCGTGGATGGCAAACTCCCACAATCCATTCTGTGCTGTAGAAAGCGCAAAACATCCGACACAGAACAGGTCCCTGGGTCAATACCAATGTCCTGGCACCATTTTGTGAAAACTCCCCAATTCAGAGCGCAGAGGCGCCTGGTAGAAGGCGCACGCGCCTCTGTAAGTGTGCTCAGCACTCGTGAGTGCAGAGCTTCCCGCTCATTTAGGGTCCCCGCAACGGCCACACATGAAGGTTCCACAGCTCGGGGTTGGGGTGCCATATCGTGCCGTTCGCCTGAGACAGCAGGTCCTTCCTGAGGGGGATTTGCCATGGGGGAGCCTCCACTAACTCTCTCAAGTCCGCGAACCAGGGCTGATTTGGCCAGTTTGGGGCCACGAGTATCACTGATGCTCTCTCCTCCCTGATTTTGCACAACACCATAGGCAGAATCTTCACCGGAGGGAACGCGTAAAGCCTGACTTCCGGCCAACACGATGTCAGAGCATCTCCCGACAGCGGGGAGTGAGATAGCGAGAAGAACATCTGACAGTGCGTGTTTTCGCTTGTGGCAAACAGATCCACTTCCGCCCTCCCGAATCGATCCCAAATCATTTGATCTGATCCTGGGTGAAGCCTCCACTCTCCTTAAGGAATCCCGTTCCTCAAAAGCATGTCTGCTCCACGGTTCAGGATACCAGGGATGTGTTCCACGGTCTCAGTGTGCTGACGCAACTGTGAGTGACCGTAATGCGCTTGTGGCCCGAAGACCACGACCCTCGGCGGAACTCGAGTTTTCAGCCAAAACTGCAGCGGCCGCATATCCAGCAGACTCAGATGGCACACTGAAGAAGCTGCCGCCATCAGTCCCAGAAGCCTCTGAAATTCCCTCAGTGAAACAGACCTGCCCGGTCTGAAACGGCACAGAGTCGATGAGATTGACTTTATGCGCTCTTGAGAGAGATGGACTCACATCGCCATCGAGTCCAAACATACTCCCAGATATGTTATAGTCCAACTCGGTAAAAACACGCTCTTCTGCATATTCACAAGCAGTCCCAGCGTATTCAAATGGCGAAGCAGTGTTACCACGTGACTGATTAGCACATCTCTTGAGTGGGCTAAAATCAGCCAATCGTCCAGATAATGCGCATTCCGCTCGATCTGAGGGGAGAAAGCGCTGCGTCCACACACTTTGAAAAGGTGCGGGGGGGCAGGGTCAGGCCGAACGGAAGCACTGAATACTGATAAGCCGTGCCTTCGAAAGAAAATCTCAGGAAGCGCCTGTGGCGCGTCGCTATTTGAATATGAAAGTACACGTCTTTTAGATCCACTTAGCTGAACTAGTCCCTGGGCCGTATCTGTGCCAAAATCTGTTTCAGTGTTGTCATTCTGAACGCGTGCTTGTGAAGTGCTAGGTTGATGGGTCTCAGGTCCAGAATCAGACGGAGTCCTCCATCCTTCTTTGGCACCACGAAGTAACGGCTGTAAAACCCGTTTTCCTGCTCGCTCGGAGGGGCACGCTCTAGCACTCCTTTCTCGAGCAGACTGAGAACTTCCTGTCTCAGAATGGGAAGGTTTTGAGGCAAAGTCAATGACGGGACCACGCCATTGAAGCGGGGAGGTCTGCATTTGAACTTGAGAGAATATTCGTGCTGAATTATTCCCAGTATCCACAGTGAAACGCCCGGGATAGCCCTCCACGCTTCCAGGAAGCGACACAGCGGACGTGTTAGCTCTACGGCCACTGTAGCCACTGATGGCGTGTTTTGTCGGGAGGGCGGCTCGCGGCGGGCATTGTGTGGTGTTGGCACTCTCGCGCCCTGTGTACACCCACTCACTCGCCCTGACACAGTGTTGGGTGCAAGAGGAAGAAAAAGCTCTTTTTGTGAATGGATACATGTTTTTATTGTGGAACTCACACAAACAGCATTTAAACACACATAGCAATCATCGCCCGTAGGAACATGGGGGACATGATGCACTTGAACATGGCGCTTGGGGGTGGGGCCTCCAGCACACTCTCTCTTCCTCTTTATCGGTCCTTCAGGAAGGCGGCTTGGTAGCCGAGGATGGCGTGCTGGCTCTCTCGCGGTGCGGGCTCCTCTTCTGACCTTGACGTTTCCTTCCAGGCCCTGACCACTGCTTGTTTCAGCCGAAACAAGCGTCCTGTTCGGGACGGGGCGCCACGGAGGGCTGTCTAGCCAGTCCTTGAGCCTGGCGGGGTGCAGAAGAAGAGCGGGACCTCGCAGATGATGACTGGAGTGAGCGAGGGGGCATCATATGGCTCATCGCTTTGGCGCGCTTCTGCATCTCGGAGAAATGCTCTGTGACCGACTCCACGGCGTCACCAAAGAGGCCGGAGGGAGTGACTGGAACGTTTAAGAGCATCTTGCGGTCTGCGTCCTTCAGGTCAGCTAGAACTAGCTCTCTAAAAATATGGGCTCAGTTTAGGTCACACTTTAAGCAAAAACAAGCACTTTACTTGTTACCCATTACTTCCAATCCATTGTTTTCACCATCCTTAATTGATAATGCATTTCAGGCATGATTTAGAAAGGGACTCAGGTGTGTAAGAGATTTTTTTCAAGGCGGTAGTTTTATCTCGTTCGAACATATGATTAAAGCATTTGGTATTCCTAAATCAAATTTTTATAGATATCTGCAGGTGCGAAGTCTAGTGAAAAAATATTTCAATACCCTTTCGGCCCCTCCTCCTCATTGTTGGATTGAGGAGCTCTTTGACTTGAGTATATCTGAGCGAGGTCTGATATCAACAGTATACAGTCTGATTCAAAGAGCGGCCTATCCATCTTTAGATTTTTTAAAGAAATAGTGGGAAGAGGATTTGGGAAGTGTAGTCACAGAAACAGTCTAGCAATCAGCCATTAGGAGAATTCATTCAACATCTTTTTGTGTCAGACATGGACTACTGCAATTTACAGTAAGATAATCCATAGGCTACACTTTTCTAGAAGTAAACTGGCAAGAATATTCCCAGAAATAGACCCAACATGTTCTAGATGTCACTTTGGGTCATATGCTTTGGACATGCCCAGTTCTAGGACCATTCTGGTCTGCTTTATTTGAGATGTTTTCATATATGTGTGGAAAGGAGATAAAACCAGACCCCATAATAGCAATATTTGGTGTGACATTTGAGAACCTCTCACTACCACCAGGTCAGTCGGATGCACTGGCTTTCTCTTCTTTGTTGGCTCGACGGCTTATACTTCTGAAATGGAAGTCAAATAAACCCCCAACGCATGTTAAGTGGGTAGAAAGTGTTATGGCATATTTAAAGTTAGAGAAACTGAGACATTCCATGCAAGGCTCTGTCAACAGATTTTTTAATGTCTGGAGGCCTTTCCTTTCATATTTTGAAGACAGATTCAACCCAAACACTAAGTGTAAGCTCCCCCCTTAATCCCCTCCCCCCTTTACCCCCCACCTAGTAGGTTTTCTGTTTGCTTTTTTTTTCTTATTTTGTTTGAGATGTTGTATTAACATTTTAATTTGATGTGACTTGTTTAAATGTTTGGAAAATTCAATAAAAAGACTTGTCTACTAAGCCCAAGGTAAGCCATAGGTACCTGTTAAGGACGACCATGAACCCCATGGAACGGGCGATAGCTTGAGCAGAGCGCTTAGTAGCCATCAGCGCAAGATCAGTTGCCGCACGCAGATCCCTGATCCCTTTGTCCGTTGGCGACTCTTACAGGCAATGAAGTGAAGTTCCAAACATTACACAAAGAATTGTTCTACAAGTCTATCGCACCACCACCTGTGGGAAGCATTGCTATTAATTTGCAATTTATAAAATAATTAACATATATTGTCACATGAGCCTTAAGGGAATATTTTATCAATTATGCAATTAAGAACATATAAAAGCATATGCAAATTGATACAACCCTTAGTCTATAAATAAAATAATATAATATCAAATATAATATAATATAATATAATATAATATAATATAAATAAAAATATTAAATATTAAATATTAATTAATATAAAATGTAATATAAAATAATATATATAATATTATAAGAGAATAATATATATATATAATTTATATAATAATAATAATAATACCGCACTGATGGCATCAGCCAAACTCTCCCACTCATATTTTAGTTATAGTTTCTACCTCCGATAGTAGCACCTCCAATTCACTTTCTGTTAAGTTTTGTTTCTTGTCGCTTGCTTTAGCCATTTTCTTACTGCTTTCTTTTGCCAAAGTGGACTCATTACCATATTTAAATTGATTTAATTAAGGGAGGAGACTGGGTGGGGCATTGTGCTCGTGCATGTGCGCTCAATTTTACGTTAATTGGGATGTAGAAAGCGAATATGCGTGGGATCCTTCGTACGCAGAGATTTATATATCTGTTTATTTATTTTTTGTGGTTACGCACAATTACAGCTTTGGCCTTACGCAATGTTTTAGCATGAATTCAACGCAAGTCTTTGTATATGAGGCCCCTGGAGTATAGCCATGGGATGAAGAGCAGAAGCTGCCTCCCCTGCAGAAGCATAGGCTTTGTCCGCTTGGTGGGCCGTGAACCTGCACAGCTTGGAAGGCAGGCTGCGGTCCGAACCCAATGCAGAGGAAGGCCGGCACAGGTGCGCGGCAACAGTATCCTCGACGGGGGGCACGCGCACATACCTGTGGGCTTCCGCCCCGTCCACGTGCGCGCACATGGCCTGCGTGGCAGAGTGGGTGTGCGCTGATTGGGGTGCAGCCCACGACTTCACCACGTGCTCGTGCACGTCTGGAAAGAACGGGGTTCTTCCAAGCGACAACCTCCCCGTCTCTCTCTTGAAACCAACACGGAAGTGAGTTAAACTGCAATTCATCGACTGGCCACTTGAGGCTGGCTGCAGAAGTGAGTCAAATCTGTATCTCCCCCATGTTAAAATGACCAACTTTACAGCAGAAAAAAACATGTTTACAGCCTGGATCTCTATGTGGCTTTGGTCTATACAGCTAATTTTGCCCTTCATAACAACTGTGAGGGGGGTGAATTTTTTTCAACTCATCCATTTAGTTGATTCATATTTAAAGTTATGCATAATTAAGGGTGTGGCCACTTGAGTGACAGGTGGATTGCCGCTGATATCACTACTAGCCGTTTGTCTGCTGTTACTAGCCGTCACTTCACCTCAGCAAATTTTAGCTGCTGAACTTGCCACCTCTGCAGTGTTTTGTGATTTTTTTCGGGATTATTTCATACAATTTAATACAACCATTACTTCACCCACGGCTTAGGATTCTGTCGTTGTCATCGAACAGCGCTGTATTTCAGTTGTTTTCCTCTGTGAACATGCACTAATGGATGTCTGACAATTTTTTCTTGCTTTTTGGAGTTTTCAGATTTAAAAACGTCAATAAAGGCTCGTTCGTTCTGCTCTCACGGAACAGATAGATTATAATATGCTTATGTACCATCAGATGAAATCCTGCAGGTGTCGGCGCTTTCTCCGTCCATGCTATAAATGCACATCCTTGAATGAGCGCGGATTTTCTAGCGCATTTACTTGAACTTCATAGGCAATATATCTATGGTTGAACCCATTTGAGATGCGGCCAAAATCAGAATTTAAAATGGACCGAATAAGCTCTCTACGAACTTGACAAGCGATGCCGCGCTGACGGACCATAGACTATAAAAAAAGAGTGACTGACATGTATGCACATAAATCAGTCACACATACACTCTCAGAGTAATATTAAGTTACTGCATAATACATTTTCAACTAGCAGAATAGTACAGAATCACGATACACAGTCTCACTTGTAGCCATGTCTTTTAACTATTAGGGGAGAGCGGGGCACAAAGTAACGCTTTTTGACTTTCTCAGTTTGTGTAAATCTACTTATGGTTCAGAGTATTTATTTTTTCCCACATTAATTTCCCACATGTCTAGTACAATTATGTGTTTTTGTTTTATTAATACAGTATATACTTTTTTCTTGATATACCCCGAAAGAATGGAAGTGAAATGTGACAACATGCCCCATAGGTGGGGTACATTGTAACATGTGTGGTGCACATTGTAACATAACATATGACAGATTAAAATGTTATCTGATCTAATAAAAAAAAAATATACAAAACAAACTAAAATATTTTCTAAATAAAATACAATTAAAAAACTTTTTCATATAAAATAATGGCAATTTTTAATAATTAAATATAAACTCATTGTAACGCAGTGTTACAACATGCCCCCACCTGCACAACTGGGATTTAAACCCTGCTAGTGTCTTCTGCTAGTTAGCGAAGCATTAAAGAACTATCTCAACTGTTAAATAACATCTTGGAGATTAAAATAATATCAGATTTGTCTTATTTTAAATAAACACAAAAAATAGAGATGAAAAATTAACTTAAGTAAGAAATTTACTTTTGCTATGGTTTAATAAATGTCTATGGATATCTTCCAAAAAAAAAATTGGTGGATTTTTTTTTATATATAGTGTTGATATGGCAACTAGTAAATACACAAAGTTTCGTCATCCAAGCATGTGCGGAAGTATTTAAAACAAGCGTGTTACATCTAGCCCCGAGTTAGGTTGTGCCCCGTGCTCCCCTATAATATTTCGAAGGGCAAAAATAGGAACTTTTAATTGGCTTTACATCATCAACTGTCACTTTAGCGCGAGGCCCTGTGCAGTCGCAGACTTGGTACTGTCAGTAGCATAACGTTATAGCATTACCGCCCCAGCCTGAGCTAACTCGATCACGTCGAGCTAGGTGGGCGTGATTTCAGATAGCCATGCTCCTCAGCTCCACTCACGCCCGCCTCTTTGCCCATTTTCTGTTATTCGGGAGTGACGCAAGGCCAAGATGGCGACGGCCTGCTCCGCCCACTTTAGGCTTCAAAAATGCTCTTCAGAAACCTACGGGTGACGTCACGGACACTACGTCCATATTTTTTTACAGTCTATGGGTTCTTCTCCTCGATACGGCCTGGCGGCGCCTCGACTGGAGGAACCACGAGTCCAGCTTACTTTTCACAGGCTCGTCCGGTGGGAAGTTCGCGACGGTGTGGTGGGGGGGCGAGAGCTATCGTCCGCGAAGTTTACAGCGTCATCGGGCAGGGGAGGGCCCACCAGTGGCTCGCTGGTGGCAGTGGGCCTCATCCCCGCTGTTGCCCGAGCCACTTCTCTTCTGGCTCTGAGGGCGCGCACTGGCAGCTCGGCGCAGTGGGCGCACGTGTCATCCGTGAGTGCCGCCTCGGCGTGAGCGAGGCCCAGGCAGGTGACACAGAACTGGTGAAGGTCGGGCGGGTCAATGGGACCCGCACAAATCTGGCATGTAGCAGCCATCGGATGCGGAGAGGAAAAACAGGGGTCAGTAATCCTCTATTGCAACTTCCACAATGACTTAGATAAGACTTCTAGCGTGAAGAAAGAGATTCTGATGTAATTTTCCTTTTAGACCATAATCTGGTGCACAGAACAGTTTTTTAAACTAGCAAAAGTGGATTCGGACACGCTCTAAGTGCAATTGCAGCCTGAGCTTTAGACCATGCGCTTAGATTGTTAAAATAGGGCCCCAAAAGTGAAATAATAAGCTTCAGGCTGAAGGAAATGCATATTAACGTGTGTACAGAAGAGGGCGCAGCTCAAACAAACCTTTCGGCTGCTGTTATTCTGGAGAACGGAAGAATAGGATGCAGGAGAAAAAAGTTTAACACTTTACCAATAAAAACAAAAAAGTCTATAGTCATTTTTGCTTATGGTTTAAATGAATCATCGAAGGTAAGAAGCAAGTACATTTGTCAATAAAGTGAGATTAAATGCATAAAAAAATGTTTTATTTAACATATTTAGTTAATGGAGGTTTACATAGTATTACATGATTCAGCATTTCACTGATTTTGAGGAATATTTGATTTTTTTTTTTTTTTGCAAGTGAGATGAGTAAATGCACGCTCACATTTAGTCTAGAATTACAATAACCATCATGTTCACACACACACACACACACACACACAACGCCTCTGCACTTTGATTTGTCTCAACATGGGGACAGGAGAGCTGTCAGTCAATAAATGGGAAAACAAAGTAAACTTGCGTTACTTATTTGAAAAAGTAACTCAGATATTTTGTTGTAAATAATACATTACTTCACTAGTTACTTGAAAAAAAATCTGATTATGTAACTCAAGTTACTTGTAATGAGTTACCTCCAACACTGCCTGACAATACACACAAGAACCAATAAAGTTTGTGTACTGTTTCACCTTCTCTTCATCCTAATATACACCTGCCCTATAATCATCATATATTTGATAGGTAACAAACCAAAGGAAGAAGGCTTGCAGCATTGCTGTGTCAACCGTGGTAAATACAAGAACAGGAACATCCTTCATGAAGATAGCTATGTGGGGCAAGCTTAAAATGTAAGAATACCTTTCTTAATTTGCATTGGTCCTGGGTTTGCATGGGTCATATATCTATATTTGTGTAATTGATAAAGTTATGCTTAATTCCCTGTAAAGTAGCAATAAAAACGTTCTCTATTTTTAATCACTTTAAGCCCAGTGTCAGTAAAGATGGCGTAGTCAGTGGAATCCTGGTGTTTGTGGGAAATAGAAGGAACCTTGCCCAGCTTTCTACTACGATGTGGTCCTGGTGACTGAGGTAATCAATCACATCACACAATTTATCAACAGTTAACAGTCAAAAGTTTACATACACCTTGCAGAATAAACAGCTTCACCAGGGTAGTACTAAATAAAGATAAAACGTATACATTTTTGTGATCCCTATTATTGCTAAAATTGTTAACATTTTGCAGATACTGCAAGGTGTATATCAACTTTGAAGCGCAACTGTATATCTATCTCTTTCATTCAATTGAGCCAAATATAATAATGGATTGGATCTGTATTATAAACAAATTTTCTGTTTTTTTGTTTTTTTCCTTAAGGCATTTTTTCTGACTTTCCTGCATCTTTGAAACATTTCCATTCACATATACTCTGGAGAGCATCTGGGACATTGACATAAACAGCACTTTCCAACAACTTAAAAAATCGGGTGACAAATCATTTTGGTTTTTGTGCTTTTGGAGTTCTTCAGTGTTTTTTTTTTTTTTTTTTTTTTTTTTTTAGTGTTTTTTTTAGACAAACTTAGATTCACTGTAATGCTGGAGTAAGCATTTGGTCCTGTTTAATGTTGGTGCTGGTAAAGGTTTAAAGGGATACTCCACTTTAAAATGAAAATTCTGTCATCATATACTCACCCTCATGTTGTTTCAAACCTGTATCAATTTCTTTCTTCTGCTGAACATCCCTTTAAGAGCTAAATAACAAGGTTCGGTAACTTTTAATTAGGTCTCATTTGTTAATATTAGTTTATTTTTTAGCCAACATGATCTAACCAAGACCATGATCTTATCTTACTTAGTCTAATAAATGCTTAAAGTATTATTCATTCTTAGTTCATGTTAACTGAAGTAGGTAACTAATATATTTTTGTAAAGCATTACCCAAAGGTCTCTTTCCAAAACTGTTTGTGTTTATGCATAGTGTTTCTTGGGGTTTTCTTGTGCATCAACAGAAAGGTTTTTATGTATTTCTTTTAGAGATTATTTTGTCAGTAAATTTAGAGGGTTTTACATTTAGTTTTGTTGATTGTAACATTGCATTTAATTCACACTTAAGTGTATTGTTAACTGACATTAAAGTATATTTTAAATCACATTAATTGCGTGTCATTATATTGTGTAGTGCACTTTAACTATATTTTGAAGATATTAGAAGCAATTATGAAAGTAGATATAAAGTTGTATTAAAGTACCAATTAAGTTGTTCCAAAAAAATCACTCTTAATGGCAACTTATTGCATTTTATTTCAACTTAATATGTGATATATTTTAAATTAATTGCACTTAATGTGCATTCAGTGTGTCGAAAACATTGCATTTAATTCACACTTAAGTGTATTGTTAACTGACATTAAAGTATATTTTAAATCACATTAATTGCGTGTCATTATATTGTGTAGTGCACTTTAAGTATATTTTAAAAACACTAGAAGCAATTATGAAAGTAGATATAAAGTTGTAATAAAGTACCAGTTAAGTTGTTCCAAAAAATCACTCTTAATGGCAACTTATTACATTTTATTTCAACTTAATATGTGATATCCTTGAAATTAATTGCACTTAATGTGCATTCAGTGTGTCGAAAACATTGCATTTAATTCACACTTAAGTGTATTGTTAACTGACATTAAAGTATATTTTAAATCACATTAATTGCATGTCATTACATTTTGTAGTGCACTTTAAGTATATTTTAAAAACACTAGAAGCAATTATGAAAGTATATATAAAGTTGTAATAAAGTACCAATTAAGTTGTTCCAAACAATCACTCTTAATGGCAACTTATTACATTTTATTTCAACTTAATATATGATATATTTGAAATTAATTACACTTAATGTGCATTAAGTGCGCCGAAAAGATGGCATTTAATTCACACTTAAGTGTATATATTTAAAGTATATTATTTATGTAATAAGTACACTTTATAAAAGTACACTTAAGTGCACTTTTTTTTCACAAGGGATGGCAATCGAAGTCACTGTTTTTCTGCCTGTAAATAAAAAATACTGTATGCATTGTTTGTAATTATAACACACTCTTAAAACTAATTCGTTAAAAATCGCACATCCTGTTAAAAACCACACATCCTGTTAAAAACCACACATCCTGTGTTATTTCTTAACACATAGGTGAGTCTAAGAACAATACAGTTTGGGCTACTTTTAGCCGAACAAGTTTTTATCCCTCTTAACAAAGACAACACAAAATTACACACAATGTGGTAAAATAGTGATAACACAAAAGGCTCATCAGAACCACTGTATTATAGCATACTTTTTTCTTTTACTAACATTGTAAATAACTCTTGTAAGTTAATAGAGCAAACACAAAGCAGTGAATGAGCATGCAAAAAATCCTTCAGCCAATAACTTCTCTGTGATCATTGAGGTGATGTGTTGGCACTGTCAAGGGTTCATTTGTGCAATTAAAATCATCTAGCCTGCAGGCGCGCTGGAAGCTGTTTCATGCTAGGGGGGCTGGGGGCTGGGTTGGAAAATATGTGACGTCATTATGTTGTGGCTGACAACAAGACATAAAATTTCTCTGTACTGTATATGTGTTGTAGCCAATAAAGAAAACATTTAGTTTCATATTTATGTTTAAATATTATAGGCTAATGTTATTTTTTAATTTAATCAATGTTGATTATGAAAGTGAGCATATGCAGCATGAGAAAGATAAAGATACATCATGAGATGCGAAATATGACTGGAGACATGGAGTGGGTAAGACATGGTTTTGACCACTTCATTGAGTTTTGTTTTGTAGAATGACAATTTTTAAAAGATTTTCGTTTTGTATAAATTGTATCTTAATTTTGATCAATGTTTTATCAACCAATTGCCTGTATTTAATAAATAAGAAGCAAATAGGCCTATATAGCAGACAATGTAATAAGGCGCCGGCACAATCACTTGCATTGCACGTGAACTGGAGGGCGCCGAAACTCAGCTTGTGCATCACAGATTTGAGAAATATAGGCTATCTATTATAGAAAGTGTGAATTGTCTACTTTTAAACGAAACTATTCAAAACGAAAATAAATAGGCTACTCTCTGATGTAATCCATATGAAATGTGCATTTCACATGTATTTCTCTCTGGCGTTCATGCGAGTCCGCATCGCCAACTTCATCTTTGCAGCGACACAGAATTAACACCAGTTTATTAAAAAAACAATTAAATGTCTCCTTGCTATTTTTGACACATTCATACTTTTGCCGGTTCTTTGTGGCAATCTTTATGTGTGCGGCCATGCGCTTGAGTGCGGCTATACTATGTACACGCTCATTATCCTGTATATAGCCAACAGTATTTAAGTAATAAAATTAATATAAAAGGGCGATTTGTCCACTAATGGCTTAAATGAACAACTACTAGTCGACTAGGAAAAAACTTTAGTCGGAGGCAGCCCTTATTCCACATATTTTCGAACCAGCAGGCCGGTTTGAGCGAGCGACCCTGAGCGGAATGAGCGAGGGAGCGGAATATTCAGAAATGCGCTCTTCGCTCACAAGCTCTGATCGGAACAAAGCATAACAAATTAAAACTTTATTTCATTTTCTCCGTAGCTTGAACACTCACTACATTAGGCATAATAGAGTTAGTTAACGCTGTCCATTTATTTATTTTTATTTCACGTTTTTAAAGTACAATATTATGTTAGTCTACAGCCCCCCACTTGGGGGTGCTGATGCTATGACGAGGGGGGCCCACCTTCCCGCGCTACTGCTAGCCTGTACCTCTCACCATATCAACAGACTACCTGAGATGGGATGATGTAGTCAGCCACATCCCAGATCTGTGCACCGAGCTCGCTGGTGTTTGTTAGAGTGATGCCTTTCACTTTGGTTGTGACAGAGCTGAGGATGTTGTCAGTGGTCTGGTGGTCTCGACGCAGAATCACATAACTGTAACAGAATCACATACAAGTAAAAAAGTATAAGTAAACATTACTATTGTATGCTGAAGTTCTGTGAAATTAACTGTGTGAATGTCATTTGTTTACAAATCATTAGATAAAGACTACACTGTAAATTGATGACTCTGAATTTTCTAAGGTTGCAACTTACTTGAAAATCAAAGCAATCACTGAGATCTGATACACGCGATACAATATTCCGATTCTACAGGATTTTACCACTAGTATTTGTGGTGTAGAGTATTGACAAAAAAGCCTCTTCAAAAAATTCATCACTGTGATTTAGGCTGCTTCATATAGTTGAGATTTCAATCCTCCCACGTTCTCTTCTCTTTCTGTTTGAGAAAAAGTGAAAGAGGTCGTGAGAAGGTTGTGAGGTCGAAGAAGTTTGTAGGCGTGTACTAAAAAGACTGCACAGACACACTGAGAGTGAAGTGTTTTGAGCTCTACTGGACAGTTAAAATGCTTGAAATTTGTCTTTAGAGTACAGAACATGTCATAAAGAAACTATAGTCTTTTGCTTATGCCTTGAAGGTCTTTTTTTTTGTACAGTCTAAGAATCATTTATTCTACAGTAGTTTTAGGATAGAGATTAATGTGTATGTGTTGGGGGGTTCATTAATTAGTTATGCAACTAGTATTAGGGCACAAATTTAGTAGAAAACGTGACAGTTTATTTGACCATGTTGAAAAACACTTTTTTTTTATCATCGCGATATATTACGTCACGAGAGGGCGTTTGCTCAGTGCAGAATAATTCAGTGGGAGCGGTCGTGATTCAGTGTGTTTTCAGTAGTTATTGTATTTCAATTTATCATCGTCATGGTCAATTAATGTGAATTATAGCCTGTCAGGACATTGAATAAGAAAAAGGACAGTGCTATTATCTTTTGTGCCTGGGTACATTTTGTGCAGGTAAGAGAGACGGGACTTCACTTCTGCATCTGCTTCAAAAAATGCGGTAGTGTGTAGCGTTCACTTTAGATCGGATGATTAGAATCCCAGCGATATGATGGAGTTCAACATGGGATGCTGAAGCAAGAACCAAGAATCCGTGCTGGTGCGGTTCCTCCTGTGCACACTGTCCCAGCTCCGTCATCGGGTCGCCCGGTCCGTTCAGCCCCCGGTGAAAACAACGTCATGGATCCGTCAGGGATCACTTAGGGCCCTATTTTAACGATCTGAAACGCAAGTATCAAGTGTGAAACGCAACTAACTTTGTGGGCGGGTCTCGGGCGCTGTTGCTATTATACCGGCGGGATAAATGACTCTTGCGCCCGACGCAAATCTAAAATGGGTTGGTCTGAAGTAGCTTCATTATTCATAGGTGTGGTTTGGGCGTAACATGAAATAAACCAATCAACGACAACTCACATTCCCTTTAAGAGCAGGCGCGCTTGTTCCATTGCGGATTGCTATTATAACGGCGGATTTGCCAGGAGCGGTTCACAGCCGAGGAGACCGACGTTCTCGTCAGGGCCGTAAAACACAGAGAAGTGACGTCGTATGGGGATGGGAGGAACCCACCCAAATTAACTTAGGTTACACAGACGTATATGGGGGTAAATGTGTAAGCTAGATTTATGGCTATTTTTTCACATCTTCATGGACACAATAAAGATTTCCCTCGTGTGTTAATATTTTTCCCTGTAATAATGTATGGTTTTCTAAAAATGAGAACTACTGCGTCTGTGTAGAGTAGAGAAGCAAAGTGTATGCGCGTTGTGCACACGCTACATTGGTTATGGCCAAGCATGCGCCCTTAAAATAGCATCTGAATAACATGCGCAACGCGCCACTGACTTTAGACTAGGTTTTTCCTGGTCAGTGGTGGAATTGTTTTCTAAACCTGTGTAATGATATTAGCTCAAAGGGGAAATATTAATAATGAATAACAGTAACAATGGATAACAGTAACATTTTAAAAATGTTTTGTTAACTCAGTTATAAGTCATTTATAAGTTATTAGTTAATGACGAACTAATCATTTACAAAACATCATGTCTATATATTCATAAATGAATAAAAAGTGGTATGATAACATTTTATATAAATGTTTTGTTATTCAGTTATGTCATTTATAAATTATTAATGAACTAATCATTTATAAAACATGACTACATTCATAAATTCAAGTACTTTATTGTCATTGTGTAAGAAATCCAAAAACCAAGAGACATGAAACCAGGGAAAACGCTCGGAAATGCAGTGCAACAACATACAAAATTTCACAGTGAGTGAAGGGGTGAACCAGGCTTATATGAGGTGAACTAAACAAGAAGATGAGATACAGGTGAATGTGATAATGAGTGCTGATGAGTCCAGGCAGAGAATGATGGGAGATGTAGTCTGTGAGTGAACATGAAAGTCTGGTGTGGAGTGCCCTCTGGTGGCTCTCATGGGCACTCCAGCTGGTGACCGTTACAAACATGCAGTATTTTTAAGAAGTACTTTATTTGTTTTCAAGCAGATGGTCATTTATAAATGACTTACAGTCAGGGGCTTACAGTAGGTTATGTTAGTTAAATTAACTTATCAGTACAGGCTTGTGTTCAGTGTGGAGTAAATTACTGTTTTCCTACAAGTCATTTACACTTTCTGCATCACTTAATATCAGTGTAATACAGTGGGTACACAAAGTATTCAGACCCCCTTAAATTTTTCACTCTTTGTTATATTGCAGCCATTTGTTAAAATCATTTAAGTTCATTTTTTTTTCCTCATTATTGTACACACAGCACCCCATATTGACAGAAAAGCACAGAATTGTTGACATTTTTGCACATTTATTAAAAAAGAAAAACTGAAATATCACATGTTCCTAAGTATTCAGACCCTTTGCTGTGACACTCATATATTTAACTCAAGTGCTGTCCATTTCTTCTGATCATCCTTGAGATGGTTCTACACTTTCATTTGAGTCCAGCTGTGTTTGATTATACTGATTGGACTTGATTAGGAAAGCCACACACCTGTCTATATAAGACCTTACAGCTCTCAGTGCATGGTTCACGCATATACTCTGATGTGCTCATGCGCTCGTCGTGTTTTCACTCATGACGCATTTGCAGTGCGCAGCTGGCTCGCGGCTGTTTACTACAAACACAACATTTAGTCATTATTTTTATTTCAAATCCAAACGTGTCTTTTACACTGTACAATTATACAATCTTTCATATACGTATTCACGTTTAAGGCAAGACACACGTGTAATATGTTAAAAAACAACAACTAATAGATCTACAGCCATATTGAATACATTAATTGCAAACATGTTTTGTATTACAAGTTTTCTGACATGTTATGTTTAAATATGCACTAATTTGCATACATTTATAGAACAGAAATCTGAACATTGGATGAAGTCAGGTTAAAAATTATTTTTTTAATTTATTTTTTTTTACAGAGGAGATTTTGGATATCTCTTTGTATCACTCCGAAATCTGAAAATACTGTCAACAGCCAGAAAAAAAAAAAAAAAAGAAAAGAATTTTCAAAGTAGTATTAGTATACTAGTAATAAAGTATTAGTAGTAAAGTATTAGTCATAAAACTTTTATATCAAATTATATATGAACTAACCCCCTTTGTAAAAACCGGCTTCAGAAGATAGATAGGAATAAAACTGTAAAGTTTGGTGTATGTAAATGTGCTTCTTCAGCAAAAATTGACTCAATCAAGTGTGTGTATCGGAAAACCTGGCGCAAGACCTTTTTCAGTGGTCAAATTAAAAATAAAATCTTTACAGTGGCTGAGTCCCAATTCGCCTACTTATACTACGACTTAAAAGTATGTACTTTTTTTGTGATGAAAAAGTACATACTTTTGAGTGTGTAGCAAAAAAGTATGCACGTTCTGGGACATACTTCGATGACGTCATGCAACGTGAACTTGAACGTGGTTGCCTAGTTACGCACACCGCGACTGTTAACAAAACATTTAACATTTCATTCATTCTTATATATCCAATATAATTTTATTTACTATTCCCAATTTTTTTTCCACAATACATTTAAAATGTGTTTACCAAATTGAGGAGTGAAGCAGGGCGTCGTCGTAGATCAACCAAACGCAGGTCGTTTGTGAGGCGGCTGGTTCTGACGTTCATGTGCAAATGTGTGTAACGAAAGCTAGCGCTACTTATTTTCTGAGTTAAAATATTTAAAGTTTATAGTGTAACTATTGTTTAACGTATTTTATACTTAATCTTATACTTATGTATAATACTTAAAAATAACCCGATGAAAATGAACCATGCTTTTACTATAGTAAAAGTGTAGTAACCATGTTTCTTTGGTTGGACTGATAAAGTTAACATATGTACAGCCACAGTATTACTACAAATAAGTCAGACAGAAACATCAAAAGAAATACATAAAAAAAGACACTTGCATGACACTGTACTAGAGCCTTTTTATTTATTGTTTTGTAGCCTGCAATGAGGAGTTCGGTATCTTCATCGGACCCTACAAGATAAACACGGTACTTTTTGGCACAACATAAACCCATTAATATTACGAGACAATAAAATATAACTTTAATTAGGGTTAAACATTTGAATTCTTACACTTAAAAACTGAGGGCGCATCTCCGTTGCTGCATCCGACTGCCATGTTTACATCACCACCAAAGCTCACCGCAAAGCTCCTCCCTCCCGCACGCAATGGGTTGTGGGCAATATTAGCCGTTAGAGTGTGCATTGATCTGCACTTCGAATTCTAACCGGAAATAGTAGACCATCCGGGTATCTTTGGAATACTCATTTCAACATACTACGATTTGGGACGTACTAATTCTAGTTTCGCATACTATTTAGGACGGATAGTATGCGAATTGGGACTCAGCACATGTCAGAGCAAATGAGAATCATGAGGCCAAAGGAACTGCCTGAAGAGCTCAGAGACAGAATTGTGGCAAGGCACAGATCTTGGCCAAGGTTACAAAAAAAATTCTGCTGCACTTAAGGTTCCTAAGAGCACAGTGGCCTCCATAATCCTTAAATGAAAGACGTTTGGGACAACCAGAACCCTTCCTAGAGCTGGCCGTCCGGCCAAACTGAGCTATCGGGGGAGAAGAGCCTTGGTGAGAGAGGTAAAGAAGAACCCAAAGATCATTGTGGCTGAGCTCCAGAGATGCAGTCGGGAGATGGGAGAAAGTTGTAGTAAGTCAACCATCACTGCAGCCATCCACCAGTCGGGGCTTTATGGCAGAGTGGCCCGACGGAAGCCTCTCCTCAGTGCAAGACACATGAAAGCCTGCATGGAGTTTGCTAAAAAACACCTGAAGGACTCCAAGATGGTGATAAATAAAATTCTCTGGTCTGATGAGACCAAGATAGAACTTTTTGGCCTTAATTCTAAGCGGTATGTGTGGAGAAAACCAGGCACTGCTCATCACCTGTCCAATACAGTCTCAACAGTGAAGCATGGTGGTGGCAGCATCATGCTGTGGGGGTGTTTTTCAGCTGCAGGGACAGGGCGACTGGTTGCAATCGAGGGAAAGATGAATGTGGCCAAGTCCAGGGATATCCTGGACGAAAACCTTCTCCAGAGTGCTCTGGACCTCAGACTGGGCCGAAGGTTCACCTTCCAACAAGACAATGACCCTAAGCACACAGCTAAAGTAACGAAGGAGTGGCTTCACAACAACTCCGTGACTTAAACCCAATTGAGCATCTCTGGAGAGACCTGAAAATGGCTGTCCACCAACGTTTACCATCCAACCTGACAGAACTGGAGAGGATCTGCAAGGAGGAATGGCAGAGGATACCCAAATCCAGGTGTGAAAAACTTGTTGCATCTTTTCCAAAAAGACTCATGGCTGTATTGGATCAAAAGGGTGCTTCTACTAAATACTGAGCAAAGGGTCAGAATACTTGTGATATTTCAGTTTTTCTTTTTTAATAAATATGCAAAAATGTCAACAATTCTGTGTTTTTCTGTCAATATGGGGTGCTGTGTGTACAATAATGAGGAAAAAAATTAACTTAAATGATTTTAGCAAATGGCTGCAATATAACAAAGAGTGAAAAATTTAAGGGGGTCTGAATACTTTCCGTACCCACTGTAAGTGTAAACTATTAATCACGGATATATACGGTATAGCATACCACAATAATTTATGAACGTATGTACTAGAATTTATAAATGACTTATAACTGAATTAAAACATTCATAAAATGTTAGCATAAAACATATTAATAATTTATGAATGTATAGTCATATTTTGTAAATGATTAGTTCATCATTAACTAATAACTTTTAAGGGACTTATAACTGAACATTATTATAAAGTGTTACCCAAACTTAAATAAACAAATACAGTACATATAGGAGGGAAGAGGTGGGGAAAGAATTAAGGATCGGAGGGAAAGTTTAAAGTGAAAAGTCTAGATTATTCTGAAATTATGATTTTTTTAACATTTTATAGAGGGTTCACCCAACTAAAATGGCTTCCATGGAAATGGAACGTGAGCACGCCAAGAAAAGGAGTGCACCCAGGAATGAGGAGGAGGAACACCCTGTTCCAGACATTCCAAGTCTCCCGGAAGCATATTGATAGCGGCTCCCTGATGCCCGCAAATTAGTTCAAATCTCCCGGAATCTAGAGCGGGCAAGAGCGCGCATGGGAGACAGAGACTGTGCTCCAAACTGTGTAGCGCGCGCACGGCAGAGAGGGAGAGGGAGCGAGAGACGTTGCGTGTGTGTGCTAGTGTACGTGTGTTCCTCATGAAGCGCATGTAAGATAGAGAGCATCCTGTTTGGCCTGTTTCGGTAAATCAACCAATCAATTGTCAGTGTGGGCGGGCTTTTATCTCTTCTCCTGAACTGAATTAATCAGTTCAGTGTATCTAGAAACAGGAGGGTCATGGCAGAGTGAGAGTGCCCCAAAAAAATGAAAGTATAAGACACATTTTACGCCAGACTACACGAAAGTGTACACCTGTCTTATAAGAGTAAAATATAATGACAGTCTTGCACACTGTATAGTTTGTAACAGTGACTTCAGCACTGCCCATGGCGGGTTAAATGATTGTAAAGGACATGTTGAGGTGAGTTCAACAAGTTTCATTCAATTCATGTGCATATTATTCAGGCCGGCTAGTTGCCAAGGCTACATGAACCTCCCTGTCATTACCAGAGTAATTTACCAGAGTAAATACCTCCCTGTCATTACCAGAGGGGAGTCATTACCTCCCTGAAATGACTTTTTGTAGGTTGGGATGTCTGCTGTTCCCCTCATACAAGGCAGTGTAGCACAGTATTTCAGAGGAGGTAGACCCACCCTAACCCAATTTGACAATTTGATCCTTAACTTCATCATTCAAGGATTGCATCCACTTAACACTGTGGAGAGACCAGAATACACAGATTTATTCAGAGAGATTTTACCCTCTATGCATTTGATGTCCAGGAGAACATTGGGAAGAATGCTTGAGGATGAGTATGCATCAATGAAAAGCACACTGTCTATGATTTTGTCCAAACAGAACCATGTACTACAACAGATGTGTGGTCGTCAAACAACAGAAGCTTCCTTGGGGTGACTATCCACTGGATAAACCAAGAAACATTAAGCATCTGCTCTGGGGCATTAGCCTGTCGCACGATCATAGGGCACCACACATATGATGTTTTAGCTGAGATGTTGCAAGATGTGCACAGAGATTTCAACATAAAAGACAAGGTGACCGTTACAACCACAGATAATGGTTAAAATTTTGTGAAGGCTTTCAATGTCTTCGCAGAAGTTCAAAGAACCATTCAAGACCGAGAAGAGGAGGATGAGGAAGACGAGGAGGGACACACTGTCTTCATAAATGCCACAGACATTTTTAATAAAACAGAAGAAGACTAAAGTCTCCCACTTCATCAGCGATGCGCCTGCCACACCCTCAACCTGGTTGCAGCGAGAGACATTGAGGCTCCTTTGACCCAGTCAGAGGCCTTTAAAAAAGGATCCAGATCAACAATTGGCAAATGCCAGGGACTGTGGAACAAGCAACACAGAAGCACACAAGCTTCAGACATTATCAAAGACAAGCTAGGGTTCCAGCTGATAGTTCCCAGTCCATCAAGGTGGAACTCCACTTACCATGCCATGGAGCGCTTGAATACCTGTATCCTGACAAAAGAACAAGACCTCCAGGAGACCTGTGAGAAGCTTCTGGTGACTCGCTTCAGAGCAACAGAACTCACCTTCATACAGGAGTATGTTCTGGTAAATATTACCTTTATTTTGATATGTACTTAAGTTAACCGGTGTTCATGTTGTAATCCATGTATCTGTCTGAACATAAAGGCAACCACATACCTCTAACTGAGCTTAGTGTGGGGAATTTTTTTCCCCAGGTTGTTAACTGAATGTTAAACAACTACTACTTATTAGAATGATGATGATTATGAATAAGAAAACTTATAATATTATTACTTTGAGTAATTGTTATTTATTCCTTGTCTTTCCTGTGCATCTTTAAGGTTATGGCGCCTCTGACCAAGGCCCTTGACGTACTACAATCAGATAAAATGGCCTACACAGGAGTGTTGGTGCCAACAATCTCAATTCTCCTCAATAGAATGGAGCAGATGAAGCATGAGGCAAACATGCATCACTGTAACCCACTGGTAGATGCTGTCATCAATGGGGTGAAGAGGAGGTTTGGATACATTTTTCAAGATGCAAGGTTGCTCTTAGCCTCTGGAGTACATCCCCAGTGGAAAGAAGGCTGATGTTGTGTCAAACCTGAAAGCAGAAGTTAACCTGCTTCAAACTCAATACCCAGATGATCACATGCAGACAGATGGTGAGGACCCAACTGATGATGGCGATGAAATAACTGGATACTTCCCCTCACTCAGAACAAGAACAGTTCTGAATGAAGTGGACGGCTACTTGCAATCACCCGAAACCAACCTTGTCAATGCATTCCAAAACCTGCAGATGATGAAGAAGATCTTCCTGAAGTACAACACAGGAGTTCCTGCTAGTGCAGCTTGTGAACAACTCTTTAGTGTAGGAAAAGACATTTTCCGACCAAAGAGAAACCGTCTTTCCGATGCAAATTTTGAAAAGCTTCTATTGTGTCGTGTGAATAAACACTTAAACCACTTAAAAATCTCGGGGTCCAGCCTGGCCACCTCTTGATATGTGGTGGCAGAAACTTGTTTCCATGGAGAGAGATAGATATCTTTCTCACACACACACACACACACACACACACACACACACAATGTAGTGAAGCTTCATTTAATGTAGAGTAACTGCTAGCTTAGCTCACTACATTTTCCAAGTAGCTTGCCCAACACTGGTTGTTCTCCCATTCAGACCAGTGCCATTCTTGTGACGCGAGTGGCCTCGTCTTGTTTGACGGATCCGAGGAGGATCCTCACGATGAGGATTACACCTGATTGGTACCAGTCGGTTGCTTTCCAAGGATTCAGAGCTGAGATGCATTTCTGACCGACCGACCTTGAGATGAAGCAGACCGGAGGTCCGCGCTCGGCTCGGTACTCGCGCTTTCAGTCAGAACTGCAGTGGGCGCATGCGAAGCAGACCCAGCTGAAGTACTGATGATGCTGAGGCCATTAGACCCAGCGTTCTCTGAAATTTCCTGAGCGGGACAATACCGCCACAGCGGAAGGATTCCGTCATGCGCTGAATATTCAGTGCGCGCTGCGGCGATAGCTGCGCTGTTTTAGACAGCGAGTCCAGCTCTGTGCCCAGAAAAGATATTTTCTGACTGGGAGACCAATTGACTCTGAGACCCAGATTCTCGAGGTGTTCGAGTAAAATGGTCCTGTGCTCTATGTGCTCTGAGTGAGAGTACACTACCAGGCAATGGTTTGGAGAAATGCTCACTATGCCACACCTGAGCTTCCTTCACCCTTGGACATGGGATGGAAACATGGCAGTTCAGGACTACAGCCCATTCTTATGTCACAGAATCCAATACCTGAAAGTTGCCTGGAAATTATCCTGTGTACCTGTAAAAAACAATGCTCAACACGCCAGTGCAAATGCCGAAAATCAGGGCTGTTATGCAGTGCAATGTGTGCATGTCAGAGTGATGACCAATGTCCTTGTTTAAACGTGGAGTTGTAGTCCTCAAGTATACCAAGGCAAGGGGTAACCAAAGAACTTGGAAAAGGACTGCAGAAAGAAATACTAATCAAAATGAAATTCCAAAGACAAATGGCACACAAGCAAACTAGAAAGGTATAAAAACAATTTACCAAAAACAATTTACAGAGGGAGTGAACTACAGAACTAAAAATCTAACAGAAAAAAGCTAAGCAATTAAGCTACAAACATGAATGAAAATATACAGAAACAAGATGTGATCTGTAGATTGAAGGGGGTGGATTGGAATCCACTGCTGCTTCAAAGTATATGTGATGAGTGATTATCATCAAGGTATTAATCAATACTTTTCCTTATAAATATCAAATTAGTTGAATGACTTCTCTGGAGATTTTACTTTGTTATAGATGTTACCAGTGTGATTGCGGAAATGTTCTTTTCATGTATTCTTTAATGTCTGTATTTGATATTTGAATGCAGTAACAGTGCTTGCCTATTTATCCCAGCTTCCAGAAATGAAATAGGGACTGGTTTTGTGTTTGAGAAAGGTCTTCAACATGTTAAAATACATAGGGGTCATTGAAGTCTATAGTTTAAGGGACCATTTGTCATTTAAAGCCTATACTTTCCATTTAGAATAAATTGTCCTGTCCTGAGAGAAAGAACTTGTTATCTTGATGTTTTGAGACGAGACTCCTGTTTATAGTTAGAGCCTGGCCATATTCAACCTTGGAAAAGATGTGTGTCGGTGTGTGTTAGTCTTCTTGCTTCCAGGTTAAGGAACCACTGGCATTGTTGGAGATTGACTGAGTTGTTGTTCGGGACATGATGGCTTCCAGCCACCCAAATCTGCGACCTGGAAGGTCACGACGTGCCTAACTTCAGGGTCTGAGTGTCAGCAGCATAATCTATGGAGATATGCTTCTGTCTATCTGTATATGTGTGGAAAATTACTATGTTTATCAATTTCTTAGCCAATGAGAATCATTCAACCTTTAAGCAAGGACGTAGCTTAGACCTTGGAAATGGTATAACTGCTGTGATCTTTGTAACTGTAAGCGGGGCGGCCTACGAACTCCTGTGTGAGTCTTGAAGCTGAACTTCTGCTGATGAAACTGCAAACTATCTTCAGTAAAACTTTTCTTCTATTTTTTTATAATTCTGACTCCGGGTCTTCTTTCTAACATCTGGTCCTTGGGTCCTAAACTGTTAACCCCTAACAAGATCTGTTCAAGGGAAGGTTTTTCCCGTCTTAGAATTTAGAGAACAAATGCTTAATTTGCATAAAAAAAATTAAATCTCAGACAACTTGCAATGGTGTTTTTCTTAGTTATTATGTAATATGGAATACATCACATATCATATATACACTGGGAACATTTAAGAGTGACATTGATTGAATATGTATGTCAGCCTTAAAAAATGACACAAATAATGCTTAATTTCACCTTAAAAGTTGGTATTTTGCATATATATATATATATATATACATAAAAAAGGCAGTGAGCCTCCATTATATCTTTGCTCTGACCCTTGACTATCGATCTAGAAACTTAATTTCCTCATCTTGATTGCCTAATTACAAAAAAACTAGGGGAAAATGGTCCAACGACTGAGCAAGACAGGCAATTTGGTGGCCATTTTGATATGCAAATTAGAAGGTCAAAAACTCACAATTTCGCTTGGGTACCAGTTTTTTTGGATTCAGCACCCTTGACATATGTAAAGTAGGCCGGTTCCCGACTTGTACCCATAAATGCTCCTCACTTTCACTTTTTGGGTACATCCCATCTAGACTATATTGACCACAACATTATTTTAAATAGACTTGAAAATTATGTTGGCATTAGTGGAATTGCATTAGCATGGTTTAACTCAAACTTATCTGACCGTTATCAGTTTGTAGCAGTAAATTAAGAGATGTCTCATCGATCACAAGTTCAGTATGGCGTACCACAAGGCTCAGTACTAGGACCGTTGCTTTTCACTCTGTACATGCTACCATTAGGAGATATCATTAGGAAGCATGGCATTAGTTTTCACTGTTATGCTGATGATACTCAGCTCTATATTTCTTTACGCCTTGACGAAACTTACCAATTCACAAAATTAACGGAATGCATAGCTGATATAAAAAATTGGATGACTAGTAATTTCCTACTACTTAATTCTGAAAAAAACAGAGATTCTAATTATTGGACAAAAAACCTCCTCACGTAATAACCTAGAATACTGTCTAACACTTGATGGCTGCTCTGTATACCAATACCAAGATACCAATCTTTCATTTGAAAGTCACGTGCTAAAATATTTTGAACGTTGAAAATATTGCTGATTACTTACAAAGCACTAAATGGTTTAGCTCCGCCGTACTTGAGCGAGCTCTTAACGCATTATAGTCCGTCACGTCTATTGCGATCTCAAAATTCCGGCCAGTTGATAATACCTAGAATATCAAAATCGACTGCTGGCGGTAGATCCTTTTCCTTTTTAGCACCAAAACTTTGGAACAGTCTTCCTAACATTGTCAGGGAAGCAGACACACTCTGTCAGTTCAAAGCTAGACTAAAAACACATCTCTTTGACCTAGCATACACATAACACATTATAGACTTCTATAATTCAATATAGGCTGCATAGTTTAGGTCAGCCGGAACCGGGATCACTTCCCATAATTCCTGATGTACTCGTTACATCATAAGAATCGCGTCTAAGCTAATATAAGTCTCTCTGTTTATCCGAGGTATACCGCAGTCCACCGGATCCAGGCCGTATCCAGATCCGATGAAGGACCTGTGCCTGGACATGATGACAACGCAGTCCTGAAGTCTCAACCAGTCCCTCCCCTGTTTACTGAAGTCAGCTGGATCCCGGCCGTATCCAGATCAGATGGTGGACCTCCACCTGGACCCTGGACCATGACGCATCCCTGAAGTGCCAGCCTCATCAGCCCTGTGAAGGCCTCATCGACACGACCAATCTGACTTCTGACCTGTAACGCTGCCTGGATCATAATCATACACTGTTCGCTCGTTAGCCAGAGGAGAACTGGCCCCCGACAGAGCCTGGGTTCTCCCAAGGTTTTTTTCTCCATTCTGTCACTGATGGAGTTTTGGTTCCTTGCCACTGTTGCCTTGGTTTTTGGCTTGCTTAGTTGGGGACATTTAATATTCAACAGTATTATTGATCTGCCTTACTTAGGGTGGACGATGACGCAATTTTCTTCTAGAAACAAACTTTGTTGTACTATTTTCATGTTGTCAATGTGAAGCTGCTTTGATACAATCTGTATTGTAAAAAGCGCTATATAAATAAAGGTGACTTGACTTATCCGTGTCCTTTCTAAAGCAGTCGAGGAGCCCTATTGCAGCTGCCTGGATGAATTGGGGGCCAACAGGCCCTCTGCAGCAATCAGCACAGTTCGTCACAGAAGATCACAAAGAACTGACAAAGTCTTGGCACGCGCCACAAAAGCCATCGCCCAGGCCATCGGGAGGGCTATGGCCAGCTTAGTGGTGCTGGAGCGCCACTTATGGCTAAACCTAACAGAGATCAAGACCGCGACTCTTCCTACTCTTCCTACTTCGCGACTTCCTCGAATCTCCTATTTCCTCTAACCTTGGATTGCGCGCTATGGACGGTTCTATGCCAAAGAACTTTATAAATATTTGCTTGCCGGGCTGTTAATAAATATATGCTTTTGTTACATAATTTTTTCTACCGAGTCTTTCTGGTACAACTGTTGTGTTGTAGATCTTCTGACTGGGGAACAGAGAGCTTTTGGCTGTGTTGACCCAGGCATTCCAAATGGCTGAGGAGCACAGATCTGTGAGAGTTCAGTTCCGTCTCCAACTGGGCCAAAACGTCGTTGAGGTAGTTCAAGATGCGCATTCCCTTCTGTCTCGGGGGAAAGTGCTGCATCCATGCACTTCGTAAAACTGTGTGGGGCCAGGGACAGTCCGAACGGCAGGACTGTATACTGGTTGGGCAGGAAGTGTTGCATAACCTGCGATGCCCTCTGTGTGGTAGTGAAGCGCTCAGCGAAACCATCCACAGCAGGGCCGAAGTGACCAGTGGAGGAAATAGGAGAGCTGAGGAGGTCGCGAAGTAGGAAGAGTCGTGACTTCCTCGAATCTCCTACTTCGTGACTTCCTCGAATCTCCTACTTCGTGACTTCCTCGAATCTCCTACTTCGCGACTTCCCCGAATCTCCTATTTCCTCCACTGGTCTCTTCGGCCCTGCTGTGGATGGTTTCACTGAGCGCTTCACTACCACACAGAGGGCATCGCAGGTTATGCAACACTTAAAAATGTTTAGATATTTAGACATCACAACTAACATAACTATCATAACTTGTAAAAAAAAATTGCATGATAAAACACTTACTGAGTACTTACCGACTGATATAAACTTATGGGGGGTAAGGCAATGTATGTCCCAGATGTTGATGGACCTGTCCTTCTGTCAAATGATTCTGGACTTCTAAGCGTGAACTTGAGTCCAGCCATAATTCCTTGATTTTCTTCTTTGCTGCTATGTTTAACTGGAGTTGACTGTGGAACACCCTCTAGTGCTGATACATTCAGGACAACCTTCTCCTGATCCTTTTCTGTTGATGTACAAAGCAGACTTGGCTGAGGCTGTACAGCAGGATCCCTTGGTGTTTCCTAAAACAATTCATAATGCAATAGTACATGTTTACATACATGTAGAGGTTAAAGTGAAAGTAATTTAATTATAAGTAGTTACGTAAACCACTGTTTGACAACATAATCCAAACAACACCAGTCTGAAACCTGGTGAAACCAGTCTGAGCAATATTGAGTTGCCTTAGAGTGCTGTAACCTGTAATGATATTAACTGTCAGAATCTGCAACACAGAGTTGAATTGTGCTCATTGTATGATAAGATTGTAGATTATCTCCTTGCCTCAAGTCAACCTCTGTATAAGATGAAGACATATAAAGCTAAACCAGGCTGGAATGAATATGTGGAGCAGTCCCATGCTGAGGCTAGAAGGGCCTTTAAAGCTTGGGCTGAATCAGGCAGACCCAAGTGTGGTCATGTGTTTGAGTACATGAAGAAAGCAAAGGCAAACTTTAAATATGCACTATGGTTTATTAAAAGTAATGAGAACACTCTCAAGGCTGACTTACTGGCAAGGAAACTGCAAAGCAATAGCCCTACAGATTTCTGGAAAGAAATAAAAAGAATGAGCAGCAATAAACTGTTACTACCAACACATATTGATGGTGTAAATGGAGCAGAACAGATTGCACAGATGTGGCAGAAACATTACCTTGACATTTTCAATGCTGTTAAGAGTAATTCTTTTATTGTTGACAAAATTGAGAAGAGTGAAGATGTGATTGTCACTTCACAAGTAGTCCTTGAGATAGTGATGAAGCTGGATTACAATAAGGCAGTCATTCCCAAAGGCGGGGTCCTGGGGTGCCATGTGTTGCATGTGGATGAAATGTCAAAAGCGTCAGTATATGACGCCTTGGGACTTTGTCTCATTAAGTATAAATTGTGTTCACTGTAATGATGAGAATATGAAAACAATGAGATGCCCTGTCAACTCTTCCTTTCTCATTTCACCTCTGCATTTTACTTATTGTCAACAACAGGTAAATAAAAAAAAATGTGCTTTGTCAAATATCTGTATCTCTTTTAAATAGTTAAGTGGAAGCTTAACTGACCTTAAAAATGGTCATACATATTTTGTTAATGCATAAATTCTCTTCGTGATAAATGAACTATATGGGCCTAATGTTTTTTGGGTCACAAGGATTTATCGACTTTAAAATGTGGGTCCCCAGAAAAAAAGTTTGGGAAACACTGCAATAAGGCATGTGGTGCAGACGGGGTATCTGCTGAGCATTTAAAATATGCCAGCAGCAAACAGTATCCCTTGCTCGCCATTTGTTTTACAGGCTTTCTAATACATGGAGTCTTACCTGAACGATTATTGTCTGTCATTTGGTTCCAATTGTAAAAGATAAAACTGGTAAAATTAATAGTAAAGATAATTATAGACCTATAGCTCTGGCCAGCACTTTGTCTAAGGTGCTGGAAAAGTCCATTTTGAATAAGTTGGAAGAGTTTTTTCTGACCTCTGATAACCAGTTTGGCTTTAAACCCACGCATGGAACAGATATGTGCATTTTTGCTCTGAAAGAAATCTTGGATTTGTATAATAGGCATAATACAACAATGTTTATGTGTTTTATTGATGCCTCAAAGGTCTTTGACTATGTAAACCATGAAAAAACTATTTTCTAAGTTGTACAAGAAAGGTGCTCCAAAATGTCTTTTGAGAATTCTGGTTTTCTGGTATGGCCATCAGTTAATGTCTATAAAATGGGGAAATTGTTTATCTGCATCTTTTTGTGTGTCAAATGGGGTAAGACAGGGCAGCATTTTGTCTCCGTTTTTATTTAATGTATATATGGACGACTTGTCAAGGTTTTTAAATGATTGTGGAACATTGTAGGGTTGGCAACAGTACTATTAACCACCTGATGTACGCTGATGACCTTGTTATTTTCTGTCCATATAGTGCAGGGTTACAAGAGCTGTTGCATGTGTGCTCTCAGTATGGAACAGACTTTGATATAAGATACAACTCAAAGAAAAGCATTATCATGATAGCCCGGAGCAGAGAGGACTCCAAACTGGCATTCCCTGATTTCTTTTTGTCAGGCAATAGACTTAAGGTCACTAATGAATGTAAATATTTGGGGCACTATGTGACTGCAGACTTGTCTGATGACAGATATATTTACAGACAGTGTGGCATGCTTTATGGACAGGCTAACATGCTGATCCGCAGGTTTGGAATGTGCTCAACACCTGTTAAAATCAGACTCTTTAAGGCGTATTGCACTACCATGTATACTGCCCACCTGTGGAGGCGCTACAAAAAGAGTAGTATGCAAAAGCTAATTGTAGCGTATAATGATGCTTTGCGGATGCTACTGAGGGTCCCACGATGGAGTAGTGCAAGCCAAATGTGTATAAATGTGGGTTTGCCAAACTGCCCTGCTGTACTGCCAAATCTTATGTACAGGTGCATGTGCAGGCTTTCGAGCTCGGCGAACAGTATCATCACTGCATTGACCAACCCTGGACTAAGCTCGGTGCGATATTCTTCTAGTATTTGGACTAACTGGCTTATGAGCCTATACAGGAGATAAATGTATTGTTTTTTATGTGTCTCTTTTTTCTTTGTAATATGGACCATAATTCACGTGTCTGAAATAAACAAGAATAATATAATAATAACATGACAACTGGGCAAAACATTGCATGACAAAACACATACGAGTACTTACTGACTGATGGAAATGTATTGGGGGGAAGGCAATGTATGTGTCACGATACCACACACGGGAAACAGGGGATCCAATTGCAGTGTTTTATTAGGGTAATCCGTACTCACAAACTAGGTCCATGCAAAGGTCAAAATCCAAAAAGGCAATCCAAAACATAAAAGGTATACACAGGCAAACAGACTTGAATAACGACAGAAGTGTGGGAACAAGACAAGGACTCCGTGACAAACACTAAAACAGACAGGGTATAAATACACAAGGAAATGACAAAGCTAATGGGGAACAGCTGAAACAGTGATGACGGAGAGCTGATTGTAATTAACAGTGATTGGTTCAGACGGAATTGTGGGAATTGCAGTTCATGAGTGAGTGACACCGTGAGGGAAGGGGACCTCTAGTGTTTACCCAGGGAACACAAACCAGACACTGTGACAGTATGTCCCAGATGTTGATGGACCTGTCCTACTTGGAATTGTTTCTGGACTTTTAAGCATCAATTTGAGTCCTGCCACAATTCCTTCATTCTCTTCTTTGCTGCTATGTTTGACTGGAGTTGACTGTGGAACACCTTCAAAAAATGCTGATGCACCCATGACATCTGTCTCCTCATCCTTTTGTGTAGCTGTGTAACAGAGACTTGATTGAGTAGCAACAACAGGATCCCCTTGTGTTTCCTACAACAATAGATCATACATGATTACATTTTAAAAGAAAAATATAATATTTATACAACAAAAAGTGTGTCTATGACATTTTAACGTCATGTCTTATCTTAAAACGTTAATATTACGTATATTAACATAAACATTAATGTCCCTTAACTTACTTATGATGTAATGTACAGACAGACGATTGTTATCGTGAAATAAGCCCCTAAAGTGTGATACAAGACTGTATGGACTTATATAACAACCTGCTGCATATACATTATCCCTTACATGTAGCATCACAATCAATACACAATACAACACACCCTACAGTACGGAGTACTCAATACATACCGGATTTTGCTGGAAAAGCAGCACAGGTACAGGCACGGCTGACGATTTCAGAAGTCGTTTTGTATTTCCCATCTTTGCCTCGTAATCTTCTGGGCTGAAATGTTCACTGCACATGTCACAGGTTGGGGTGGGCCAAGCCAGACTGCACCCACCCCTGGAGACCGGGTACCACCTCGAGGAGCGTGTCAAGGACCGGACAGACAAGAGGATAAAGGAGTAACAGTTTCTTTATTAAGTTAAAAGCAATTAATTTGAAAGTCCTAATTAAAATCTTCCTTCTGGTCGCCAGTAGCAATTCGATGGCCCCCTGGGCCGTAGAGGGAAGAACGTTCGTGGCGGCCCTGCAGCTCGTTAGAGAGGGATCAGGAGGGAACTCACACCGTCCAGGTAGGTCATTGGGAAGTACATCCCGGTAGGTGTCCTTTATGCCAGACCAGTTAGAACGGGGGCCTTTAGCCGGAACGTGAGGGAACCTTGGACAACAGGAAGACACTTGCATGTGCCTCAGCTATTCCTTTTCCTTCTCAACAGGGGCAGCGGCTTGCAACGTAGGCATGGAGGGCCACCAGGCAGAAGAACACTTTGAGCGAGACGCTCCCCTTCGGCTGTGTACTGCAACAATACAACAGGGTTTAACGGTTCAGCGGTATACAAGCGCTCGACGGTGATACCTTCTCTCTTTCTGAACAGGGCGGAGGCCTTCAATGGGGCATGTGGAAACCACCAGGCGGGGAGGACACTTCGAGCGAAACGCTCCACTTGGACTGTGCACTGCAACAATACAGCAAGGTTTAACTGTTCAACAGCATACGAAACATTCAGCTGAAATACCTGCTTTCTTTCTGAACAGGGCAGCGACTTTCGATAGGAGCGTGTGGAGACCACCAGACAGGAAGGATGCTTTAAGCGAGACACTCCACTTCAGCTGTACACTGTAACAATGTAGCAGGGTTTAACAGTTCAACAGCATATAAAACATTCAGCATTAACAGAGCCAGGCTGTCTCAAACTGGTAAGTTGGGCGCTTGATATATCAAAACCTTCCTTGGAGACGGCGGGTGAAAGACTGTAAGGAGAGAGTGCACAGCAGACTACTATTACTTCTCCACACGATGAACTTCACTCCATAACACAAACCGTGTGAATCGTCACTTCAGGCACTGCATCCCACTCGCACACCGTGCATTCGGGCCAGCACTCACCCACCGGTCTTTCTCCCACCAGATAAACTCTCGTCTCTCACAAGGGCTCAACTTCTCTCCAGAGACAGCAGAAGGCGGGTGCAGCGATCGTCACATTCAGCGAGGAGCAGATAAAAGTTGGAGACAGATCAACAATTCACTCGGTGTACTAGTTCACTCGTGCCACACACTTTCCAAACTCTCAACACCACTTCAGTGTTAGTGCATATAAACAACGAATCCGATACTCATCACTTTGCGTCTTCCCCACTGCTGACGATATTCCTTGGGTTTTCGTTGACAAATACTTCACTCTCTTCTTTCCACTTCTCAGCTTCAATCTTCGCCCGCTTCACAGCCCAGCCTCAAATACAAAACAACCCGCCGACAAACACAGTATCTCACGGGAGGAGAACCCCCAGGCAGGGAGGAGAACCCCCAGGTGGGGAGGAGAACCCCCAGGCAGGGAGGAGAACCCCCAGGCAGGGAGGAGAACCCCTAGGCGGGGAGGAGAACCACCCCACAGTCTGCTTCCTCTCTATTTTTAAAGCCCCATCTGAATACGTGTCCCTCTCACACCACTCTCTGTAATTACTCCACACCTGCTGTCAATCGGGCAATTGGCCTTGCTGCCATGGCAACAGACTCGCAGTGCAATAGAGACG
The DNA here is from genome assembly GCF_964197995.2 of Scardinius erythrophthalmus. Lineage (NCBI taxonomy): Eukaryota > Metazoa > Chordata > Actinopteri > Cypriniformes > Leuciscidae > Scardinius > Scardinius erythrophthalmus. The sequence continues at coordinate 44,371,082 of NC_138227.1, forward strand.
GGTGTCCACTGGAGGTCTCCACAACAACACTGCATTCACAAGGACTTTAGTCTTTCCTCTAATTTTTGTCACACCGTGACACAGAGTTTTTCCTTTGGTGTATCAGGGTTCTCAAGTCTCACGCATTGGCCGTGAGACACACGCAATTCAACCAGTTCACACACTCACACGCCACACCGTGTATTTCTCACGCTGATAAGGCAATGCCAACCAAGTTGTCCTGCAAGCTTTATATATAACGTTTTATACGAGGCACAGGCACACGTGAAGTTGCCGCCTGCACGTATCTCGGCCAGATTGCGTTCGTTACTAGGCAACATAGATGCGCGAACACACGGAAGTTGACGGCACATTCTCGGCCACCGTACGTTCGTTACTAGGTAACCAACAACATTGCGCGAACACACGTCGTGATGGAGAATGTAAGTTGGAAGAAAGCTTGTCAAACATTTTTAGGCTAGAACATTTAATATATAGCCCATCGTTTACGTTATTATTAATGCAGTCAAAAACTCTACAACTACTTTGCAACCAGGCCAGAAGCTTTGGCTCAGTTTGGCTAGCTTACGTTATCTGAAACTAAGGGAAATGTTAGTGGGTATGGGAAGGAATGAAGATTTCTTCATTTTATTTTAAATTATATATCATATTGTATTAATAATCTTGCTAGTTATATTAAGGAGCCACAGTGCTTCAAGTGGGAGCCCCCTACCCCTGTTATCAAGGCATTAAAATATGCAACAAACACTTACAACACAAAACACATTTCATAAGCTGGAGTGTGTACTCTTGTGTACACTGTACACACACACACACACACACACACCTTAATACTCTAATATGTCATTTGCTCACAATGTCCCATCACACAATAAATCATTATACCATTTCGACTAGACACATTCAAAATGCAAAAATATTTGTTTTTCCAAACAGTTTGGAGCAATTTGTTATAGTTTTGTAATTTTTGTATATTTGTAATTTTGAAATTACAAAAACATTAAAGAGTATATTTGATGTGATGAATTGTTCTGTCATTTATCAGATTTACCAATTGTTATAATTTCAATTTGTGCTGGTTAATTATGAGCAATGGGTAAAATTAGGGGGCGGGGACAGGTGGGGTCGGGGCTCCATTAGGGCTCCTCCCCTAACCGCATATGATCTCACTCCAAGCTTTTGATAAAACTTGAGAACCCTGGGTGTATTTATATGCCAACCAATAGCGAGCAGCCATAACTGCAATCGCTCTGAATCATGTACTGGTAATTTGTGATTGCTACTGGTGCATCTTCCTTTGACGACCGCGCGCGTAACCTTACAGTTTTACACAAGTTTAAGCATCCAGGGTAGGAGCAGGGCCGAACCATTTTAAGCCTAATAAAAAACGTAAGTATAGCTAAATCAAATAACTCTTCACGGAAATCCTGAGTGTCGTTTTGTTTTGCTCTGCTCTCTGGCTGCGCTGTCGCGTTTGTTCTACGTCACGACGCTTCCTATGCTACGTCCTACGTCATATGCCGACATCCTTCTCCCGTGAACGCGCGTCGACCGTTGCCGGAAGCCAGATATTTTCGTTTATAAAGTTTAAAATATGTATATTTTTACGACAAAACCGCACAGATTACCCTCAGGAGGCCTTCGTTTATCCCCCTGGAGCCGGATGGATTACTTTTGTTTAGGATGCATGCACATTTTTGGGACTTGAAGGAGGTGGGCCCCATAGCTTTCCATTATAACCACTGAAAGATCTAAGACATTTTCTAAAATAACTGAAAATGTGTTCGTCTGAAAAATGATTGACATATGCATCTCGAACGGCTTGAGGGTGAGTAAATCATGGGTTAAATATCATTTTTGGGCGAACTATCCCTTTAAGTGGTCTGTGTTCTCCGGCTGGTGCTCAACCTGGAACCAGAACCCTGCTTAATGCTAAGTATCTCTGACATTTTTATTTCTACAAGAGCTACTAGATGCGGGCCATACCCCATCCACGCTTAAAGTCTATGTGGCGGCCATCGCAGCCTTCCATGCCCCGGTGGCCGGCCACTCGAAAGGGAAAAGCAACATAAGTGTCCGCTGCCTAAGGGGAGGAGGGAGCTTGAATCGGTGGCAAAACGAGCGTCTTTTATAGGCAGTTGCCCCTTCTGCCCCATTCTGGCGGGCTCTGCACTCAGCTCGGTGGGCTGTGCACCGATTGGTTCACACAGTTACGCAGCTCTGCCATAGGTTTGTGCAGTTACCACTGACCAGCCAGTAGCATGCTAGTAGTCTCAGCACTGGAGGAGATAGCGCTCAGTGCACACAGCACAGACATTAGCCGAACCACTACAGAAAGAGAGATATATATGGCAGATAAAAAAAACAAAAGAAGAAAATCTCTGGGGAACTTAAAATGAAAAAGAAGGCTTACGATCAGGCAAGAGGTAGAACTCGTGTCAATATCGGAGAAGCTTAAGAGAAATCAAGGAGCGGAAAGGCCTAACATCGAACGCTGATTTTGCTTTATTTCTTCTTGATAGGTGAGTAACATTGTTTTGCTTTGTTTCACAGAACTACAGTAACATGCTGGCCAATGCTTGTGTGTCATCTTTGCTTGTTTTTTTTTTTTTCATTTGAGATCTTATTGTCGTTCGCTTCAGCTATGAAAAAGACACATTCATTTCCACACCATATAAGCCTGGAGCGTCTAAACCTCCTGTGTGTCTGAAAGTGTGTCTGAAAAGTAAGATTATATACTCCTAATAAATGTTTGTTTCCTTTGGTTCCTCATTTAGCAATCCATATAACCCCCTAATCTTGTTATAGTTGCAATATATTTGTTACTATGACTGTCGTGCTCTTGCTATCGAGTTGATCATGATAACTGTGTTTTTGGGATGGGTGTTGAGTGTCGTCTTCCACGTTAAACAGAGCTGAATCATTGATGCGTTAAAACACACATTACTACCAAAACACATTCAACATGGACTACCATAGTAACACATTGCTTTAACTTATTGATTTCGCCATAGTCCAAAAAAAAAAAAAGATTCCGCCATATTCATTGTCTGGGTTGGAGCTATCAAAATAGGTGCGAGATCCTTTTGGTGTAGTAGAGGCGTGTTTGTTTTGGTGATTTTAAATATCAACATTGGCCAAAAGTGTTTTTTCAAAAACTACTGATTCCACCTTTAAGTGTTTGGTTGTGAGATCTGAGTGCACGGTGGTGTGTCTGGAAGTGTGCTTTTGGATAACTAGCTCTGGTGATCACTCCTGTGGGGATCCTCAGCCCTGTTGTTTGGTGTAGTTTGTTTTGATGTTTTTCTTTTTGTGAGTTGTGTGGATATTAGTCTATGTAAAGTGTTTATGTATTTGTTTATTTTCTTGTTTCTTTATTTGATTATTTGAAACAGTTTTCAGCCATGCACCTATAATAGTGTGTATAATTTTGTTGTTTTTTTGTCTTGAGATTTAGTATCATTTGTGTTTCTGTGAAATGTGTAAAGTTTAGTTTTTGTGTATTGTATTTATTTCTTCTTTTTTTGTATTGTTGTTTGAGATAGAGAGCTGTGATCAGTGGCGGTTCTAGCTCATATAAACACACACACACACACACACACACACACACACACACACACACACACACACACACACACACGCACACACACGCATACACACACAACAACATGCATAACACCATGTTCAGGTTTGACATAATTGCAAAAAAAAAGATACTTCAATACAAAAGAAAAAAATTGCCAAAAAGGTAAATTATTGTTATGATAATTATTTTATAATGTATATAAAATCTAAATGAAAAACATGGGAATGGTACATTAGCCATTGAGTAATCCTCTGCTGCCATCTAGTGGCTGTAGTTGAAAGTTCATGGTATTTTAATTTTGTATATATATATTTATTCATGTGTTTGTTTTCCAGTAGATGGCAGATATCTTCCACTAAATCATGGCACATTCTTCTATCACCATGAATGAAACTGAAAAATGTAGATCTTCTTTAAAGTGAAATTTTCAACAACAAAAAATGCTATTTTATGTAAATGTATATATTTAAATTATTATAAATTGAGGCAAATAAAAATATAGCCTGCCATAAATCCCCCAGAACGGCACAAATGTTCACTAAAAACATTAAAGTGAGTGATATTACATTTGTTTTTGTTTTAAATACATTATTATGCTGCAAAACATTCTGTCTGGTTACATTAGCTAGTTAGACAGAAAAAGGAATTTTGTTGTGTAATACTGTATGTGTAATAGCAACCAACATATAGTATAAGGTAAGTGATATTAGCCTATTTTATTATATGGATAATATTATACTCATAACAAGATGAGTGATAGCTTCATAGGCTACATACCTTTATTTTTTGCACGTTTCCCATCTTCATTTTAAGAAGGCTCCTGATGCTAACACCGTGCCTACACCGGACATGACCGTTGTTGCTCGCGTCTCAACAGCTAATTTAGCTGTCTACACTGGACGCATCAAAGCGCCCGCTGCAAAGCATTTTGTCCTTCATGTCAGTACGTCATCAATAGAACGAGGTCAGTTTCCTGTCAGAGATTTGTCGCTCGCGTCGCACATCCAGTGTAGACAACATCACTGATTATAACTAGTTCTATTGTCTTTTGTTGCGCCGCTTGCGTCTGGTGTAGACACATTGTTAGACCTAATTTTATGTGTTTGTTGATTTAGAACTACAGTCACCTCAGGTCTCCCCAGGCGATAAACCAAACCCCGCTCAAGTGAGAGTACTTCTCCTGTCGCACAATTCAAGTCCTGTCCAGGTTAATTGACACACGGTGAAATGATATCATTGACATGATGTGCAAATGAGTGGTAAAACCCTGATCACGCATTCCTTTTCTTTTTTTTCGGGGGAGATGCCCCTTCAAGACGCTGCCTATGCCTAAATCTGCCACTGGCTCTGAGAGATGCTATAGCCTACAGTATCACCGAGGGCACTTTTTAAAGTGATTTCTTCCTCCTTTTTTAAATGAACTTTTGTACCAATAAAATCTTTGCATTTTTATACTTTTTATTTGTTATACTTTACCCATGTTTCCTGCCTACCATTTATGAAAAGAGAGTTGAACCTGTGTGACCTAATAACACCTCTTTAGAATTAAATGAATACAACTTAAGGTGGCTAAACCAACAGTGTTTGTGGATCAAAGACTTTCTCAGGGACCGCTTTTTATTAAGGTTTATTGTTGTGATTGGTCGTAGTGTTATCCAATTGTGTTCTTCTTTTTTAATCTGAACCTTATAGCCAAGGCAAAGACCTTTCTTTCTTTTAATGACCTTGAGAAAGTAATTCACGCCTTTATTTTTTCACTACTCGATTATTGAAAACACAGGAGTTAGCCAGACAGTGTTGGCACGTCTGCAGGCAGTCCAAAATGCGGCCGCTAGGCTACCGTCAGGCACACGAAAGCGTGAGCACATTACACCGATTTTGTATTCACTGTAATGGTTGCCGATTCGTTTCCGTTCTGTTATTAAAAATGATAGCCAGCAAGAAGATTTGCGATCCAAATTGTCTGTGTGCTGATTTGCAGCGAAAAGGAGAAACAAAAACAGCTTATGCAGGAGGAAATGGTTGGGGAGACGAGGGGAGCAAAGGTGTGTGTTCTGCAAAGACAGTTGGGAGTAAATAAATAATTTTGTAACTGTATCTATTAAAATACTGATATCTGGTCTATAACTCCTCCCTGAACATTCCACTGTCCTGTATCTTGCTCTCTCATTGGCTGTAGGTCTTCGCCGATGAAGTTCTCAGTCAGAACACATTCACATAGCAGGATTTTGAACTGCGACAGCTCCAGATATTTAGCATGCCAAATATCTCACAGATATTTTCTCAGATCGAGTCTGATAATTCACACTGCTTGATTGTCACTCACGTGAACGAGCACAGATTTGCCTATGATTTTGGGCATTTGTCAGCGATCTCATAAATACTGTCTGCGAACGAAAATCGGGCCTAAAATCGTTCAGTGTGAACTCAGCATTAGGGGTTGACCGCGCCTTCTCAATCGCTGCCCTGAAACTGCAATTTGTTACCCGTTCACATCAGATTGGCTCAGACTATTTCAAGTTTTAAATCATTGTTAAAAACTCATCAATTAACTCAAGATTTTAATTCCTCTGGGTGTTGAGTCATATTTTTGAGACTGCCCTGCTCTCATAATTGAAGCTCTGAGACTGGCAAGAGTAGCTTCCAAATCCTCAGTTCTCATCCTGCTGGATCTGCTGCTGCCTTTGACACAGTAAACCACCAGATCCTCCTGTCAATCCTAAAGATGAAGGGCATCTCGGGAACCGCACTCCAATGGTTCAAGTCTTACCTCTCAGGTAGGGCCTTCAGGGTGTCGTGGAGGGGTGTGGTGTCTACGACCCAACATCTAGCTACTGGAGTGCCTCAGGGCTCAGTGCTTGGACCACTTCTCTTCTCCATCTACATGACATCCCTAGGATCTGTGATTCAGAAACATAGCTTTTCCTATCACTGCTACGCTGATGACACACAACTCTACCTCTCATTCCAGCCTGACGATCCGACGGTAGCTGATCGCATCTCAGCCTGACAGACAGACATTTCTGGCTGGATGAAAGAATCTTCTAATTTATATCTATTTATGAAAAAATAAAAAGTACATATACTGTGTTAGATTAAACTGGGAAGGGTCATAACACTTGCATGTTGTTGTCCTGTTGTTAGTTTCACTGCTTCTATTGTTCTCATTTTTAAGTCGCTTTGGATGAAAGCGTCTGCTAAATGAATAAATGTAAATGTACATTTTTCTGTTCTTGTTTCATGCCATTTTGTGTTGTCTTTGTATTTTTATATTACATTTATTATCTCTGTACAGCACATTTGGGCAATGGTAGTTGCAAAAAAAATTTTCTATATAAATACAATAAAGAAATACAATATAAATAAAGAAAAGTTAACTATGCTGCCCTGGTTAAAAAGGTCCAACAGAGACTTTACTTCCCCAGAACTGAGGAAGGCCCATATCTCTCTGCCAGACTGCATGGTAGAAAGCACATATTGCATTACAGTCTGGTATGGAAACTGTTCAAGGGTTGAAAGAGCTGCACTGCAGAGATCATCAACTTCCACTGCCCCCCCTTGAGGACATTTACAGGCTTCGCTGTCACAGAAGAGCCTGTACCATCATTAAGGATAGTACTGACCCCTTTCATGATCCTTTGCACTACTACCATCTGGAGACATTTTAATCTTTTTTTTTTTTTCATTTCTCCATAATTTTTATATATTATTGATTGTTTCTTATGTGTGTGGAATGTGGAAAAATATATATATATATATTTTTAACAGTTGGTATCTTCCCGAAATAAGACTTTAGACTGCACCTGAATATGCATGCTTCCCTATAGTGGGTGAAAACAACAGTATGTCCAAAATCATATTATTCATAAACCAGTCGTCAAAATGTCCCCGGATGTCCTACAGCTTCCGGCCAGATTCTGAAGTGTGCATGTGATGGATTCTTTACTATCCCATCTCTGTGTCCGAAATCACATACTGTCACAGATGCTACTACATTTGAGTTCGTTCTGTAAGGTATAAATGTAATCTGGACTACATTCACCATGGTATCATTGTCACATGAGCTATCATCATCAGTTGAGTCTCTTCACTGTCGTTCATAAATCCTCTCTCCTGTCGCCTCATGAAGTAGTAAATGCAAAAGGTCATCCGGGTACTTTTTTCCTCTTTTATGAGTATTGTGAATTCGGACCCTGCTTTTTTTGGCTTATTTTTCCCGGACACTATGTAGTACAGAAGCCTCTGATTTTGGATGCATAGCATGAGAAAGACAGTGAAGCGACACTGACGCCGTAGGTTACATGATGAAGATGATAACATGATGAATATAGTGCATCTGGATTACATTCATTCTACACATATTCATACTGTTAGATCGGATGGATCTGACTTGGACCCGAATCCTTGCCAGAAGATTTGTTTTGTCTGGCATCTAAAACTGAGAGTTTGATTGAGAAAGCCAGGGATGAGCAAAGCAGGAGATGAAGAGATGATAATAAACAGTTTATTGAATCATTTTAGTTGCGCATGTCTCAATGCTCAGACTTCGTCTGGATGTTACATTTCGTCTGGCCAGTACAAGTGTTATTATACCATGGGAAAAACAATGGAAAATTACTGCTTCACAACATCGTCCTGTGATTTTACAAGACATTCTCTGATCTCCTTCTCGTGAAGACAAACATCCCTTTAAACCATGCACCACTTAGGGCATGTTTTCACGACAACGATGTACTATAAACAGACGACAGTGTTGTCAAAATGATCCCCGTTCACACGGATCTGTGAAAATGACTAAAAAGGTGTAATATTCATGCCTGGCTAGTAGTTGTCATTTGGTCAACAAACACCTGTGAACACATAATACACATGGGCATGATGTCATTATGTCCTTATTTCATTGCTGAAACACACACACATGCATTTAATCAGTTTTTTAAGTTGGTTAAAGGAACATTTTATGAATTTCCCAATTATTAACAGATAGTTCCCGCCAAAATGAAAATTCTGTCATCACTCACATTCATGTTGATCAAAATAAACATGACACCCGTGTAAGAAGTCAACATGTCTTTTGCCTGAGGATATTGATAGACATCACGGTCTCTCTTTTTCCAGCAACTCGCCAGTTTTCACTCCGCATGTCATCTGTTCCTAATCAGGCCATTAGCTCCTAAAAGCATTTTTATATTCTTCTGTGCATCCTCTTCTGTTTTTCTAATAAAAAAATCATTGTTATCTGACTTGCCTTTTCACAAATACTGCAATGCTAAGCTACTGCATGGCTTTAGAAGATTTGAAGTACGTTTATATGTTTATACATTTGTACTTTTCTGACAAATGCAGACACCATCCACTTTCATTGTACAGAAAAAAGTAACCACATTCTGCTGTTTCTAGAGTCATGGGGTGGGTAGTTGATGTCAGAATTTACATTTTTAGCTGAACTATTTTACCTTTAAGAATGGAGGAAAATTATAATAATATGACTTTATCACATAAAAAGGCACAAAGTATAGTAAAATAAAATAAAAGGTTACAGGTGTACATTTGTACCAATGTATTATTTCTACATTAACAAAAGAGAGAAAAAAACATAAAAATCAAAGAAAACATCAACAGAAAATCACAATAATCATAAGCATGATTCTAGATAAACAAAAGTAAGACCTACTTACTTTTAATAGTAGGTAAGAGAAAATCATTCAAATAATTGATTTTAATTAGGGCTGTCAACATTGACGCGTTAACACATGCGAATAATTTGAAATGACGCTAAATACAGGTGTAAACCGGGTCTAAAATGTTTTGAGTTTGTGCACTCTCCACCACTTCCAGAGGGAGTTGAAAACACATTGGACCGGATTTCTTTCATAGTGCAGACGCTCATGTGATCGAACATGTTCGAACAACCACTAAAAGACGCCTACTCTCCGCCTACTGATCTAATGAGTGAACATTATGAGAAGCGCACTAGCCAGACGGGATTTAAACTTTGTTGGCGGAAGACCTAAGTTTGGTTTGAAGATGAAAAACATACCAAGCACAATGTTCTCTCACCATTCCTGATTTCTAACACACTTCTTGTGGCTGTCAGAGCAGAAACGTAAGCTACTGCGGTCAAGCCAGCCGCCACCTCGAAATGAGCGGTCAAACTAGCCGCCCCTATATTTCGCAGTGAGTGCATTCGCCTTATTTTCGAACGCGGAAGCAAATATGGGTCCAATTTCCGTTTTTTTTGTGCGGTACTTCCGTTTCCTCGCTTCCCTGGGCTAACCAGGGGGGTAATCCAGCATCCAGAAAGCGTACCACCCCCGAGGGCCGCCACTGGCTAACAAGCCATCACCTGCTATTAGCATCCCATTGACTCCCATTCATTTTGGCGTCACTTTGACAGTGAATAACTTTACATTTGAGGCATTTAAAGACTCTATTTGTCAATTGTTTATTTCTAAAGAAACATGACAATGTATAAAAGGCTCCATTACCTTGTATCTTACGTTAAGGCCCCGTAGAAGCAGTTTTTGTAAAAATAGGGTAACGATTGCGTCATAACCATGCGACTCTATGGAAATTACCGTATAGGCAGGAGGAGAAGCTCGCAGTCAATTGGGGGGACGTGGAGGCATAAAGTCAAGGGAGAAGCCTATAGAGAGTCATAAAGTTTCTCCTGCTCCTAGCTCATGGACACCTCCTACTCACGCTCTCTGTCTCTGCAAGTTTCGGAAGGGAATGATTCAGATTTCTCTTGGCACAGCTACTAGAAGACAGACGGGTTGCTCACGTCACATCTACGTCGTCAAGCTCAGTTTGAGTCTGCGCAGTACGCTCAGCCATCAGGAAGTGAGTGCTTCTAATTTGCTTCACTTTTCTCCATTGAAATCTATGGGGTCGCTGTGTCCATTTCTTTTACTGTCCATGGGGCTAACTAATGATATCGGTTGCGAAGGATTATGTAGAGTTGACAGAAAAATGTTACACATGCCGTAGCAGATGAATACAACAAAGAACTAAAGCCCCGCCTAACCCAGTTCGGGTACCGGAGCTGGTTGAAACACTCATGCATCTAGCTGGCAGAGTGCCAAAACTTCGCCAGCGCCTTCAGCCCCGCCCTAAACACTGTCGAGCAACGCTGGACTAGTATGTATCTATGGAGGTATTTTGTCATGTCAAATGTATTAATAATGCCATCAGAATGCAACCAAAGCACAGGATAGCAATAAGTAGATGGCTATAAATAATTGTAAATCATACAAAATAAATGCCATGATCACTAGATTTTATACAGGGGCTACTATAATGATTTTGTTTCTCCTTGGAGTTTTTATTGGGACTTCGTAGCCCTGCCACTTTTCTGGTATCGGGTGGTCTTCTGTAGGTCTTGTGTTCACGAAATGAAAAGAACAAACATACGGTCGCTTCTGTGGTTTCTTCAAATTTAAAGCTTTTAACCACAGGCGAAGGGATTCCTCATTCTTCAGCGGTGGGTAAAGGCCGTAGGGCGACTCGCATTCACATTCAGCTCTCGTACACGTTCGATGAATAAAACACTCCTGCTCCAAGTAAATCTTTCTTTTGTACCAGTTATTATGACAACCTCTAACTGCACAAACAATCCCGGTCTTCCTCGAAGCCATAGTTATGAGTTAATTGTTACGAAGACTTGTTTGATTAACCGCTACGGTGAAAAGTGAGTTAGCTCGCCAGTGACCGGAAGTGCCTGACCGGAAGTCTCGCACAAAATACCGTCAACTGGCTGTGTCCGTACAAAATTAAGTATGTGTTCTGAGTTTGTCACACCACAGAAAAATTTGTTATTAGCCACCCAGCCAAATTTGAATGATAAAAAAGCTGGCAACTAAATAAAATAAGCGATCAAAATCTTGAAAAAATTAGCAGTAGTCTCTGCTCTCAAACGCCTGGGGGCGTGTCCGCTGGCTGCGCTGAAACCACGCCCACTCGCGGGAAAGATCGCTGCCGTCGACTCGCCACACTCAACTGTCACCGCTACAGCCGGAAAGGATGCTCCTAGCAGCTTAAGTTGTTTTACAAAGCCATACATGTTCGAGCCTGGACTACCTATTATAATTATAATGTCACCGGGTGACGAGACATCACGAGTTCCCCTGGGGAAACATTTCCGGTGTGACATCAGGCCGGTTCCGGTGACCTGTCATGGCCGCCAGTATTGACAAGCAGCAGCTGCAGCGGCTAATCAAGCAGCCATTGGAGCACGTGTCTCTAACGGGGGATTTAAAAGCGGCGTTTTGAAGAGGCAGAAGAAAGCGGGTGAGCGGAGGGGCAAAACGGAGGCAGCGGCCGTGGCCGCCGAGGAGGGCGGAGGAGAGGAGAGAGGCAGAAGCAGCGAGGCAGCAACATGAGCAGAGATGGGAAAGATAAAGTGCGGCTGAAGCGTGGGGCACGATTGAGATCGAGAACGGAAAAGAGACGGGTCAGTGAGACTGTGAGAACGGAACGAGCGCAGGCATTGTGGATGTACAGATCATAACAGTGGATTTGCCGGCCCGACGAGCTGAAGTGAAGGTACCCTTTTCACTCTTAAGTGGTGTGTCATAGACCTTTCTCACAACTTCCGTATTTGTGACCGGAAATACGCAATCGTCGTGGTAATCTACTTCCTCCACAGTCAAGGCAACATAAACAAATGGCGCAAGCAACTAGCAAGAGCTATCGACACGCTAATGATGTGTCATTTTAGTTAACCCCCTGAGGTCGGCTATCGCGCCGGCGCGATAGGCTCGTTTTTTTCCGTATGAGTGCAAAAAAATAATAAAATAAAAATATTAATTTTTATCTTTTAGGCTTGTTTTGTACATCAATCGATTCTGTTAAATGTGTATTATTTTTGTGTATACTCACAATAAAAACAAAGTGTTGTGCTTTTTGCCAAATAAAGAAAAATATACGTGATGCGAGTTCTGCCTTCTATCTGCCAGTGTCGTCCATTCTGAAACGCGTCCGAAAATGAACAATAACTCAGCGAATACTCAGTCAAACAGGCATTCAGACACACAGGCATGAAGCTTGAATTCTCTTCTCTTAAATGAAGTAATTTATATAAAAAACAAATATTCTCATTTTGTGAAATCTGTATTAAAAGAGAGCGATTCCAGTCGACCTAATTAGAGCTAATTCAAATGTAATGTGACTCCGCCTACGGAGAGTGCGCACTATTCAAACGCAAATGAATGAGGCAATTCAAGCAAACCTGTGAACGCCCACATATCAGTTTATTCAGATCATTACTTTAACACCGTCTCGCAGCACTGTGAGCAATAACAATAATGAAAAAAGTACCTCAGAAGTGCGGGTATATCGAGGAGCGAGCTGAGGAATACTGTAAGTTTTTTTTTTCTTCTCACGTGAATCGGGTTTCTGTTTTTGATGAATGAACGGCAGAGATGCGCGCTGTTTACCACAGCTCGCAAAAAGACAGTTTAAATTTAAATCGCGTGTGTGAATGAATGAGGATGTTTTAGCAAACTGTATTACTATATGTAAAAATCGACTGAAATATGTTGAAATAAAATGTAGGCTATTTGTATAAGCAATACGTATTAAACTGCAATTTTATATGCCCTAATATTTCATAAAAACAACGTTACAGTCAGGCGAAATATGAAAGACAACATTTTGTTGACTAGATTTGAGTACAGTTTTTACTGTAGAATATACTGAATATATATATCAAATAAGCTTTTGTTTAGCAATTTTTATATATATATAAAATAAAGTCATCAACTAAGATGTTAGCTGTTCCAATTTTGGCTATATTCAAACTAATGAATACAAAGATAGGCATAAAATGTAGGCCTATAATCTTTTTTTTTTTTTTACAAAGAAAGAGTACACTTGAAATATTGTTGAAATTTTAATTATTGTTGTAATTGTAACCTTTTTAATAAAATAGCAAAACATATTTACAAGATAGATGTAAGCAAAATCTTAAATGGTCAATATAAGTCTTCTTCTAATTTTTTGTCCTTGCATTGTGGCTCAGTCAGTCAGAGTCACACCTGAATGAATGGCTAATTTTGCAGAGTCATTATGCATAATGGGTGGGACATTTTGTATTCCAAGGTGTAAACCACTCCTCGTTCACGCCCACTCGCATAATGGCTTTCCAAGCAAAACCTGTTTTACATCAATTTAAATCAATGTATGGTTTTATCTGAACGATAAAGCAAGACTATTTTCACATAATTTTGAAGCCAGAACTCGAAGGAAGAACATCCATTTCTCAAAAGTCTTATTCATGCATATTTATTATGAGTTTTGAGGTCTTCTTTCAGCAACTTTCATTTTTTATTTTTTCAATAACCACGCATAAGCATTATTCTCTTAAAAATAAAAAAATATACATGCATGGTGATCACATATTTTGGTAGCCCTGTTTGTGCTATATAGAGTGAATTTACACCTTTGCCATTAACATGTTTATAAATAACTGAAAAAAGCACAAATGTCAGAGCATGTCAGGACACCTCCAGGGCCCAGAAAACACCTCAGACTCCAGAGGGTTAACAGTTCAGTAACAGTTAGCCTCGCTCTCTACTTACCTTGATGTTTATGGACAAATAACTCGTTTTCCTCCACGAGTCGTCACATCAGCAAATGTAATATTTGGCAAATCCGTTAATGAAGTTGTGTAGACTCTTTGATCCATTTTAAACTTGCCCGGGTTTATGTTTTTCTGGTGTGTTGACGCTTGACAGGAACTCCGCTTCCACAACGATTACGTATTTCCGGTTATTGTGAGAAAGGTCTATTGCAGTGTCTGACGATTGAAGTGGGCACGTGTGAAGACTTACAGTGGTTTGCATGCACGAGTATGGGAAAATTAAACACTATCAGCACTCTGAAATCTTTGTCGGGGATCGTTTAGCCCGGAGAGGCGTCATGAAATAATTTGCTATTGCTGCCCGGTGAGAGAACCCGTCATCCGCCGCTGCATTCTGCCATTGCTGCTCTGTGGTAAGAAGACTCAGTTATTAACTGCTGGATTCTGTAATCACCATTGTTGATCTGTGAACAGAGAGAACCTGCTGCAATCCGGCTGCTGCTGACCTGCGAAAGAAAGGTGACATTCAGTTATCTGATGCTGTCCTGTGAAAAGAGAAAGCCCATTGTCTGCTATGAACGGAGAGGTCCCGTTATCCGCCGCTGTACTCTGCTATTGTTGTCCTGTGGGAAGAGAAGACTCCGTTATGAACTGTTGGACTTTGCCACCCCCCACACTGTGGTTCAGTAAAAAGAGATGATCAACTGGCGGCTGACCTGAGCCTTCCCCCATCGAAGCCCTGTTCCGACGAGTGGCCCCTACGAAGAGTTCTGTGGCAGTGACATTCCCTTAAAGTGTTTTTATATTCAATAAAAATAATCAAGCTTTTATATCAAGTCGTTGTCTGCCTTTTAGTGTGGTACTTTGGTGTAGCTCCTCCGGAGTGGTGGTTGTCCTTGGCCCTAGCGGTGACAATAACATAAGCACACAAGGCAACTTACACTCATTGGTGGGCACGCACTGCCGATGATGGCACCAGTTGTCGGCGCGACGGGAGGATGAAGGCCGAGGCGGGAGATAGTCGGTTCGGCCACATTCACCAGTAACAGCGGATTATCAGTGAATCTCAGTTGTCTCCGACGGAAGTTTATAAAACTATCCTGTGTAAAATGATCACTACAGAGGCGGGTTTTGGCAGTGATCCTCAGCTCTCCATCAAGGTGGCTCCAGACGCACTGGAGCTCAGGGGCTCCAGTGCGTCATCAAGTAGGGGCACGTCTAGGAGCTCAGGGGCTCCAGTGCGTCATCAAGTAGGGGCACGTCTAGGAGCTCAGGGGCTCCAGTGCGTCATCAAGTAGGGGCACGTCTAGGAGCTCAGGGGCTCCAGTGCGTCATCAAGTAGGGGCGTGTCCAGGAGCTCAGGGGCTCCAGTGCGTCATCAAGTAGGGGCGTGTCTAGGAGCTCAGGGGCTCCAGTGCGTCATCAAGTAGGGGCACGTCTAGGAGCTCAGGGGCTCCAGTGCGTCATCAAGTAGGGGCGTGTCCAGGAGCTCAGGGGCTCCAGTGCGTCATCAAGTAGGGGTGTGTCCAGGAGCTCAGGGGCTCCAGTGCGTCATCAAGTAGGGGCGTGTCTAGGAGCTCAGGGGCTCCAGTGCGTCATCAAGTAGGGGCACGTCTAGGAGCTCAGGGGCTCCAGTGCGTCATCAAGTAGGGGCGTGTCCAGGAGCTCAGGGGCTCCAGTGCGTCATCAAGTAGGGGCGTGTCCAGGAGCTCAGGGGCTCCAGTGCGTCATCAAGTAGGGGCGTGTCCAGGAGCTCAGGGGCTCCAGTGCGTCATCAAGTAGGGGCACGTCTAGGAGCTCAGGGGCTCCAGTGCGTCATCAAGTAGGGGCGTGTCCAGGAGCTCAGGGGCTCCAGTGCGTCATCAAGTAGGGGCACGTCTAGGAGCTTAGGGGCTCCAGTGCGTCATCAAGTAGGGGCGTGTCCAGGAGCTCAGGGGCTCCAGTGCGTCATCAAGTAGGGGCACGTCTAGGAGCTCAGGGGCTCCAGTGCGTCATCAAGTAGGGGTGTGTCCAGGAGCTCAGGGGCTCCAGTGCGTCATCAAGTAGGGGCATGTCTAGGAGCTCAGGGGCTCCAGTGCGTCATCAAGTAGGGGCATGTCTAGGAGCTCAGGGGCTCCAGTGCGTCATCGAGCCCCCGTTTTAGCCCCGCCCAAAAAATCCGTAACACAGCAATGGTGAAAAACTGTTTAACGGTCTAACTCCACAATTCAGTACTTCACAGTTCACAGTCTTTGTAATATGATTTAGAAATACATTTCTAACATTTATAATGTGTTTAGAAATTTTTTTTTGAATTGCCTTAAAAATAAAGCGTATACACTGGCTATTACGGTAAGACCGTCAGAACTAAAAACAGGTAATATTCTGGCGAAGGCAATTTCACATTCATTTATTCTGTCTGCCTGTCTGTCAGAAAGAAAGACAGAAAGAAAGAAAGAAAGAAAGAAAGAAAGAAAGAAAGAAAGAAAGAAAGAAAGAAAGAAAGAAAGAAAGAAAGAATTAAAGATTTTAGCACACCTCACAACCTGTCACTGCATGATATGCTGAATTCCAAAATAAGAGCCCCCCAAAACTCATATACTAGCTGTTTTGGCTACACATTCAGAAAATCATAAAAATAAAAGTTGGAAGTCCTAGCTTCCACAGATCAATTTCACCTCAGATGGAGAGGACACCTTCTCACGGTGTCAACTACAATGTTTCAGGGAATTCTGATGTTGTTTTCCAAAATAAATGGCCTTTAAAGACTTCTGTTTTCTGTCATTGATGAGTAATAACATTGATTTCCCTGTTTTTCTGTTTCAGTCACAGGCTCACAGCAGTGCCCAAGCCAGTGCAGATGATGTAAATTGCACCATTGTAGTGTCTTTATTATATTTTAATAATTAGTTGACACAAATCTCTCTGTGGTGGACATTCATTTGTGCAATATAAATGTCATTGTGATATATAACTGACATGTGAATACATTTACATTTTTTTGGAATCACATACAATTATGTACTTTAAACAAGTATTGTCATCGCGCATCTTGCCTCAAGGACTGTTTGTCTGTCTGTAACCCTGTTGAAATCATTATCATTAGTAAAAGTTATATAAGATGGAATAAATAATTTCATTTTCATAGTTTAATAAATAGAATTTGAGGTTAAAAAAGTTAAGAATCATTGACCAGCAAAGAAGTTGTGATTTTGCTCAATAAGAAAAATGCATTTTGTGTTATGTTCATGTTTTACATTTAAAATATTTTTTGGTTAATAATATTTGTGAAGATGCTTTAGTGATGCCGGTAAGAATAGAAAGAAAGAATTAAATAAATGTTTTGTGAATTTATTTTATTTCTGAAAGTTTTGTAATGAGCCAATCACAGTTGAGGTCAAAGTACAAGGAAGAGAGAGGATCGCGAGACGCGAGAGACGGGAGTGTGTTTAATGATAAGAGAAACGTGGTAAATGTTAATATAGCTTATGCACCCGTTTTAGTGAAAGTGTTCAAACAGGACTCTTATATTCACTTTAATGGTGATAATTCTGTCAGTGTGAGTGGCATACTCCGCACACAAAGACTGAAATTAGTGCTTAGTGTTTTGCATGGACTTTGCTAACAAGCTAGCGGCCAGCGATCTCGAGTAGTTAAGCCTGTGTGGAACTGTGAGAGTGACGATGATCAAAGACCCTTACGGAGCCGGATAGCGTTGCCGAGTGGTGGACTTTGCCCGTATCGTCAACCATGTGACTTTCCTCGTCAACCATCTTCTTTTCTCTTTAACTCTCTTCATCTTGTTTCCTGTTACTGATGCCTTTGATCCTGTCCGTGAGCTTACATCTACATTGAGTATATAAGGTACCATTTTTTTGTTTGGCCTGTGTGGTGAAGCAGCCATTTCGTTTAAGGCTACAACGTACCCAAGCTACATTCAGGCCTGCATCATTTGAACATTTGAAGGGTATTTCAAATTTAAAATAGAGTTTTGCCGGCTATTTTATTTTCTTGGGCCCTATTGTTTGAATGTGAATTTAAATACCTTTGTGATCTGAAAAGTGAGTTTATTAATACCTTTTACTTTCTGACACACTTTTTCTAACTAAATCTGTCCTTTTTTATAAAACAGTTGTGGTTACTGACTGATACTTTAAGTTGATTAAGGAAAAGGAGTAATTTTTGAGTTAAATGTGAAAGTATTTATAAGGTAAAAGTTCTTGAAAGACATTTCATTTCCGTTTAAAGTGTAAATAGTACTACTTAAATAGTGATTTAGAGGGAAAGAGTATTTCAAACAATGAGTTAATAATCACACACACACAAGTTGAATACTGATACATTTATTAGTGAAACTCACATATTTTACTGAAAAGAAAGTTAAAGAACTCAGGCTAGCCACCTCTCATTATAGTGAAACAAGCTAGAGAGGCGCTACATAAATTGGAGGCACCGCTGGGATCATTAGTGTGGGTTTCTTGTTTTTTGTACATTTTACATTGAAGATTAGCATTCTGAAACTTTAAATAGTGCTAACTGATAAGCTAATATGGAACGTATGAAAGAGCTAGTATCAGACTTAAAGGGATGGTGCCGTGGCGAGGCATTAGACGAGGCTCATGCAGTAATGGTGCTCATTCGAGAAGATGTAGACACAAGTGCAATAGAAGAGACAATGCTAACAGTGAAGTGTTTGGGACGTGTGCGAGTCAGAGGCCGAACATTCAACAGCCAACTAAACCGATACTTGGTCTTGTGTGAATGTAAGGAAGTAGTAAAAGGCGAAATTGTTCCCTTTGAAGTGCTCCCTATTGATGGTGGAGGGCCGTGGCCTGTTATCATAGCAGATGCAACTACACGAGCCAGTACACAAGTTGATACATCCGGAATGCAACAAGCTCCAGGTAAACATGTTGAAGACCTTCGCACATTGTTCCCTGAAGATGAGGCTGCTGCCAAGTCAACAGAGGCCATTCTGCGAGCTGTGAGTGATTTACTGGACAAGACGTCCAAGTCCTCAGGAGAGCAAGGAAGCTATCGCCGCCTACGAACTTTCTCGGGTTTGTTACCCACCCCCGCTGGAGAAGAGCAGTTCGACCACTGGTTGGGTCAAGCACGCCTCATGGTGGAAGAGTGTGATTGCTCTTACAAAGAGAAGAGGCGGAGACTGATGGAAAGTCTCAGAGGCCCGGCGCTTGACATTGTAAAAGCAGCACGAGCCAGTGATCCTGATGTGAGCCCCGAAGATTGCTTAGAGGCACTGGAGCATGCTTTTGGGACAGCAGAGTCAGGAGAAGACTTGTATTTTGCATTTCGTTTACTGCAGCAACAACCAGGTGAGAAGCTGTCTGACTTCCTCAGACGTCTAGAACAGTCGTTGAATAGGGTGGTGCAGAGAGATGGTCTCCCCCTGGGATGTGCAGATAAAGCAAGACTTGACCAGTTATTGCATGGTGCGATAGCCTATGATCTGATGTTAGTTAACCTTCGTCTGAGAGAGAGAAGAGCAAAGCCCCCCACCTTTCTCCAGCTGTTGAAGGAGATACGCACAGAAGAGGAATATGAGGCCTCACGAAAGAAGATAACTCCTGTCCTGCAAGGTGGAAATGTAAGGCAGAATGCTGATGTGAAACAGACTGAAATTCAGAACTTGAAGTCCGAGATCAAAGAACTAAAGGCCTTGGTTGCTGCTGTCGTGTCTAAGCCAGCACAAGACACGTCAGTTAGCAGTGAGAAAATTCCCCCAAATGTAATGTACAGTGAGTGCAGTTCGGACAGTGAGATAGCAGCTTTGAAAAAACAAATGAAGCGCTTGCAACAGAAAGTCACAAATAAAGTAGCTGAACCGCAAGCTGCCGTATCAGCTGTGAATACCTCCAAACCAGTAGCCAGCTCCCCACAACGATCATTCAAAGTATCGGAGGAACACTTCTGCTATCGATGTGGTGAGAGTGGGCATTTTGCCAGGAAGTGTCAAAGCCCAGAAAACCAGGCTAAAGTTATCAAGAGACTTATCCAAGCTCTGAAGCTGTCCAAGAACAACCAGCCGTCAAGTGATGCCACCACTAATGCAGTCAACTGTTCTGTTAAGGAAAGTACAGCTGACATGCCTGAGCGTGTGCATGTCCCTGATGGGTTAGTTGGGCCGCCTAGTCTGGTGCCGCTGAAGGTTAATGGACAACCCTGCACTGCTTTATTAGATAGCGGCTCTCAGGTGACAATCATTTTTGAACCCTGGTACCAGAAGTACTTGTCTGATATCCCCATTCAGCCAGTAGCTGGTCTTTCCCTGTGGGGTTTAAGTGAGTCTGGAGCTAGCTACCCTTACCGTGGCTATGTGGTAGTTGATGTGGAGTATCCAGCTGAGGTGTTAGGAACCAGTCAGACTGTAACTGTCCTAGCTCTCATATGTCCTAACCCCAGGAGTGAAGATAAGACGTCTGTCATTGTGGGCACCAACGCGAGCCATGTTAGACGCTTGGTAAATCAATGCAAAGATAATGGCATTGATGTCACCCGAACACTAGGTCTTCGTGTTCAAGTGGAGGAAGATCAACCTGCTCTAAAGGGTTTTGCAGTCCCGGTCCAAGAGGAGGAGGCGGGCCGTGTCCGATGGATGGGTCCAGGTCCCTTGGTCTTACCCCCAGATGGTGACACTCAAGTTGTGTGCAAAGTCGACCTGAGGGAGCCTGTTTCTCAAGAAATCCTGATGATTGACTCCTCACCTGCAGCTGCCTTACCTGCTGATGTGATTTTTCATCCCATGGTTGTGCCCAGTGGGGCATTGGATGTCAACAGTTTGAGAATACTACTCAAAAATGAGTCCTCAAGAGAAACTTCCATACCTGTGGGAACAGTGATTGGATGTGTGTACCACATTGATTCAGTTGCGACGATTCCCCCTAAGGAGACTGCTTCCTCTGACTTTGATGAGAGCATGATCAATTTTGGAGACTCCCCCATCTCTGAACAGTGGAAGAACAGATTATGTAAGAAACTGGCTCAAAAGTCTCATGTCTTCTCAATGCAAGAGTGGGACGTGGGATTAGCAAGAGGAGTGGAGCACAGAATCCGACTTTCTGATTCCCGCCCTTTCCGTCAACGATCACGCCGGCTAGCCCCAGCAGATATCGAAGATGTGAGAAAGCATTTACAAGAACTACTGCAGGCTGGGATCATAACAGAGTCGCGGAGCCCCTATGCATCCCCAATAGTTGTAGTAAGAAAGAAGACTGGGGCTATTAGGATGTGCATAGATTACAGACTATTGAATAGCCGAACCATACCTGACCAGTACACTACACCATGCATTGAAGATGCGCTGAATGCTTTAACAGGAAGTCAGTGGTTCTCTGTACTGGATTTGCGTTCAGGCTACTATCAGATAGCCATGTCCGAAGAGGACAAAGAGAAGACGGCATTCATTTGCCCGTTAGGATTTTTTCAGTTCGAACGAATGCCTCAAGGGATCACTGGGGCACCAGCAACCTTTCAAAGGTTGATGGAAAAGGCTGTCGGTGACATGAACCTCTTACAAGTGCTGGTGTACCTGGACGACGTGATCGTGTTTGGAAAAACTCTTGAGGAACACGAGGAGAGACTGCTCAAGGTCCTAGATCGTCTCGGTGAAGTTGGGCTGAAGCTCTCAGTGGACAAGTGCCAGATCTGTCTGCCAAGGGTCAAGTACCTGGGGCACATTGTGTCTGCAGATGGAGTTGCCCCAGATCCAAACAAGATTGAGGCTGTCACTGCCTGGCCCAGGCCAACAAACTTGAAGACGTTGCAATCTTTTTTAGGATTTTGCGGTTATTACCGTCGATTCATCCAGAACTATTCTGAAATTGTAAGACCACTGACTGAACTCACAAAGGGATATGCTCCAACTCAGAAGAGAAAGAAGTATGACCAAGATGTGAACAAAGTCTACTTGAAAGAATCAGAACCATTCGGGGAAAGATGGGACCAATCCTGTACAGATGCATTTCATCACATAATTCACTGTCTGACGCATGCGCCTGTCCTGGCATTTGCCAATCCACAACGTCCATACATCCTGCATGTGGATGCAAGCTTGAAGGGTCTGGGTGCTGTTCTTTACCAAGAACACCCTGGAGGCTTGAGACCAGTTGCCTTTGCCAGCAGAAAAGTCAGCTCTGCAGAGAGAAACTACCCCATACATCAGCTGGAATTCTTGTCTCTCAAGTGGGCAGTAGTTGATAAATTCCACGACTATTTGTATGGGGCAAGATTCACCGTACGTACTGACAACAATCCGCTGACGTACGTGCTGTCCACAGCCAAGCTCAATGCGGTGGGGCATCGCTGGCTAGCTGCCCTATCGACGTACGAGTTTGATGTGCAGTATCGCCCAGGCCGACAGAACATTGATGCCGACCTGTTGTCCCGGAACATGTCAGAGGAGGATGACAATGGCTGGGTGACTATACCTCAGTCTGGAGTGAAAACCATTTGTCAGAGACTCTGCATCCCAGAGTCTGCACGTAGTACACCAGTCTGTGTTGCTCAGCTTGGAGCATCTCCACACTGTGTTCCTGACCTGTATGCGTTTCCAGCACACATGGAGTTAAAGTCCCTGGAGCTCATGTCCAAAATGAGTCTCAGAAAGGCTCAAGAAGAGGATGAAGCCATTGGACCGGCCATCCAAGCCATCAAGAGTGGGCACTGGCCAGAGGAGGGGGATATGTGTCCTGAGTTGTCCAGATTGAAAAGAGAAGCTGGGAAGCTGTCAATGAAGGATGGATTGCTGTACCGGTACACTAAGAAACCATCCGGAGATGTGGTCAATCAACTCATCCTGCCAAGAGAGTTCCGGGAGATGGTTATGCAGGCCATGCATGATGACGTGGGGCACCTTGGACAAGAAAGAACTGTTGACCTGCTCCGAAGTAGATTCTTTTGGCCTATGATGTCGAAGCAAGTGGAGGAATACATTAAGAACTGTGGGGAGTGTGTCACTCACAAGACCCCCATACAGAGAGCTGCTCCATTGCACCAGATTGTAAGTCAGGGGCCTATGGATTTAGTGTGCATGGACTTTCTTTCCATGGAGCCTGACTCCAAAGGCATAAGTAACGTGTTAGTGATCACGGATCATTTCACGAGATACGCCCAGGCTTTCCCAACTAAAAGCCAGAAGGCTCATGTTGTGGCAAAGGTTCTGATAGAGAAATATTTCATACATTATGGACTGCCTTCAAGGATCCATTCGGATCAAGGAAGAGATTTCGAGAGCCGTCTGATCCGAGAACTGTTGACCTTGATGGGGATACGCAAGTCGCGGACAACGCCGTATCATCCGCAAGAAGACCCGCAGCCAGAAAGGTTCAACCGGACTCTGCTCTCTATGCTTGGTACTTTAGGCCGGGAGAAGAAGCGTACGTGGAGTCAACATGTGCCTTACCTGGTCCATGCGTACAACAGTACTAAGTGTGATGCCACAGGGTACTCACCTTACCATCTAATGTTTGGCAGAGAGGCGAGACTTCCTGTTGACCTGTGCTTTGGAACGTCCCCAGATGGCATAGAAGAGGCGTCTCACACCCGATATGTCACAAAGCTGAAGGAAGACTTGAAGCAAGCCTACAAGTTAGCCTCTGATGCTGCAGACAAACGGCACCAGAGAAACAAGAGGTTGTATGATCGCCGAGTTACCTTTCAGTCCATAGAGATCGGCGACAGAGTACTGCTCCGGAATCTAGGTTTGAAAGGCAAGCACAAACTGGAAAGCAAGTGGAGTCCTGACCCGTATGTTGTCATTGGAAAGATGCCAAACCTACCTGTGTTCAAGATCAAGCGGGAGGATGGAAGGTTAGGGACAAAGACTATACACAGGGACCACCTTCTTCCGATTGGACAGCTGGTGAGAATGCCTTTCACTGACCAGGATGTTGATCCGCCTGAGAAACCCAAGACCAGAGCAGACACTTGTAAGAGAAGTCAAAGAGACTCAAGACCAGAGGTTCAAGAGTTACAGGAGTTTTCTGATTCGTCCTCTGACATGGAGTATTATGTCACTCACCGTTGCAATCGGAGAGAGCATGTCCCGAGGGTGCTAAATACTGCTAGGCCAGTAATTGAATTAGAAGATGACCCTGAAACAGAACATGAAAATGATTCAGGCCCAGAAGAGGTTGATCAGAACTCTAAGCCAAGACCTGAGGATGAGGAGTGTGATCCAGAAGTAGCTCTGGAAGAGACCAGTGAAGCTGGATCGGAGTCTGAACAAGAAGTAGTATCTGAGGTCCAGGAGGATAGAGTGCAGCCCAGATCTGAGCCTAGACCTAGAAGAACTGCCAAGCCAACTATTAGACTTACCTATGATGAGCCTGGTAGATCAAGGGATGAGCCTTTGACTATTGTACACAGAGGGATAGTCATTAAAATAGGAAAACACTAGACAAACTAGTTATTATGCCCTTATGACTCCTTTGATAGTTTATTAGTGTCTGATGAGGACACACAGACATTTAAAAGGGGGAGGGTGTAACCCTGTTGAAATCATTATCATTAGTAAAAGTTATATAAGATGGAATAAATAATTTCATTTTCATAGTTTAATAAATAGAATTTGAGGTTAAAAAAGTTAAGAATCATTGACCAGCAAAGAAGTTGTGATTTTGCTCAATAAGAAAAATGCATTTTGTGTTATGTTCATGTTTTACATTTAAAATATTTTTTGGTTAATAATATTTGTGAAGATGCTTTAGTGATGCCGGTAAGAATAGAAAGAAAGAATTAAATAAATGTTTTGTGAATTTATTTTATTTCTGAAAGTTTTGTAATGAGCCAATCACAGTTGAGGTCAAAGTACAAGGAAGAGAGAGGATCGCGAGACGCGAGAGACGGGAGTGTGTTTAATGATAAGAGAAACGTGGTAAATGTTAATATAGCTTATGCACCCGTTTTAGTGAAAGTGTTCAAACAGGACTCTTATATTCACTTTAATGGTGATAATTCTGTCAGTGTGAGTGGCATACTCCGCACACAAAGACTGAAATTAGTGCTTAGTGTTTCGCATGGACTTTGCTAACAAGCTAGCGGCCAGCGATCTCGAGTAGTTAAGCCTGTGTGGAACTGTGAGAGTGACGATGATCAAAGACCCTTACGGAGCCGGATAGCGTTGCCGAGTGGTGGACTTTGCCCGTATCGTCAACCATGTGACTTTCCTCGTCAACCATCATCTTTTCTCTTTAACTCTCTTCATCTTGTTTCCTGTTACTGATGCCTTTGATCCTGTCCGTGAGCTTACATCTACATTGAGTATATAAGGTACCATTTTTTTGTTTGGCCTGTGTGGTGAAGCAGCCATTTCGTTTAAGGCTACAACGTACCCAAGCTACATTCAGGCCTGCATCATTTGAACATTTGAAGGGTATTTCAAATTTAAAATAGAGTTTTGCCGGCTATTTTATTTTCTTGGGCCCTATTGTTTGAATGTGAATTTAAATACCTTTGTGATCTGAAAAGTGAGTTTATTAATACCTTTTACTTTCTGACACACTTTTTCTAACTAAATCTGTCCTTTTTTATAAAACAGTTGTGGTTACTGACTGATACTTTAAGTTGATTAAGGAAAAGGAGTAATTTTTGAGTTAAATGTGAAAGTATTTATAAGGTAAAAGTTCTTGAAAGACATTTCATTTCCGTTTAAAGTGTAAATAGTACTACTTAAATAGTGATTTAGAGGGAAAGAGTATTTCAAACAATGAGTTAATAATCACACACACACAAGTTGAATACTGATACATTTATTAGTGAAACTCACATATTTTACTGAAAAGAAAGTTAAAGAACTCAGGCTAGCCACCTCTCATTATAGTGAAACAAGCTAGAGAGGCGCTACATGTCGAAGATCGGTGTAACACTGCTTTCAATGTTTCTTCCTTACGCAAATGTATTTATTTGTGTCCCTATTGGAAGCTTTCTTCTCTCTTTCTGACTTTTACTCACAAAACATCACATATAATAAACACATATTGGTATCTTTGACCATGCCTCATAACTTTGAAGCCTCAGAAGTGCTCTACACAAATCAGTTATGCTGTCCATGGTGCTTAAGTAACTCAAATTATTTTTGCATGTGTTCGTTATTCTGATTCTTGTGGTTCTCCCCATCTGTTTTGTGATGGATATTATTTTGTAAACTACATAATTAAAGCATAAGCTTAATATGCTTAATTAAGGAAACCACATGGTTGTATCATGCATATGCTAAGTTGGACTGGTGGTACCTGTTGTCCACCAGATGGAGCCATAATAAATCGTTTCAGGACTGGAAGCTTAATGTCGATGAAAGTGGTTTATTATTTTAACCTGTATTAAAAAAAAAAAACTGCAACATTTTGTAGAAAACTTAACTGCAGCAGAAATGCAAAATTAAGTAACTTAGATTACTGTTGCATGACATTTATATCTTGAAAATAAGAGATATTTTATTACAGTACTGTCTACTTGAGATTGGACCTCTATGATCGCCATTATATTTATAATGAATGGTTATTATGTCTAAAGTATGATGTGTTTGTAAAATTACACTGTGCAACGTAGTGCAATGTCAAAAGAGCAAATATATAATACGTTTTAAACAGGCACCTGTGAAGCCTAAACATGCACCTACACCGACAACAACCGTGCGATGACAGTATTGCTGTTTCTTGATAAACAACAAAAAACGTAACTTACCTTGCACCATCTGATGACTGAAAAGATGCTGAAGAGCAAGAAAGGGTGACTGCATCTTTTTGTTAAATGTACAATCCCCATTTGCTATACACAGCTGGATTTATTTGCACATTTGAGTAGCGTTACTCATCACGGCAATGACATTGTTTGCCACTGTAACAGTACAGAGACGGATACAATCGCAAGTAAAAGAATGTTTATTCAAAGAACAGAATGCACTGGTCGGGAACAACACTCAGATGAAGGAATGACGCAGGGACTTCAATGGGCAACCCGGTGATGGTGTGCGGTGAACGGCGTGCTCAGGAACCAGGAACAATAAACAATCCAGACGCGTGAACACACAACGAAGCAAATCCACGAAGACAGGAATCCACACGAGGAGATGAGAGCCACACACGGGAACAGGACACGACACCGGGGAAGCCACAACGATCTGACAACATGAGATGGGAATTACTGCACATATAAAGGGAACGGGGATTGAACACAGCTGGCAACAATAATCACCACAATGAGTAACCACACCCACACACACACAACACACACACACACATCAGTAATGAGACAGCCGATTCATGAACCGTGACAGTACCCCCTCCCTTAGGAACGCCTCCTGGCGTTCCCCGATAACCCTACCTGTCGATTGTAATCATCGATAAGGGAGTGATCCAGGATGTCTCTAGCAGGTACCCAACTTCTCTCCTCCGGACCGTAACCCTCCCAGTCCACCAAGTACTGAAATCCGCGTCCCCTCCGTCTCGAGTCCAGAATACGACGTACCGAATAAGTAAGCTCCCCATCTACGAGTCGCGGCGGGGGGGGAACTGGGACTGGCGGATTAATGTGAGAATAAAACACAGGCTTAATTCTAGACACATGAAAGGCGGGGTGAATTCTCCTGTACGCTGGAGGAAGTTTGAGTCGGACTGTCACCGGACTAATAATCTTGGTGACAGGAAACGGGCCGATAAATTTGGGAGCTAACTTGTTAGAAACGGAGCGGAGAGGAATATTTCTGGTAGAAAGCCACACTTTTTGACCCACGACGTATACGGGAGGCTTTGACCGGTGGCGATCGGCCTTGGCCTTCATGCGCCCCCCCGCTTGGAGAAGAGTCTCACGGGCTCTAGTCCAAGTGCGGCGACACCTCTGGACGAAGGCGTGAGCAGAGGGGACCGCGACTTCGGATTCCAGACTCGGAAAAATTGGTGGCTGGTAACCTAAACTACACTTAAACGGAGAGAGGCCCGTAGATGACACTGGTAACGAGTTATGGGCGTACTCCACCATAGAAAGTTGTTGGCTCCAGGACGAAGGATTCTTGGTTACCAAACATCGCAACGTTCTCTCCAGATCCTGGTTGGCCCGTTCAGACTGGCCATTGGTCTGGGGATGATAACCTGAAGACAAACTGACCGTAGCCCCCAATAATTTACAGAACTCCTTCCAGAATTTGGACACAAATTGGGAACCCCTGTCAGAGACCACGTCCGTCGGGAGGCCATGTAACCGAAAGACATGATCAATGACCGTGACCGCTGTCTCCTTGGCTGAAGGTAATTTGGGCAAGGGGATGAAATGTGCCGCCTTCGAGAACCGGTCCACTACGGTTAAAACAACCGTCATGCCCTTGGAGGGCGGGAGGGCGGTAACAAAATCTAGTGCGATGTGGGACCAGGGTCTCGAAGGGACAGACAGCGGTCGAAGTAACCCATCCGGAGGTCGGTTGGATGTCTTACCAGTGGCACAGATAGAACAAGCCAAAACAAAATCGTGAACGTCGCGAGCCATTAATGGCCACCAGAATCGTTGCTTAACTAAAAAACTGGTGCGAGTCACTCCTGGATGACAAGCCACGTTGGAGCAATGACCCCACCGAATAACGTCGGACCGTAACCCCTCCGGAACAAACAAACGATTCGGTGGGCAGCCGGGCGGAGGCGTTACCCCTTCTAAGGCCGTCTTGACCTTCGACTCGACCTCCCATACGAGTGTGGAGATAACTACTTTCTCAGGTAAAATACACTCGGGAGTCACCGGGCGTTCGGAAGGATCAAAAATACGAGATAAAGAGTCGGGTTTGATGTTCTTGGAACCCGGGCGGTACGAGAGAACAAAGTCAAAACGTCCGAAAAAAAGAGCCCACCGAGCCTGCCTGGAGTTAAGTCTTTTAGCAGATCTAATATATTCAAGGTTCTTGTGATCGGTCCAAACGATAAAGGGGACCCCTGACCCCTCTAACCAATGACGCCACTCCTCCAACGCTAACTTGACTGCCAACAACTCTCTGTTACCAATGTCATAATTGCGTTCGGCAGGCGATAGTCGATGAGAATAAAACGCGCAGGGATGCATCTTGTCGTCTGAGGAAGCGCGTTGAGAAAGCACTGCTCCTACTCCCACCTCTGACGCGTCGACCTCCACCACGAACTGACGTGTGGGATCAGGGGTGATGAGAATGGGGGCCGAAACAAAACGACCTTTGAGTTTGACGAACACTGCCTCGGCAGTGTTCGACCACCTGAACGTCGTTCGGGGGGAGGTCAAGGCAGTCAGAGGTGCGACTAGTTGGCTGTAATTGCGAATGAAACGCCGATAAAAATTGGCGAACCCCAGAAACCGCTGTAGGGCCTTACGGGAATCTGGCTTTGGCCAATCTACCACAGCCTTAATCTTGTCAGGATCCATGCGCACTCCCTCAGAAGAGATGATGTACCCTAGAAAAGGAACAGACTGTGCATGAAACGCGCATTTCTCCGCCTTGACAAAAAGCCCATTCTCTAACAGTCTCTGGAGCACTCGTCTGACGTGTTGAACGTGTTCCTGGAGAGACGAAGAAAAAATCAATATGTCATCCAGGTAAACATATATGAACTGATCGACCATGTCTCTCAACACATCATTGACGAGTGCTTGGAAAACCGCTGGGGAGTTGGAAAGCCCGAAGGGCATAACCAAGTATTCAAAGTGCCCCCTAGGGGTATTAAAAGCGGTTTTCCATTCATCCCCCTTCCTGATGCGAACCAAATGATATGCATTACGCAAGTCCAGTTTCGTGAAAATGGATGCTCCCTGCAACCTCTCGAAAGCCGAAGACATCAACGGCAAAGGATAAGAATTCTTTACCGTGATGTTGTTCAGCTCTCGGTAATCAATACAAGGTCGCAGAGAGCCATCCTTCTTCCCAACGAAAAAGAACCCCGCCCCCGCAGGAGAAGAGGAAGGCTGGATGAACCCAGAGGCTAAAGAATCAGAAATATATTTCTCCATGGCCTCCCTCTCGGGAACAGAAAGAGAGTAGAGTTTGCCTTTAGGCGGAGATTTACCTGGCAGTAGATCTATCGCACAGTCATAGGAACGATGCGGAGGAAGAGAAGCAGCACGAGACTTACTGAACACCTCCTTCAGGTCGAGGTACTCCGCGGGCACGTTAGACAAATCCGCTGCCTCACTCTGAAACACAGAACCAGACACAGACGAACAGGCAGACAACAAACAAGACTCATGACAATGGTTACTCCAAGAGGAAACAGAATTATTGTGCCAGTCGATATGGGGGTTGTGTTGAGTGAGCCATGGGTGCCCTAAAACCACTGGTGCTAGTGGTGAATCCATGAGTAAAAAGGAAATGTTCTCGGTGTGATTGCCAGAAGTAATAAGTTTAAGTGGTTCAGTAGTGTGGGAGATTTCAGGAAGTTCTTGTCCATTGAGTGCGTTGACGGAGATCTTGTGGGAAAGGGGAGTGATAGGGATCTGGAGTCTGAGTGCAAGTCCGAAGTCCATAAAATTACCCTCTGCTCCCGAATCCAGCAGTGCTTGAGTGCGATGCGTGGAGGTTGCCCATTTCAGTCTTACCGGGAGGAGGGTCGATGATGGTGATGAGGTCTTCTCGGCGGAGATCCCACCCGATAGTAGCCTCATACTTACTATCGGGCTTGCTCTTTTACCGGGCAGCAAAAAAGGAAGTGGCCAGCCTTGCCACAGTAAAGGCAGAGTCCCTGGGACCTCCGCCTTTCCCTCTCCTCCCGGGAAAGCCGAGCTCTCCCTACCTGCATGGGTTCATGATCTGGAACTGGGCTGACCGCGTTCCCGCCGCTGGCCCGTGGATCCTCAGGATGGTGCTGGAGTCGACTCTGCTGTGCACGAGAAGCCACACGATCAAGACGAGCATCGACCCTCAGCGCAAGATCCACCAGGCCATCCAGGGTCTTGGGAAGGTCCAGGATGTAAATCTCTCTCTGAACGCGGTCAGCCAACCCATGCAGGAACATGTCCCACTGCGCCTCCTCGTTCCATTGGCACTCTGCAGCCAGGGTGCGGAACTGGATGGAATAGTCCGACACCGAGCCATTTCCTTGGCGTAGATCCGCGAGTAATCTGGCTGCCTCCTTACCCGCCACCGCTCGATCGAATACTCTTCTCATCTCCGAGGAGAGTGCCTGGAACGAGGCGCAGCAGATGTTTTGGTTCTCCCACACCGCCGTTCCCCAGAGAGCCGCCTTCCCCGACAGTAGTGTCAACACGAACGCCACTTTAGACTGTTCGGTGCAAAAGGTCCGTGGCTGCAGTGCAAAGTGCAAAGAACAAGCAGTGATAAAAGCCCTACAATACTCGGGCTCACCTGAGTATTTCTCTGGCGTGGGCAGACGAGGCTCCGGCTGATTCTCTTGCAGAGGCGGGGGGGGTTGAACGGGCGGTGTGGGCGGCGCAGTGGGAACACGGAGAAGTTGTAGCTGTTGGGTGAGCTCGGACACCTGCGTCACGAGTGTCTGAACCGCGCGACCTGTGTTCGCGATCTCTTCTCCTTGTTGATCCATTCTTGTGACGCTGTGCGTGATGAACTCATTCAATCTGGCAGTACTTGCTGTATCCATAGTAGGTCAGATCGTTCTGTAACAGTACAGAGACGGATACAATCGCAAGTAAAAGAATGTTTATTCAAAGAACAGAATGCACAGGTCGGGAACAACACTCAGATGAAGGAATGACGCAGGGACTTCAATGGGCAACCCGGTGATGGTGTGCGGTGAACGGCGTGCTCAGGAACCAGGAACAATAAACAATCCAGACGCGTGAACACACAACGAAGCAAATCCACGAAGACAGGAATCCACACGAGGAGATGAGAGCCACACACGGGAACAGGACACGACACCGGGGAAGCCACAACGATCTGACAACATGAGATGGGAATTACTGCACATATAAAGGGAACGGGGATTGAACACAGCTGGCAACAATAATCACCACAATGAGTAACCACACCCACACACACACAACACACACACACACATCAGTAATGAGACAGCCGATTCATGAACCGTGACAGCCACATACCATTAGCCATATGCATGTCAAA
Organism: Scardinius erythrophthalmus; assembly: GCF_964197995.2. Classification (NCBI taxonomy): domain Eukaryota; kingdom Metazoa; phylum Chordata; class Actinopteri; order Cypriniformes; family Leuciscidae; genus Scardinius; species Scardinius erythrophthalmus. The sequence goes on from NC_138227.1 coordinate 44,403,293, forward strand.
TCAATTAGGCCTACGTAACACAATTCAACCATCTATTCTAGACTAACATGTTATTTCTCTGAGGTCTGTCTAATGTCATGCAAATGTTTATTATACAGTAAAGTGTCTACTGAATAATAAAAGAGAAATGTTTTACTTAGGCCAGTCTTTAGTTCAATCAATTGTCATAATTATTTTAAATAGAAACTGATGATTGTTGATGCTATCACCGAAAAGTAATTACAGTGATAAATTTACAATACGGTTCTATGCCATCATTAATGAAAAACTAGTCAAGTCAAGTCAAGTCAAGTCACCTTCATTTATATAGCACTTTTTACAATACGGATTGTTTCAAAGAAGCTTTACAGTGAAAATAGGAAAGTCAAAGGACAGATATTGTTTTGGCTTTACAGCAACTCTATAAAAAGTTATTGTCTATGTAAAGTGAGTTTGATTTTTTTCTACACAGGAGCAAATGAGTAGCACAAATATTAACACTAGTAACTACTATTTATTAACCAAAAACTCTGATTACCGAATTATTAAGTAATAGTGCTTAGTCGGCTTAGTAGTTCACTGTTATCTAATCAGTTACTAAAAAAAAAAATCACTCCTCCCTCAGGACTACTTATAACTGTACAGGTTCAAAATTAATGCGTGTAATGTTTAATGAATAATTAAAAGATGAAGATCATGGTGGTAACCAAATAATAATGACTCAAATATTCCAAAATTACAAATTATTTTGAACATTATTTCAAAGTGAAAATAAAGGTTGTTATATTGAGTTTCTAAAAGACAGATGCAGGCATGTCATATTTTTACAAGGTACAATATATATTTTTCCAATATCGTAGGCGCAGTCAAAACAAAACCTATAGATCCCCTCATTTATACTTTCGAAATGTTTACATTTAAACATCGTTATTACATTATATACTTTGTCAAAAAGCACCAGGCAGAATATTCTCCATCTCCTCTGCCATTTGTGGCCAGTGGAAGTGCTGATGAAGATGAGGGACACAAGTCTTCAGAGAAAGGTAGTCTTCACTTTGCATTGCATTATAGTGCGACCTCAAAATTCTGGCCAGTTGATAATACCTAGAATATCTAAATCGACTGCTGGCGGTAGATCCTTTTCCTATTTAGCACCAAAACTTTGGAACAATCTTCCTAACATTGTCCGGGAAGCAGACACACTCTGTCAGTTCAAAGCTAGACTAAAATGCATCTCTTTAACCCAGGGACGGACTGAGGCTAAAAAACAGGCCTGGACTTTCTCCCAAATAGGCCCATCATCCGGCCATTCGCCCCTGTGCGACAGACATAGCCAGGATGTCCGGATACTATGCCACAATACTGTAGCCTATCAGACAAAGTATTCACAGCAAGTAACATATCAAACCAATGATGATAATTGGGGTTGTGTTTATTAATGAAGCCTCAGCCTTCAAATAAAGGCAAAAAATGTACAATGCCATAAAATGCAAATAATGAAATGTCACTGCAGGCTACAGAAACCCCAAATTACACAAACTTGTAATTATAAAACATATACAGTAGTTATATACCAGGGGTCTCCAACCTTTTTGTGTGCGTGGGCTACCTCAGGGGATAAAATAATAGAAGGGATTTTTGTTTGTTATGCTCAAATATTTATTATACATATAACATGGTGGTGATTTTTTACTTCACACCATCATATGCGAAATAATAAAATATCTTGATATTCTGGTTCAGACTTACAAGCGTTAAAAAAAATCAACAATTCCTGAAAAATTATGAAAATATTTATTGATTTTTTTGTTGATTTTCTATAAACCTATTGTATGTGTTATCAAAACAGTAGCCCAAACATTTAGTATAAATATAAATGCAAAAAGAAATAAATAAACTGCCATAACTTGTAATAATGTCCGCGTGATCGAGATCAGCTTTGGCCGCGATCGCTGTTTTTTGGGCCGAGCTAATAATGCTCTGCGCTGCTCAGATCAAACCAGTTTTGTTCCGCTTTTTGAGCGTTTGCCATTTGATGTTTCTCATACGCAACGCAAATGCTGTCATGTGAAATCTGATTGGACCCTGTTTGGCCCCCGTTCCTAGGGTTTGGGGGAAAAATCGATTCTTAGATGCATCGCGATGCGGAAGTGGACGATTCTGAATCGATTCACAAATGTCAAAAATCGATTTTCTAAAAAAAAAAAAAAAAAAAAAAAAATCCTAATAACGTAATATTGACGGAACGCAAAAGGCGGAACTCTAAAGTGGACGTGCAGTGCGCGGACAGTCTGTGGCGCGCACATAACAGACGCATGATGGCTGAGCGCCAAATTCGAACGGCACCCTCTTCGTTAAAAGCTAACGTATGGAAAATTGGCAATTTCATTGTGACCTATTTAGTATTTTTTGTATGAGAGCTGCTTTCTGTATTGTTTAGTTTCCACATCAATATGCTGTAGCCTAAACCGATCTGTTATGTACGTTGTACTGCCCTGCAATATGTGCAATGCCAGTCACAAAAAGTTACATTTTGACTGTGCTCTCTGCAGATGTTCATTCACTTTTTTTGTATAAACTGTTTTTGATTGTGGTATACAGCAAACATTTCAAGTCATAACTCTTTATTATTTACTTGTGTATAAGAGCGGCTTTGTATGTTACTAATTATTCAGAATATGCGCAAGTCCACAAGCATTATGTTTGTATGAGAGCTGCTGGTACATAATTCTATATTTTTGAACGAAAACTGTTTGTGAATTTCAAAAGAGAAAAAAAGAAAAGAGGATAAAAGAAATCGATACTTTTATTTAATCATACTATGATTTCTGAAGGATCATGTGACACTGAAGACTGGAGTAATGATCACAGGAATACATTACATGGTGACAGTTTTATAATGTTTTCGTGAATAGACCTGATCGCGGACGACTTCCTGCCCGCGCTTGTCTGTATCGTGCTGAAGGCCACCCGGCCCCGACTGCACTTCAACATCCAGTACATCACCTGGCGGGTGATCTACTGCATCCCCAGCCGGCTCATGAGTGGAGAGGATGGCTCCTTCTTCACTAACCTGGTAAGAGTTCAGTGGTTAGCGAACTAAATGAGAATAAATCCATAACGCTTCTGTCATAGTCATAACTAAGTGTTAGATCGCTCATCACATTACTAGGAGCACTAGTATCAGGGTTCGTACAAGGTGCTTAAAGTGCTTGAATTTGACTTTTTGAAATTTAAGTCAAGTCACCTTCACTTATAAAGTGCTTTTAGCAATATGAATTGTTTCAAAGCAGCTTTAGAGTGATAATAGGAAATTACAGTAACAGAGATTGTTTTGGCTTTATAGCAGCTCTAGAATAAAGTTATTGTCCAGCTAAAGTTAGTTTTGATTGACTGAGTCACTTCCGTTACAAAGATCATTAGTTATTAACTTAGGGGCCGCTAACACGGCACCCGTTCTAACAGAAAACCCTTAACGCGCTCCGGCCGCTCATTCACACAACAACAGTGCCTAGGGCTCAAGAACGCAAACCTTGAAATAGGTTTCAAGGTGCAAGTATTGAAAAATTATGAAAAAAAAGGTTATCTCTTAGCAAACCTCAAAAGTGCGAACCTGTGAGAACGCTGACGGTGTACACATGTGTATTAAGTGTTTAGTCTATAGGTATGCACGTTTGAATATGCGCGCAGGCGTGTAGTCTTTCTGTACAAATTGACCTCAACAAATTACTAGTCTGGCCTTAAAAATATTAAATACTGAATTTTTTATCGCTTCCCATGTGAACTGGAATTATCTGACAACGTTTTATCTGTGCAGAGGTAAAGGGAAGGGAAGGAGGCCTTCACAGGGGAGAGACTAGTTGACATTTCAGAACTGCGCTGTCGTCGAATCCAGGCGTATGTCTTTCATCAGATCTGGATACAGCCTGGATCCAGCGGACTGCCGTAAACCTTGGGATAAACAGAGAGACTAATATTAACGTAGACGCTATTCTTCTTATGATGTAACGAGTACATCAGGATTTATGGGAAGTGTTCCCGGTTCCGGCTGATCTAAACTATGCATCCTAATATTGAATTATAGAAGTCTATTATGTGTTTTGTGTATGCTAGGTCAAAGAGATGTGTTTTTTTGTCTAGATTTAAACTGACAAAGTGTGTCTGCTTCCCGGACAATGGTAGGAAGACTGTTCCAAAGTTTTGGCGCTAAATAGGAAAATGATCTACCGCCAGCAGTTAATTTTGACCTGCTGTTTGCACTGTTGTTGTGTGAATGAGCGGGCCGGAGCGCGTTAAGGGTTTTCTGTTAAGCCTGGAACACACCAAACCAATGCCAAAGAACTAGCGCTGATGAAAGCCGACTGTGTTGTCCTGCGTCAGGGGAAAAAAGCGGCACCTGAACAACACACCGAGCGAAGTGCCTGTGTGCCTGCGTGTAAATGAGACAACTGTCTATTTCTGAAGATATATTCATCTATATTCGTCATTCAAAAAGAGAAACCGATGCTGCGGGCTGCAGATATACAAACCATAAACAAAGTAGTGCGTGCTTACCATTTTGAATATCAGTCCTGCTAAACACTTTCTTTATTCCACTCCGCTCATGTTAATATTGAAATATTCGCCAAGGAACACTCAGGTAAGATGACGTAACATTAGAACAGCCTTCAATCTGTACCGTTTTGACTTCTTTGCTTACTGTTTTGCTATTATTCTCGTCTCACGTCTCACTCACTAAGCTGAACAGCCAATCAGAGTTCTCTCTCTCTCACCGAAGGCCCGACGCCGATTCGACCGAAAAAAAGCCGACGAGGATGAATTTCAGCCGACTGTGGAACACACCGAGAAAACTTAGTCAGCCGACGCACAAAAACTGTCCGACGGCCGACCGTCGGCTTGGTGTGTTCCAGGCTTTAGAACGGTGTCGTGTCAGCGGCCCCTAAGTTGATAACTAATGATCTTTGCAACGGAAGTGAATCAATCAAAACTAACTTTATCTGGACAATAACTTTCTACTCTCTAGTTCTAGAGCTACTTCTAGAGCTGCTGTAAGGCCAAAACAATCTCTGTTACTTTAATTTTCTATTATCACTGTAAAGCTGCTTTGAAATGATCTATGTTGTTAAAAGCACTATATAAATGAAGGTGACTTGACTTGACTAAATCTGATGGTTTACTTTGCTGGATATAGCAAATGGTGATAAAATGAACATGTAAATTAGACAAATGATGTATGGTTAATTTTACCACAAGTGTGCGATTAAATCACGAAAAAAAAAAAAATCTATTGACAGCCCTATTGACAGTCTACTGACATTCATTGATTCTGTATTTGTAAAGTGAGAAATTAAATACTCACATGTTCCTGTTCATCAAGATATTTAAATTTCTTTCTTGAGTAACCTTCCTGATGACTAGCAAGCCAATCAAAGAGATAATTCACCTGCAGTGGCCCACAGATAAATTAAAAAGAGAATAGCATTAGTTTTTTTTTGATGGGCTATATATAATTTTTCTATATATTTTAACAAATATGTCAGCTCTAGTTCCTGCCCTTTATAACCCTAATTATTATGACCGCCGCTAGCGTAGCTAGCGAAAGCGGTCATATAGGGATTGTCAAAGTTTTTTTTTTTTTTTTTTTCGTCACCTTACTGAATTTTTCGTCAACGATACCAGGGACACCGGAACACCGGGGAACATGAAATTTGGTGGGCATGTAGCCCCACTAGACTTGTACGGAAAAATTTCGTTTGGTCCTCGGGGGCCACTCCCCCCCCCCCCCGCGCTGGGCCCCCCCAAACCCCAAAAAATGCAGTTTTTCCTAAATAACTACCTGAACCGTGGCACCGAGGATGAAGAAATTTTTATGGTATGTTGGTCTACTAGACTTTTACGGAAAAATTTCGTTTGGTCCCCGGGGGCCACTTCCCCCCCCCCGCGCGCTGGGGCCCCCGTAAATTTTTCGTCAACGATACCAGGGACACCGAAACACCGGGGAACATGAAATTTGGTGGGCATGTAGCCCCACTAGACTTCTACGGAAAAATTTCGTTTGGTCCCCGGGGGCCACCCCCCCCCCCCCCGCGCTGGGCCCCCCCAAAACCAAAAAAATGCAGTTTTTCCTAAATAACTACCTGAACCGTGGCACCGAGGATGAAGAAATTTTTATGGTATGTTGGTCTACTAGACTTTTACAGAAAAATTTCGTTTGGTCCCCGAGGGCCACTTCCCCCCCCCCCCCCGCGCTGGGGCCCCCGTAAATTTTTCGTCAACGATACCAGGGACACCGAAGCACCGGGGAACATGAAATTTGGTGGGCATGTAGCCCCACTAGACTTCTACGGAAAAATTTCGTTTGGTCCCCGGGGGCCACCCCCCCCCCCCCCGCGCTGGGCCCCCCCAAACCCAAAAAAATGCAGTTTTTCCTAAATAACTACCTGAACCGTGGCACCGAGGATGAAGAAATTTTTATGGTATGTTGGTCTACTAGACTTTTACGGAAAAATTTCGTTTGGTCCCCGAGGGCCACTTCCCCCCCCCCGCGCTGGGGCCCCCGTAAATTTTTCGTCAGCGATACCAGGGACACCGAAACACCGGGGAACATGAAATTTGGTGGGCATGTAGCCCCACTAGACTTCTACGGAAAATTTTCGTTTGGTCCCCGGGGGCCGCTCCCCCCCCGCGCTGGGCCCCCCCAAACCCCAAAAAATTCAGTTTTTCCTAAATAACTACCTGAACCGTGGCACCGAGGATGAAGAAATTTTTATGGTATGTTGCTCTTAAGGGCCCACATCAACCTAGCCCATAATCGATTGTCAAAGTTTTTTTTTTTTTTTTTTCGTCATCTACTGAATTTTTTCGTCAACGATACCAGGGACACCGAAACACCGGGGAACATGAAATTTGGTGGGCATGTAGCCCCACTAGACTTTTACGGAAAAATTTCGTTTGGTCCCCGGGGGCCACTCCCCCCCCGCACTGGGCCCCCCCAAACCCAAAAAATGCAGTTTTTCCTAAATAACTACCTGAACCGTGGCACCGAGGATGAAGAAATTTTTATGGTATGTTGCTCTTAAGGGCCCACATCAACCTAGCCCATAATCACTCATTTGTGATTTGCGCCCCTCCCATAAAAAATGAAAATGCAATATTATTCTGCTTTAATCGCCCCTATCTTCAGTTGAGATGTTCAGAACTGCACCATATTTCATGTGTATGATTAACTTGACATCCTCTGGGGGTATGCTAAGTTTCGTAGAATTTCATCCATGGAGGGGTATAAAATAAATTCATTTATGTGCACATTTAGTGACTGTACACTCATCGGCCTGTAGATAGGATGATACTGTCACTAAGGTTGCCAACTGTCCCGAATTAGACGTCCCGTATTTTGGGCCTAATTTATTTGTCCCGTGCGTGACCTCCCGTGTCCCATTTTTTGACAAGCTGATAAACCACTGACTGATACAACAGCAACAGCAGCAGTGCTGACCACGACACTTGAGAATGATCACCGACACCTGTCATCATCCAATCACAGCATTTTTTAATCACTGTTTTGAGACAAATCATTGTTTGATTTGCGAACATTCTCTGCCGTCTGGTCGCTTCCGCTTCAAGCCGGACTCGTCTCACGCTAACGGTAATTTCCTTTCACTGTCCACGTTTTGATTTCGGCTAATCAATTTTGGCGAATGCAAACAACGTGATTATTGTTCATGAGTCTAACATCCAGCCACGCAAGAAAACATGTAATCTACCTGAGGAAATAATATGCTCAAAAAACATTTCTGATTATTATTAATGTTTTAAAGCTTTTAGAAAGTACATAGAAAGCTTTTGTAACATTACCTTAACTGTCACTTTTGATTAATGTAATGCATCCTTGCTGAATAAAAGTAGGCAATTACTTTCTTTATTTTTTTTCCCAAAAAATAATCTTACTAACCCCAAACTTTTGAACTGTAAGCCTAGTGTATAATGTTAAAAAAGCTTTCTATTTTAGATAAATGCTGTTATTTTGAACTATGGTTTGTTTGTAATGTGACTTTTTTCATGTATGACATTAAAATTATTTTTAGAATTAAATACATAAATAGGTTAAGCAATACAAATGTGTTTATGTCTGATAACCTTTTAAACACAAACTTAACTGCAGACACTGAAATGACGTACACTGTGTGATACAGTACAAATATTTTGAGTGTCCCTCATTTTCCTATAAATAACCACGATTGTCCTGCATTTTCCTTTTCTGAAGTTGGCAACCCCAACTGTCACACACACACATGCAGGAATACAAACAAACGCAAGCATGCACACACACTGACATCCACACGCACAGACACACACCCATACACACACATACTGTACAAATCCACATGCACAGACACACACACACAAACACAAACACACACGCGCACACACATGTACGCACGCATACTTACACACACACACACACACAGACACACACATACACAAACACACACACATCCACACACACAGACAGACATGCACATACTACTACTTTTTTTAGGTATATACATAAACACGCAATACAGCCAAATTGCTCCACGTCATTTATTTTTGTGGAAAGCCAGTGCAGGCCTGAGCGGCGGTCATATTTTGTACCGCCATGCGGTACATCTAGTTAAGTTTCTATATCCAAAACTCTTCTTACCAATCTTAAAATCGACAATAGTCCACCCACGTTGATAATTGTTGTAAAAAAGCTGAATTGTTTTGCCTGTACAAAGAACAAAAAAAAAAAAAACACTTAATGTACTTCTTAAACAACTTTGGTTCTAATTCATTTAGTCATTACGAGTTGTGTCAGTGACTGACGAATTGAGATCATGCCTGAAAGTCCTATCTCCTTTGAGTGTTAATGTACCCTTGTTAATGGACATTGGCGGGTGAGATTTGCATTGCGTACCACGCCCTGTGCTGCTTGCATATAGGAAGCAAGCAGAGAGACACTCACCAAGCTTTTGCTTTAAAGCCGAGCATTTCTTAGATTCACCTCTGATTTTCATCTATGTGTGTTGTCTTCAGAACCCAGAAGTGTTCCTGTGTTGGTGTGACGGTGCATCAGGGGTTATCGTCTTCCTGGGGAACTCTGAAAGAGCCCTTCTCTGCATGCTGTCAGGCGATCTTCGCCTGTGCACTTCAACACTGTAACGCAGTTCAGACGTTATGGGAAGAAGGAGGCCGGAACCGGCGAACAATCAAACATATTTTAATAAATACAAAAATGAAAGTATAAGCCAGCAGTCCCTTGCGGACGACTGCTGGCAACACAAAACAGAAACAAAACATCAAATAAAACTCAGGCCTGTTCCTCTCTCGCTCTTCACTGTCGTTGCTCCTCCTTTATGCTTCCGCTCCTCCGTGAGAGATACGAGACCGGTGCGTCGCGCAGGTGTCGCTCATCAGTAATCACGCCACCAGCCTCGTGCCGCTCTCTCACGGCCCTCGGCCTCATCCTGCTCGCCACAAGCACAAAGAGCATTTCTTCTGAAAGAGTAACACGGGTGTGTTTGCATCTTTTTCAAAATGTCATTCGACCCGTGCATTTCTGGATGCGGCAGTTTCCTGGACCCAGCTGACAGTCCCGATCAATTTTCAAGATAAGATACATTTCTAACAAAGATACATTTCCTCATTCTCTGGGTCCTAAATGCCTTGCCCCTCTCAGTCCCCTCTTCCATCGCCAGCAGCGTGCAGTCAAAGACCCAAAGCCTTCTCACAAGAGTTGGCTCCCAAGATTGGTTTGCAGTAATCGACCTAAATGACTTTCATGTCTCAATTCTCCCTTGACACAAACCTTTCCTACACTTCGCATCATGGGACGGGCATACCAGTACAAATTCCTCCCCTTCGGGCTGTCCCCGTCGCCCCACGTCTTTAAGAAGGTCGCGGAGGCCACCCTTACCCCTCTACGGGAAGTGGGTGTTCGCATCCTCAACTAACTCGACGACTGGTTCATCTTGGCCCACTTGCGAGATCAGTTCTGCGAATCACAGGGACCTGGTGCTTAGACACCTCAGCCATCTAGGGCTTTAGTTCAACTGGGAAAAGAGCAAACTCTCCCTCAAGCAGAGGATCTATTTTCTTGGTATGGAGTTGGATTCGGTCCTGAACGGCTCATCTCAAGAATGAGAGTGCTCAGTCAGTGCTGAACTGCTTGAATTTGTTCAAGAGCAGGACAGCGGTCCCACTGAAATTATTTCAAAGGTTCCTGGGGCATATGGCATATCACGGTTACGCTGCTCTTATTGCTTCATATGAGACCACTTCAGCATTGGTTACACGACCAAGTCCTGAGATAGGCATGACACCGTGGCACTCTCCGAGTGACCATCACTCCAACCTACCGCTAAGCTTTCAGCCCGTGGTCAGACCTTGCTTTTCTATGGGCCGGAGTTCCCCTAGAACAAGTGTCCAGGCTTGTTGTTGTCTCAACAGATGCCTTCACCACCGGCTGGGGTGGCGTGTGCAACAGGCATGCTACCTTGGGCTCCTCGACAGGACCTTGACTGCAGTAGCTTATCAATTGCCTTGAGTTGCTAACAATGTTCCTTGCCCTCCGCCAGTTTCTACGTTGCTGCGGCACAAGCATATACTGATCCGGACAGACAACACATCAACCATTGCGTACATCAACCGTCAAAGTGGTCTACACTCCTGTCGCATAACGCAACTCGCCCTGCCATCTCCTCCTCTGGAGTCAGAAGCGATGCAGGTTATATTCTGGGCAAGCTCAATCCTGCAAGCTCATGCTTCTCCCCCCTCCCTGACACATTCCCCGAGGAAGGACCTGCTTTCTCAGGCACCGGGCACCATATGGCACCAAGACATTCTTTCCTTTCTGCAAGATGAGTAAAAGGCACACTATGCAGTTTCCATTTTTCTCAAAACAGTGACCCCTACAGTCGCTGTGGAGTACTTGTATTTAACATTACTCTCATAAATACCACACACGCAGAGCCGTCTCTGCACTCTTCCGACTGCGTTTTCTTCGTCGACTGAAATTACTTGCTATGATTCACGTCTGAAATGTGTGCTAGTGTCTTCCATAGAGGCTGCTTCATATGTTGTTGATGTATGTGACGTCATGCCGTAAATCAAGTCGTGATTCTCGCGAGATTTGTCGGTGGCGCCACCTCTTAAACCTGCATTGCTGGTTTTGTTCATGCCCGGTAGTCAGCACCTATGCTATACTAGGTGCCTATATGTTGTAATTCCCTTCGGGTGATCCCAGATGTGTATTCTTCCACGGTGCGGCTTCCTGGTTGGCAAGCCCGTGTGTTTCCCTTGGCAGAGCCGCTCTGCCATCCCTGTTGGTGTTGCCACCACCCTAGCTAGGTTAGATCCTCTGCAGGGACCTTCCATATGTAGTACTGCCCTCTAGCCAGTCCATATGTGTAACTCCACATGCTACCTCCCTACGGGCAGGATGTGGTTTCTGTAGTGTCCCTTTCTGGATGGATTAGGCAAGCTTTCCCAGTGTTTGGGTCAAGTAGGAACAGCAGTGATTGACTTCTTTAAGTAAGCCCTGTCCAAGGGGTGCGGGAGGATCAGGCGGCTTATGCGGAGCACTGGAAGGTGCAGCAATTGTGGCGTTCCCAATCCCAATTCATCAGGCACTGACGTAACTCGTAGTGACTGACTGAATGAGAACGTCGATGTTACCTATTGTAACCCTGTTCCCTGAAGGAGGAAACGGAGACGTTACTTCCCATCGTCACAATCCCTGTGCTCACCGCTGAGCGACCGGGCACTGCTCGACTCCTCAGTGAAAGCTTGGTGAGTGTCTCTCTGCTTGATATCTATATACCTGCAGCACAGGGCATGGTTTGCGATGCAAATCTCACTTGCCAATGTCCATTGGCTGGTTCTGTTAACACGAGAAGGTTATAAGACTCTCAGGTGAAACCCTAATTCGTCAGTAATTTCTCCTTCAGGAAACGGGGGTTACAATAGATAACCTAAACGTTTTGTTCTCTGAAAATATAACTGCATTTTATTAAGTTTAATGTCATTAACAAAGGTTGAACTGTCATTTGAAAAACTCACCTTGCCATAAACCAGAACATCCAAACGAATGCCATATCCCTTGATCAGGGTCCTGGTGTCTTTGCCATCACTGTTCTTGTAGTATTTAGCAAATCTGTAAAGATTACACAAAAACACCCATTTATTTGCAACATTTGTTCACTTCTTCTGAAGAATCATCTTTACTAGTTACTGTTAGACTGGAACCAAGCTGTCTAGACTCAGAAAGGGCTACACTCTTAGAAAACAAAGGACTTTTATGGAAATGAGCTTTTAAACTCTCTTCAACATGGGCATCCTCATCCTGAGTCAATCTCAATTTAATTATAAAGCCCAAAAAACAACAGTGGTTGAGCATTGCGCAGAACAATATAATTTAGAAGAAAACTAAAAGACAAAAAACAATATGACAATAAGACACAAACACACAATTGATGTTTAGACAAACCCCATTTGACTCAGTGAGTATAAGCCTTCTCAAAGAGAGGTTTTTAATTTTGCTTTAAAATGTGATTCTGACAAGATTATTCTAATAGAGAGTGGTAGGCTGTTCTACAGTTTAGGGCCGGCTATGGCAAAAGCCTGGTCAACTTTTTTCGGTGACTTTAAACATCTAGCTGATAAGAAGGTGCTAGTCCATTTAAAACCTTAAAAACAAAGAGTAAAATTTTAAACTCTATTCTAAAACAGACTGACGTGATTTGTTCGTATTTGCGAGTGCCAGTCAGAAGTCTTGCAGCTATGTTTTGGACTGTTTGTAAGCAATTTATATAGGATTGGCTAATACCTATATACATTGAGTGAACACCTGAACTGAAGTGGGCAGAGCACTCTATATATACTCTTAAGGCCTGAGTAAGTGCAAATCTTGCCTGTCCTCTGAAACCAGAAGAGAGAGTAATTACCTGTGCTCTAAATGGAGTAGAGAGCATGTTAGGTACATAGCTGTGTCTTGGTTTGAGGATGAATTTACAGAATATCAAAGCAAGAAGCGCTCACAGAGAGTGCTTGCAAGTCACACACTCGATTGACCGATGCTGGGGCTAGTAGGACGGAGGTCTATAGCGGAAAGCGCCACAGCTCGGCTGACTGGAACTGCTTGAAGGGTGGGCCCCTAATGGCCCTAAGGACTGTAGATGTTGGAATAGTAAGGAGACAAAGCCGGTTCAGCCTTCTAGCCACCTTCAGAAAACGAACGACAAAGTTATTCCAGCCTACAGACTGGCCGGCCACAGGAGCGTGGTACGCTGTTAAACTACCAAGCTCTGGGGTCTTGATTAATGCAAATTCTTATTGTAATTCATGTTTCACTTTGGTGGATGTTTTGTCTTGGTCTGAGTATTTAAAGAAATGTTGCAAGAGGAAAAATGGAGCGTAGCTGGAAGAAAACAATTTTTTTCCGCATTTCGTGGAAAGAGAGCACGATTTCATACAGAAAGGCCTTAAAAACTGCTAGATCTGCTTATTTTGTTTTTTGTCTCTTAGAAGAAAACAAACACAACCTTGGTATTTATTTGATACAGTGGCTAAATTAACAAGAAATAAAGCTTCTTATTCTGAAGTTTCCAAAAAGTATAGCAGAAAAGACTTTATGAACTTCTTTACTTGCAAGATTGATAATATTAGGAAAAAAATTATAACTATGCAAACGTCTACTACAGTATTGCATTGGACCGTGCATTGTAGTGTCCCTGAGGAACAATTCCATTCATTCGTTGCTATAGGGGAGGAAGAATTGTCTAAACTCGTTAAATCATCTAAATCAACAACATGAATGTTAGACCCTATACTGACTAAGCTACTGAAAGAGGGGGAGAAATACAAGATACAAGACAACCAACCGTGTCTAGTGTAAGTACACTCTCAGAATAGGTGGAGCAGGCCGACTGAAGTTTTAGAGCTCCGCCTAACAAATTGGGGATGTAGGGACTAATTATTAAATTTGTGTTTAGAGCAACAGAGTGTTGCTAGACCAATCTAAATAGGGTGAGCCTCAACCCTGTATTATTGTAATATTATTCTAACTAAGTGTACATGGGAAACCATGGCATGGCATGATTATATAAAGTCTCTTAGAAGAAAACAAGTCTCTTAGAAGAGTGTGTACAGATCTACGAGTACTAAATAGCACACTATTAGAAATAAGCAAGCATGGTGTGGCATCTAAAGGTAGTTTGGTTTGGTGTGAGGATGTTGGTCATCAGGAAGAAAGAACTGTCCTCCTGCAACATCAAAAACATGTGATTGTGATCACACCTGAAATACTCCCTCATGAGTATAAGATGTCTAAAGGCATGTTGATAGAATGTAACTATCCCAGACTGCATACATGTTGGTCAATAGAACGCATTTGTTTGATGAAACCTGTTTGGAAACGATTTTGGAATTCTGATTGGTGCTGTTAGTAGTGCAGAAATTACAAACTTCACTTTTAAGGTAACTAAAGTTGGTCAGCTTTATATTTATATGGTAATGGTCATGACTATTTAGAAATAAGAAAGCATGGTGTTGTTATATGCATTGTTCACTCTGTCATTCACTCTATTTTCTAAAAATAAATCTCACAACTGCATGCTTCTCAGTGCTTCAACTTTTTACTTCCTGTGTTTGCGCATCTCAAATGACGTCACATACACATTTAACCATACATGGTCTGTCACATCCTTCTGACAATATAGAACAATATATAACATATTGTAACATCCTTCCTTTTTTTTGTTTTGCCACTGTGGTCACTGTATGCAATAAACTTGTGACCATAAAACAACAATATAACACCATATACTCAAAGTAACTCTTCTGTGTCACAATAACAATTAAACAGATTTAAACAAAATCTTTCAAGTGTGTTGGTCTCTTGACTATTCTGCCACATCTGGTTGTCACAACACTGTTGCTGTTATCTGAATGTTGTGTGCGTATGTGTGTCTCTGGTACTGTCTGTGAATGTCCCTCATCCCGATGGATCTTCTGATTAGACTGTTCAATCTTCACACTCCTGTTTTGTGTGTCTGCTCTCTGTGGTCCTCCAGGCACAGTCCTGAGATGTTTCCTATTTCTCCTTACAACAGTTCCATTTTCCAGCTTGACTGTGTATGATCTGTTGTTGGCAATTCTTAACACTTTTGCTGGTGTCCAGTCCGATCTGTGTTTCGTGTCCAGCTGAACTCTTACGTGTTCTCCTTGCTGGTGAGGTCTAAGATCTCTTGCTCCTCTGTTGTAGTAGAAGGCTTGTTTGCGTTGGTTGTCTTTTACTGCATGTTCTGTGTTTACAACACCTGGCTGCAGGAGGCTGTCATGTGTCGGCAGTAATGTTTTAGTCCTTCTGCTCATGAGTCTTTGTGCAGGACTGGCATGGAACCCCTGAGATGGTGTGTTCCTGTGTTCTAGAATAGCTAGATATGGATCAGTCTTTGCTCTCTTTGCCTTTTCCATCAGCTGTTTGGCCGTCTTTACCGCAGACTCAGCTTTGCTGTTGCTTTGCGGATATGCTGGAGATGACGTTACATGCTTAAATTCCCAAGCTGTGCTGAACTGTTTAAATTCTTGCGAACTGTACTGTGGTCCGTTATCAGAGATCACAGTGTCTGGGATTCCGTGTTGTGCAAAATGGGCCTTTAACTTGTGTATCACTGTACTTGACCTGGTGTCTGTGAGACAGTCTACTTACCAGAAGTTGGAAAAGTAATCCACTGTGATGAGATATGCTCTGTTGTTAAATGAAAACAAATCTGTTCCCACTTTTGACCATGGTCTCATGGGAATGTCATGTGGGCACATTGTCTCTTTTTGCTGCCGTGCATCCACTGCTCTGCAGACTGCACAGTTTCCTATGTATGTTCTTATGGCGGCACTCATCCCAGGCCAATATACACAGTCTCTTGCTCGGCGTAAGCAGCTTTCTATGCCTAAGTGTGATGCATGAATTCTCTCCATGATTTCTGTTCTTAGCTTTGCTGGTATTACAGCTCTCTCTCCTCTGAAAATCACACCATGTTGCACACTAAGCTCTTCTCTTACTGAAAAAAATGGTCTCACCTCGTCTTTCAGCTGAGTTTTCTCTTCTGGCCATCCTTGGACTATCACTTGCTGTAATATCTGAAATGTCCCATCCCTAGCAGTTTCTGTCTGTATCTTTTGTAGACTTCCTTCTGATATGGGCAGGTACTGCAGCATGTTAATCGTCTCAATTTCTGTCTCTACGGATCCTTCTGAAGCACACTCCGGTAAGTACGCTCTGCTGAGGGTGTCTGCTAGGTACATTAGTCGACCTGGAACATAGACAACGTTAATATCATATCGCTGAAGCCTCAAAAGCATTCTCTGCAATCTCTTAGGTGAGTCTTTCTTGTGATAGTTTCTAGGTGTTTGTGGTCAGAATGGACTTCTATGTTCCGGCCATAGGTGTACTGGTGGAATTTCTCCATCCCAAACAGGATTGCCAGGCATTCTTTCTCTATTTGAGCATACCCCTTTTCTGTGGGTGTAAGTGCTCTGCTGCAAAAAGCAACTGGTTGTCCTGCCTGCAGAAGTGCTGCACCCAGCCCTGTCTCTGAGGAGTCACACTGAAGAACCAGGTCTTCTTCTGGGTTATAGTATTTCAAAACAGGTGCAGAGGCAATTATTTGTTTCAATTTATTGAACGCTTCTTCCTGTATATCAGTCCATTCCCAAACCACATCTCTGTGTGTCTGTTGTCTTAAAGTGTCGCAGCTATCTGACAAGTGTGCACAAAATTTGGACAGATAGTTCACCATACCTAATAATCTCTGCAGCCCCTTCACATCTGACGGCCTGGGCATCTCCACTGTGGCTCTCACCATCTCTGGATCAATCTTTAGACCTTCCGAAGTCAGTCTGTGTCCGATGTATGGCACCTCTTTCTGTTTCAGCTTGAGTTTGTTGAAGTTTAGTTGAAGTTTAGTTTGATGTTTCTGTTTCTACATTGCTCCAGTAGTTGTCTTAGTTTTTCGTTATGATTTTTCTCAGCTGTCTCATCATTATCGCCTTCCCCACAGATGAGGATGTCATCCGCTATTATCCGGATTCCTGGGAGCCCCTCCAGCGCCTGAGTCAACCTGTGCTGGAAAACTTCTGGAGCCGGGCAGATCCCCATGGGCATTCTGATCCATCTATACCTGCCGAACGGAGTAGCGAAAGTAGTAAGATAACTTGACTCTTCTGAAAGCCTTACATGCCAGAATCCGTCCTTTACATCACACACTGTAAAAACTCTCACCTTAGTCAGATCCGGGAGAACATCGTCTATGGTAGGAAGGGGGAAGTGTTGACACTTAAGTGCTTTGTTTAATGGTCTTGGGTCAATACAGATTCTTAATGTTCCACTTGGTTTCTTCACCACTACCATGCTGCTAATCCAATCTGTGCTCTTTTCCACCTGAGCTATGATGCCTCTCTCTACCAGGCTTCCTAGTTCATCTTTTAGATGTTTCATTAGTGCCACTGGAACTCTCCGCTTTGGAAGCCTCACCGGTTTAACTTCAGGATCCAACTCGAGGTTGTATTTCCCTTCCAAGCATCCATCTCCCTCAAATACATCAGCATACTCTCGTTGTATGTCTCTCTTGTCCCACGTTTCCTTTTCTCTGCATCTCTCTGTGGTAACGATATCATCAATTGCCATAATGTTTTCATGCTGTATTCTTGCCAGATCCATTGCTTGCACAGCCTTGTTTCCTAGCAGGGGCACTGATGAGCTTTCCTCCACTACAATGAACTCCAGACGATAAAGTTTTCTGTTTCTGGGGTTCCTTATTTTTATTCTGCACTTCCCTATGGGTTTCAAGGTGCTCTTGTTATACATGACCAGAATCTGTTCAGTCTTTTCCATTACTGTGTCAGGGTTTAACAGTTGAATGGGTATAACGTTGCAACTGGCTCCGCAGTCTAGTTGAAATTTTACTGGCCTCTCACCTATCAGCATGGTTGCAAACAGTTGATTTTCATGTTTGTCCTCCTTTTGTGAACTAAGGCTTAGGATTTCTTGATACGGTTCTTCTTCCATTTCTGCTACACTGTGTATTCCTTTTTGCATTGTCTCTTTTGTTTTGCATGTGGATGCAAAATGGTTCAGCTTGCCACATTTCCTGCACTGCTTTCCGTAAGCAGGGCAACTCTGTGTTTTCCACTCATGCTGTTTTCCACAGAATTTGCACTTAGCTGGTTGTGTTTGTTTGGCACTCTGGGCCTGTCTAACTCTCTAAACTGCGTGTACTTCCGATTTCTGACCCTCAATAGTCATCACATTCTCTTTTGACAGTTCTGATGCTTTACATATCCTCACACATTTCTCAAGTGTCAGGTCCGTCTCTCTTAATAGGCGTTCTCTCACGTGCGAGTTCATTATGCCGCATACTATTCTGTCTCTAATCAGAGAGTCTCTAGCAGATCCAAAATTGCATGTGTAAGCCAGCACTTTCAAATCAGTAACATACTTGTCAAACGTTTCGCCTGAGTTCTGATTTCTGGAGAAAAAATTTGTATCTTTCCACAGTTTCATTCGGTGCTGGATGGCAATGATTTCTGAACGCGGTTAACAGCCATTCCAGCATCAGCTCACCGTCAGCCGGCAGAGCCGCACTCAGCGTCTTACACAGTTCTCTTCATGTTTCTTCGATTACATATTGGAAAACTTTTACCTTTGTTTTGTTGTCCGAGTCTGTAAGCGACAAATCCATGTTCAGGGAAAACTCCTCTTCCCACGCTTTCCAAGCTTTGGGTATGCACGTAGTATTCCAGTCAAAATTTGCTGGCGGTTTCAATCCGAATGCACCCTCCATGACCGGCCCTTGTCTCTCGCAGTTGCTTTCTCGATAGCAAACTTAACTTAATCTTTCACTTTTATCTCGTACTTTACCGCTGCCACTATGTTATATGCTTGGTTCACTCTGTCATTCACTCTATTTTCTAAAAATAAAGAATCTCACAACCGCATGCTTCTCAGTGCTTCAACTTTTTACATCCTGTATTCGCGCATCTCAAATGACGTCACATACACATTTAACCATACATGGTCTGTCACATCCTTCTGACAATATATAACAATAACATATTGTAACAGGTGTGGCATCTAAAGGTATCACGGGAAAGAGAACAGCGGAGGCAAAAGCAAGTTAACTGGTTCTTTAATGTGCAAACAGAAACCAGACTCAAAACACGAACGAACTCAGAGCTTGCATGAAGATCACAGGAAATGTCACAATGGTAAATAGATCACTGGAACCAGTCTCAGAGAGGGATGCAGATCACGGCACAGGCGGTTGGCAGCGCAGGTTTGTAGAAGGCAACTCGGTCAGTGCGTGAAGTCAGATGAGTGAAGTGCAGACCCCGAAGTGAAGGTGCAGGAACGACGACTGGAACTGCTACAGATAACTCCCCACATGAAGACAGGAACTGAAGCACGGAAACACGAGGATGAACTGAACGGCACAGGAAAACATCCACAAACAACGATCTGACAAACACAAGACGCAAGAGGTGAGTAAAAATAGGCACTAGAAATTCGAATCAGCTGGCGCTGATTCTCTCGGAGGATCATCAGCGACCACGCCCACACACACACTCATGCACACACACATAAACACAGCGCAAGGAAGAGTCAATGAATTCATCAACCGTGACAAAAGGTACAAGCCAATTGCCTCTGTCTAATGACCAGGACCGACGAGTTTGATTATATGATCCGGATCTCCGGCTGGTGCGAGACTCGAAGTGTTATAGGAATCCGAATGTGAGTGTGATTTCAATAAAGAGTTAAATAGAATAATCAAGTGTGTAGATAAATTATTATATAAATGGTCAATAACTAATTGGCATTCTAACCTAAATTCGAGGTTGTGATAAAATGGAGTCAGATAAAAGTTTAATTGGAATTATATTACTTTGCCACGAACGCGCAGGACTGAACAGGCCCTACATAGTTACAGTACAAACATACCGTAAGTTGTGCACTGGGGTTTCACTACTTTCTGGGTCCTTCTTGTCTATTCTGCGGAAGGAGTACTGGGGAGCACACGAGTCAATATCCAGGTCACAATCCCACTGGATTTGCACTGCCATTATTCCCCCCTGAGCACAGAAAACACTTAAAGATGTCAGTCAGTTCTACAGCAGTGTTCCAACAAAACACATATTCATCAACAGAGTATCATAAGGGGATTAAAGCTTATTCATGATAAGATCAATGTCAAATAAAGATAAAATTAGTTTCTTACATAGACTGCCATGGTCTGAAAATCCTCTCGAGCCTCTTCAAAAATATCTTTGATTCTGAAAATTGGGCAGTTAGGGTCAGTATTTCTGTTGAACACACAGTTTGCCAAATAGGACCGGCTCATGTTTGGTAGGATATTCCTTCTGCAAGAAATTAAGAAATAAGCAACACTATATTAACTCACTTTATCAAGTAAAATTTATATGTTTGATTTGCAGCACTTCTGTTGCACATTTGTAGTTAAAATACAGAAAAAATGGTGCTGAATTATGTGTTAGAGATGAACATACTTGTTGAAGTTAAATTTGGTGAATTGAATATTATTCTTTATGAGTATCGTGAAGTTTTCAGCATCTGCCAGGAGTGCTGGACTGAAATATCAAGGCAAAAAACATGAATATTATGAATAACTTTACTGCTCAAACTAAGAAATAAGTTTCAACGTGTATTTTTTTTAGTTTGAGATGGTGAGTGGTGGGAGTTTTACTTCGGAGGTTCGACTTTCTTCTCCAGAGGACACCAGGCCAGCACCTCACATGTCTTCACTGAGTCTGAGAAATCGACACATCTACCTGTCTGAACACCTAAAACAGAGAGGCATGTCTTAATAGTCAGTACTGCATGGATTTCAAGTCACAAAACTTAATATTTTGTATGCAGTGTACAGATTGAGCCATACCATTCCCTCGAGCATCTTTAAAGCCTTTGGTGCAGTTCATGTCAGATGTGCAAATGGATTTCAGGGTTGGATACTAAATGAAATTAAAATGCATACCAAGTAATGTAATACAAAGAATTCATAAATGTAATACTAAGACGGGTAAATGTCAAATCAGTTGATTTAGTTTTAAAATAAATTAACAGCCAAATCTTTTATGGTCATTCAATAAGTTGAATGACATTGATATAATGTTATATATTATTCGGAATTTGTTTTGAGATGTAATTTTAGTTGTGTTTGTGCCTGTGTCTAAATGGAAGCTCAAAGAAGAGGAAAGATTAAACAGAGAGCACACTTTCTTCATGTCTCACCTCTGCACATTTTGACAGTGTTTGGTTTGGTGTGAGGATCATGTTGGTCATTAGGAAGAAAGAACTGTCCTCCTGCAACATGCAAAACATGTGAATGTGGTCAGTGACACCTGAAATAGTTCCTCATGAGTATAAGATGTCTAAAGGCATGTTGATAGAATGTGACTATCCCAGACATGTTAGTCAGTAGAATGTTCAGCGAATCCAACAAAGAGCAGAAAGACATTTTATCTCATAATGCCTAGTTCACACTACACAACTTTAAACGTCGGTAGATCGCTGTGCTGTTCAGACTACATGACTTGCTCTGGAGTCTTGAAGTCGTTGTGCTGTTCACACTACGCGACACTACGTGAATGATCTGCAACAGGGGGTTACACACTACACGAGCTGACAACAACTCTGTCACTCAACGACTCTCTCCAGTCCCCAAACCACGTTTTGTCACGAAAACACACGCGAGAGGTGGATGGGAACTATCGCGAAACATGTGTTAATTACGTCTATTTGAAAATGGACACCGGGACAAAATTGGCGGTGCAAGTTGTTTGCGCAATGGTCTGTTCAGAACCAAGAAAAAAAAAGGAGAAAAAAAGAATATGGGTCAAAGGCTGGATAAGCGCATGCAGGCAGCAGGGATTGTCCGTGCTACAGAGAGAGTTGGAGGTGAGTAAAACATGTATTGAAGCAGCTGCCTGCTCGTGTTGTGGTTTGGCAAAAATGTTTACAAATACAAAGGGTTGTGTATTGTGATAAGCTGACTTATTTCTTTATTTGTCTTTTAAATAGATGAATGATAAGTTCAGAATGAGTGGGTTTAGGGAGATGCTGCGAATGACCGCAGACGAGATTGATTTCTTGCTGGGGAAAGTCTGTTACGGCAAGCTGTGATATATTAACATCCAGAACATACATTCTGGATATTTACAATATACAGGACAATTACCTTGAAAATATTATTTTACTACAAAGTATGACCAGAAACAATGTCATTGTTAAATTCTGTGTATTTATTTATATTATTATGTATTTGTACTTGTATTACTTTATTTTTTATTGCATCTGTATATCTGTATTTTTTATATTTGTATGTGATGTTATTTTTAACTTTATTAGATATTATTTTATCTACCTATTTTATGTTTTATTTATATGCTGTGTGTAATTTTATCCCTAGTTTATCTTTTAAACCTTTTTTATGTTTTTAATTATATGCTCTTTGAACCACAAAAGGATGGCTATCCAATTTTGTTGTACTTGTGACTATGATAATAAAGGCATTCTGATTCTTAAATAAATTCCCAACCACTGTTTTTTTCCCCCTATTGTTGTAGACACCATCAACAGAGGCAGAATGGCGGGCAATAGCGCAGGATTTTGCAAGGAAATGGCAGTTTCCACATTGCCTTGGGGCACTCGATGGAAAGCACATTCACGTGCAGCCTCCAACAAAAAGTGGCAGTCTTTACCACAACTACAAGGGCAGGTTCTCTGTGCTAATGATGGCGGCTGTAGATGCGAACTACAAGTTCATCTATGCAAGTGTGGGTACCCAAGGTAGGGTGCTGGACTGTTTGCACACTCTGACCTGCGCAAAGCAATGGACCAGGGCCTGCTGAACTTTCCTCCACCTGAGCCTTTGCCCAGCTCTGACATACTGATGCCCTATATGTTTGTGGGTGATGACGCATATACCTTAAGACATGACCTGATGAAGCCCTATCCATTCAGGCAGATGGAGCACAGTCAAAGAGTACTGAACTACCGGCTCTGTAGGGCACGACGAGTGGTAGAGAATGCCTTTGGCATTCTTGCCAACAGGTTGAGAGTTTTCCGATCGACCATATGCTTGGAGCCACACAAGGTGGTGAAGATAACAATGGCCTCCCTGTGCATCCACAACTTCCTCTGCGAGCGGAGGTCTGAGGCATATACACCTCCAGCCTTTGCAGACTGGGAGAATGCTGACCATAACATGGTTGATGGAGTCTGGAGGAATCATGGGATGGGGGCTTTTCAGCCGGTGGAGCATAGAAGAGCGCGCAATGCAACAGTAACAGCAAAAATGCAGCGAAATCTTTTGCGAGACTATTTTGTCTCACCAGCAGGTAGCGTTTCTTGGCAGGAGCAACACATTTAGAAAAGTAGAGATGTCGAGGTATCTTGTCAGCCTATTTATTGTGTGTGTTCTGCATTGCCCTTTGTTGTTAAAAATTCTAAATTAATAAAGATCTTTAATTTACCTGTTATAAATTTTACATTGTCATTCTTTAAATGGATACTTCAAACAGTATATTAACAGTATACATTTTGCTCATTACTGCAGCTTCCAAACTATTTTTTTTAATGTGTTTAAAAGGCCAACAGACAATTAAACATATAAAGAAAATGTAAAAATGTAATGTATTGACAGGCTTTAAAGACACTATGAAATTTGTGAAGCAATGGCTTTAAAAAAATGTACAGACATGCTGTTTTTGTAAATTGATTTTCAAACATTTATTGAAAAAATACAGTTTATGTTACTGTGCAAAACCCATCCAGTGCTTTTACTTTACACTGCAATGTCAACATAGACTTTGAGAACAGTTATGGACAATACCAGTCAAAAATTTGGACATACTTACACATCCAAGATAATGGGAAAGTGTGTCCAAACTTTTGACTGGTACTATATATTTAAATGTGTTTACAAGTGCAATAGTGCAATAGTGCAAAAAAATGACAAATAAATTCACAACAATATGTAAACAGAAACACTGTAACAATGTAAGCTTTTCACAGTTTTCATAATGGCCATTATCTTGCAGTGTTTGCAAAAAGGTTGGATGAGGACTCAAAGCTGATGAGTAACAAGGATGAGACTGTGCCGGAGCCGGAGCTGAAATGACTTGTGCATGTGAAGACATGGATCTGTTCCTTTCAGTCTCCTGAGCGTCATAGATCATTACCATTATGTTCTTTTTCAGTCTTGCTAAATATCCAGGGTCTTGAATTTGCCTCAATTCCAGTACAACCTGGTTCCCAAATGCTGTTAATGCATCTGGAGTTGGTTGAACATCTACTTTAGCAGCCATCCTCTTTAGGACTTCAAGCTTCAGCAGCTCTACATCCGTTTCTGGCATCCTCTTGCGTTTCCCTCCCCTGGTGCTAAAAACATTTTGCGCAGCCATCCGATCAGTTGAGGCAGTCGGAGGAGTTTCCTCAACAGCTGTGGGTGAAGCTCCTTCATGTGATGATTCAACTGAAGCTGTACATGATGGGCTTGGTGCTAAAGGTGAGTCCGGTATTGATTCCGAAAGATCCTGCTCCTCTGCGTCACCCAGCTCGCTGAATGAAGCACCAAGCTGGAAGAGAGATGATTATGAAAGTTACTGGTAACACTTTATTTTACATTGTCCTTGTTAAATACAGGTGCTTCCCAATAAATTAGAATATCTTGAAAAAGGTCATTTATTTCAGGAATTCAACTTAAAATGTGAAACTAATATATAGACTCATTGCATGCAAAGTGAGATATTTTTTAAAACCTTTATTTGTTATAATTTTGATGATTATGGCTTACAGCTTGTGAAAACCACAAAATCAAAATCTCAGAAAATTAGAATATTTCATGAAAACACACAGTAGTTACACAGTAATCCCATGGTCATTGAACCCTATGATTGAACCAGGTTTTTGTTATTTTGGCAGTGTGGACAGGTGCAAATCCTGCTGGAAAATGAACTCAGCATCACCATAAACCAGGAAGACGGCTGCGTTGACTCTACGCAGCCGTCTACCAGGACATTTAGAGCACTTTATGCTTCTTTCAGCAGACAAGCTTTATGGTGATGCTGAGTTCATTTTCCAGCAGGATTTGCACCTGCCCACACTGGCAAAATAACAAAAACCTGGTTCAATGACCATGGGATTACTGTGTGATTTCATGTAATATTTACATTTTCACATTTTGTGTTTTTCACAAGCTGTAAGCCATAATTAGCTAAATTATAACAAATAAAGGCTTGAAATATATCACTTTGCATGCAACGAGTCTAGATAATATATTAGTTGCACACTTTAAGTTGAATTTCTGAAATAAATGAACTTTTTCACGATATTCTAATTTATTGGGAAGCACCTGTACATTACATGTACTTACCATAGTAATTAAATTATGTCCAATTACATAAACCTTCACCAAAACCTAATCCTACCCTAACCCTAAGTAAATAATTATTTAATATTTAATAATAGTTCATTAATATTACTTAAATATATAATTATACAATAACAATGACACGTTAAAATAAAGTGTAACAGAGTTACTTTAATCTGCACTTACAGTTTGTGGAACTTTTTTCAGCACTGTGTAATATTCAGTGCACGTTATCACGACATTTAATCTGTTGTGTAGACTGTGTAACTTACAGTGGTTTCACATGGACGGTGAACAATGTAGCTTTTAATAAAATCCATGACTCTGAGGAGCCACCTTTGTCTTGGTGTCATGGGTTTGCTGCCATTCCCACTCGGTTTTGGTTTTAGCAACCTACAGTACTGCGTTCGCAGGGATTTTGCCCTGGTCTTAACGTCCTCAACTGAAGAATGAAAAAAAATCATACATTTTAGAGTTGTCAGTTGTTAATGCAGTCCAGAAATTATTTGCCTGTTTCAAATTGCCTTGAACAATGTGACCATAAAAATCCAGCAATATGAATCAGGTACCATTAGGCCTAGATGCACATTTATTTTATTTTAACATTTTTATTTTATTGAACCTATATTTATGTTACCATTACAGAGAACAATGGAGATGCAATAAAAGAATATATGATATTTTCATCCTCACCTAATATAAAATCTCAATTTCAAAGACCACATCACCATTACAACCACAATCCTGCAAATTATAGCCTAATGCAAATGAATATCATAGCTAAACCTTGACTACAACTGTAACTGTACATTTGATGAAAATAAACGCAAGTACAACAATTATGCTACAATTTATAAAGTAATAGTCATGTCCATTGAAATATTAATACATACAATATTGTGTTATTACAACACAACTTCCATCTATCTCATCGTGCTAATGAATTAACATATTTGACATTAGCTCACCTGGCTGTTGAAGAGCATTAGCGACTTCTGTCCACCTCTTCTCTTTCTCAGCTCGGTTGTGGTACATCTCGTTTGAAATATCGTAGAGGCAGTTATGCTCCTGCCACAGTTCTATTAAATTTTGCTCCATTTTTTGGTTCCATAATTTCCTTGAAGCCATTGCTGGTGCTGCTGCTATTTTTCTTTCGGTGACCTCAACCTATGCCTTGCTCTCTCATTGGCTGTAGCTCGCCACGACACGTGACACCACACGCTATCGAGTCGGCCGACAGCTCCAGATATTTGGCATGCTAGATATCTGTCCGGCGTCGGCGACGCGTCGGCGATG
The DNA here is from genome assembly GCF_964197995.2 of Scardinius erythrophthalmus. Taxonomy (NCBI): domain Eukaryota; kingdom Metazoa; phylum Chordata; class Actinopteri; order Cypriniformes; family Leuciscidae; genus Scardinius; species Scardinius erythrophthalmus. The sequence goes on from NC_138227.1 coordinate 44,430,034, forward strand.
TGTCAGCGAACGTTTTTGATGCGTCGTTTAGTATTTCACACTTAAAGATTGGCGAGCGCGGATCACCCGCAGATTTGCGCGCGATTACAGCCCGACCTGTCGGCGAGCTCGTTAACTTGCAAATCGGGCTTAAATCGGGCTTAAAATCCTGTAGTGTGAACTAGCCATAAAACTCATCTTTGATCACCAAAATGGACATATTTAAATGTTTTATCCTGTGGAAAAAAAAATGTCTTCAAGCATTAAAATAACTTGAATGTAACTCTACACCCTTGCTCTATTTAGTATACGCGGATCTATGAATATGCTAATTAGCCCCGCCTCCACTCACTCACACTAGCTCACAGATTCACTCGGTCAACTTACTGAGGTAAAATGCACAATGGTGTCGCTCTTTATAATGTCTGACACATAACAGTAATTAATATAATTAGCCATTTGCCTAGCCCTTGACTATGTTCTCAAACAGCTAATAATGTGTTGCTTATGTTTCACAAACTATGTTTCCATTCGCCCTCTCAGTCTGCCTTCTAACAATCATCAGAAACGCTTTGAACAACTCAGAACGTCAGTGGAAGAAGGCATGTACACCCGCTATATTGCTAAATCTACCCGATTTTTCATATCAACAGAAAAATATAATCTGGCATCTCTCGAGACTCCCCTGCTAGTTCGCTGTTAATGGCCCTGTCCCAAATGGCACACTTCTTGTGCACTTTCGGTCTTGTGGACTTACAATGGCTGCCACGTGTGCGTGTCCGTTAAGTCCGTGAGACCGCAGTGTGTCCCATTTGTCATTTTTAGATCTCAGAAGGGTGCTCGCGAGCGGCCCCAAGTGGTCAATTTGCGCCCTTGATGCGCACTTTTGCCGAGCCCACACTGATGTGGGCTCCGCAGCAGACTTATTCCGAGACAGTCAAAGTGGCATTACGTCACGAAAGTGCGGACTCAGAGGAAGACCGCGAATGCTTAGGGTTCCATTTGGGACAGGGCCTATGATATGTCAAAACCTGCCGGCATGTTGATCTGATTGGTTACAAGGAAGTTTGTGACGTCAGAAACACCAGCGATTTTAAACCGCGTTTTTGAGACTGTTTTTGGTTCACTGCAGTTTTAAGGAGGAAATACTCAGCAATGGTGTCGACTTATGAATTTACACATGGTTTGTCTTAAAGCATATTAAAAACACATTATTATAAATACAACATTATTACAACCTAGTGCTCTTGTTCAATGTAGTTATGGTGAAAGTGTTTTATAAAAGTCGTAAAATTTATAAAAAAAAATCTAAAAGTTATGAAAAGTAATTAAAAAAAAGTACAAAAGCAAGGCTTTAGTTCCAAAAGGTTGAGAACCTCTGCTCTAGTGTGTGAAGTGTCACGTTGTGATGACCAGGAAAGCACACCACACACTAACAGATTCCATTCACAAACAACCAAGTCCCACCTGTGAACACATCTCTCGTATCAAACATGGCTTTAAAGTAAACAAACATGGTGAACAACATATCATTAAGGAACCGCTCGGTATTTATGGAATGGACCGCCGGAGGAAAATAGGGGAGGGTCATGTCTTTTTATTCTTTGTTGAGGGGAGGGTCACCCAACTTTTTTAGTCTAGGGGAGGGTCACCCAACTTTTGTATTCATGAAAACAGCAACATTTCTAAGTGGCTTGTTGGGTGCATATTTTTCCATGTAGCTCCATGTAGCTCTCTCAGTCTCGGCCCCCCATCGCTAGCAGATGGGTCTGACCCAACAAAAATCTAGTTTGGCGCTGTTTGACAGTACGCGCTCAGAAAAAGTGCATCATGTCAGAACAGAACGCCAATGAAATGTTTACCCGGCAAAGCTTTAAAGCACGAGCAAATAATGAACTTTTGTGATTATGAATAAGTGCAGTGTCCTGTGAGTGTAACTCTACATATGATGTGAATGTACGTCGAGTTTTACAGTACTGGGACTGAGGCGCCAGAACTGCATCTGATAGAATGTGCGCTGTAGCACGATACTACCATTTACTAACTTTTAGTTTCCATGCTTATTGTGTTTCCACAACAATGTTAGTGAGTAAATCTACTGAAATGGCCACCATAACAGTGGAGTGTGATGTGTAAGATGAGAAAGCAGAAGTTAACGCCTGTTTCACACATACTCCGTGTGCAGTGCGTAGGCTATGCGGTGCAGGAGTGGCACGCTATAGTGCTTTCACATATGCTGCGTTTGCAGTGCAACTGATCACAAACACATACTCACTATTTTTATTTCAAATCCAGAAGTTATCAGCAACTTTTATTTAAAAAAAGTTTAGTCAGCATTGAGATTTTCTTTGCACACATATACACTCTTTAATATACGTATTCACATTTAAACACAATTTAAACTACGTATTATTCAATGCATTAGGCTACTTCTATATAGATTTATATATTTGCTCAAGTAAGAGGTAAAACAATTAACAATGTACTTATCAAAATCGCAGACATTTTAAATTAAAACGTAAAATTGACAAAAAGAGCCGACTCTCATGCCTTTTATTTTGCATTTAAATTTTAATACAATAAATCTTGCATTTCACAAATAACTTGTTTTTCCAGCTCCACGAATGAGACGAGTGTTGTTCATTATGTAGCCTTGTTGAGGTAAATTGTAGCTTTCCTTTCTTTACTTAAAGTCTTAAAGTAAAAACGATGACTGTGAAAAATAGTAGTATTTAATTAAATGAATTTATGGTGAGATTATTATATTTTCACGTCAATCTGTGTTCATTTTGACCACGAACCATGCGCTGTCACTTTAATTCCGCATTTGCAGCACAGCAGAAATAGACTCGTGTGGAGACCGCATCCGCGTGCAGTGTGAAAGCTCTAACCTGTTAACATGGGAACGGAAATAAATACGCACCGCAAACAGAGTATGTGTAAAATGGGTGTAGTCGTTTGTCATGGTTGTAAAAAAACAAGCGCAAACCAGTACAGAAGTAATTAGTAAATTATCGGGGAGGGTCATGCCTTTTTTTACAATCATTTTGGAGGGTCATAGAAAAATGTATTGCTGGCGAAGGGAGGGTCAAGTCTATTTTGACTATGGTAGCCCCTTAAAAAACGAACAGTCCATTATAGTGTATGGACTGCTTTTTACAGAAAATGTGCGGGGAAAAAAAGAGAAAAATGTTTAGATGAAGTTATGGAGACGGTGTGAACATGAACTTTACATGTTACAGCATGAGCTGGAGGTGAGTCTTCTGTCAGCTCGCGTTCTGAATGGCTATTGTTTCGTTTCACGTGACAATCTCCAGCGTGTGTGAGTTTGTCCTTGGGGTTCCCCTCACACAACAAGATTTCTGATTGTAAATATTCAATTCATGTTGAGATTGGGGCAGCTATGGCGTTCATCAGAGCAGATTCAGTCACTCTTAACACACTTCACACCACAGGAAAATCTGATATGATAATCAGGACTTTACCTGGGATTGCCGGAAGGGGAAAATTGGGGCCAAAATCAGCCCGATTATCTTGTATCTTGTATTACCATGTGTTCCTATAGGTGTCTAGTAACACCTCCCAATTTATCCACGGCCAAATCCTCGTGGAAACGCCTGGAGAGGCAATCAAAGTTGGGGTGCCCAGACGGCCTGGGTAAAAATAATGATTTTTTTTTTCCAATATTACCTTTTGAGATGTCTAACTAGGGTTTTTTAGGGGTGCTGAATCTATCTCAGCCATTAGTTTTGAGTAAAAATGACTCCAAGTCCATACAAAAACCACATAAAAATGGTTTTATTGAACAATTACAAAACAAAACTTACTAAATCAGTTTAAAATTTAACAAACCTCATCCAACTCCCCTACATCTCCCTCACTCCTGTTATTATCTGGCTGGTAGATGTTCTGGCAAGAGTTACCATGACAGTTCCCACAAACAGAAATATGCTTGACGCCTTGCTTTTTACAGCAGCACCTGAGAGTGTCACAGTCCCCTGCACAGTTGCAGCTGACAAACTTCAGAAGATAGTGCAGTGCAATGGGATCTGTTGTAGGGTCTGGTGCATAACCTTGTTCTCCTTGTTTCCATCCATACTCAAGGACATCCAGTGATGGACTTTGTAGCAGTAGCCAATCTCTGGTCTGGAGATACGCCCGCAGAGAGTGCTGTGCTGCAGCTCCTGTAGTCGGAGGCAGTTTCTCAGGCTTGATGCTCCCGGCTGTGACCCGCTTGCTGAAGATATAAAATCTTAAGTTTTCCAAATCTTCAGGTGGATTTCCACAGAATATGAGCTTGAACAGTTCGCAGCCAGCTTTGATGATGTCACTTTTCTTGGCTCTGATGTCATTGACAGGGTTGGGGAGTAACGGAATACATGTAACGGCGTTATGTAATCAGGATACAAAAATCCAGTAACTGTAATCCGTTACAGTTACGTCAAAAAACGTAGTAATCAGATTATAGTTACATTTTGAAAAAAGGGGGAATACTTTCAGGATTACAATGGTTCCTGGTTCTGTTGCCAGTAATGACTCAGGTGTGCCACGCGCTGGTGCATGTGCAAATAACAGCTGTCTACAAACTCCTCAAACGCAGATTGAATCACTGCTGCTAGTAGAAACGGTGCTGCCTGCGGGTAAAATCGCTTTTAATTCATGGAAATTCCGCTGCTATTTTGTAGAAATTAGGAGAGTAGCTTTTTTAGTACCCAAAATGTCCTTTCTTAATCTTTTCTCACGTAACGGGATGTTCGCTGTCTAGGTAACGTAGGGGAACTCCCACTACCAACGCCCCAAGTTCAGTCAGGCAAATTAAGAAAGATCACGGCTTTAGTCAACATGTAGGCCTATTTTAAAATAAACTTATGTAAATTGTGTAAAAATTTTAAATGTTGTGTTTTTATTTTTTAGTTAAAAATTTGTTAAAATTAAAACAAAATAATCTGTAATACCATACATTAGCCACTAGATGTCTGTATAGACCTTAACATAAATATGTGACCCTGGACCACAAAACCAGTCTTACGTGTAATTTTTTTTAAATTGAGATTTATACATCATCTGAGAGCTGAATACATAATCTTTCCATTGATGTATGGTTTGTTAGGAAAGGACAATATTTGGCCAACTATTTGATTTTATACAACTATTTGAAAATCTGGAATCTGAGGGTACAGAAAAATCGAAATATTGAGAAAATCACCTTTAAAGTTGTCCATTTCTATTGGCGATAGTGCTGCATCCATTCACAAAAATAAATGTTTTATATATTTAAGGTGGGAAATTTACAAAATATCTTCATGGAACATGATCTTTACTTAATATCCTAATGATTTTTGGCATAAAAGGAAAATCTATAATTTTGACCCATACAATGTTTTGTTGGCTATTGCCACAAATATACCCGTGCGACATAAGACTGGTTTTGTGATCCAGGGTCACATATATATATATTCAGGCCTGTGTGTATATTTTGCAAATATTGTACACTGGACCAAATTCTTAATAAATAAAAGTTTTTTTTTTAAATAATATTTCTTCTTCCTTGACTTTATTATATACGTGACCTTGAAGTAATCCAAAAGTAATCAGTTACATTACTTTCATATTATAGTACTTAAATTACGTTACTCAATACTTTTTTTATGAAGTAATTTGTAACTGTAACGGAATACATTTTTAAAGTAACCCTCCCAAGCCTGGTCATTGAACACATCCATGTGTACAGAGATCCAATCCTGGCTCTTCCCTTACCGAAACCCCTGGATCATTATGACCAGATTCCAGCTCAACATAAGAAGTTTCTACTTCTCCAGACTCAGGTAAGCTTTCCCTTACAGGTTCCTCTGAATTCTCCTCTAATAACTCACAGGTAGGTATACTCTCTCTTGCAGGTTCAACAGCAGGTAAGTCAATTGGGACTTTCTGAGGATTTCGACAAGGTAAGTGCTCGGGGCTCACCAAAACTCGGGTTTCAAAATCCAATGTATCCCTAAATGCAGGATTAATGAATCGATCAGTGTCAGACTCATATTCACACTCAGATTCTGGCTCTTGTGAATCATTATCATCTGCACAGGCTCTAGTTCTGGGCCTGCGATCCCTTTGCTTAGGCTGTTTCTCATATTGACTCGGCTGCAAAAATCCACAAGGTAACAACAAGTCACGATGTAATGTCCTGAGGGGACCACTCTGTCCAACTGGTCGGACAGTGTACACCGGTAAATCGCCCGCTCTCCTAACCACTTTCTTGAATTCCTTGCTCCCACTTGTCTGCGAGCTTGTGCTTTCCTCGCAATCTAACATTGCGCACAAGGACTCTGTCACCCTCCTCCAAGGTAGAAACAACCACGCGTTTATCAAACCTTCCTTTGTTACGCTCTGCTAATTTAACAGAGTTCTTCTTAGCTATCTCGTAGCTCCCTCGCAACCGATCTTTCAAATCCTTCACGTATTGGGAATGAGACTTGGCCGGAGCTTCTGTTGGCAACCCGAAAGCCAAATCAACTGGCAAGCGAGGCAGCCGCCCAAACATGAGCTCATAAGGAGCATACCCGGTTGTATCGTTGCGCGTACAATTGTATGCGTGCACTAAGGGCTTCACAAATTCTTTCCACCTGGACTTTTTCTCATTATCTAATGTTCCCAGCATTTGGAACATGTTGGTTCCAAGCATTACCAACTTTCTGTAACCTGCGTCGCGGCGACAGTACAACCCTCACTTACAACCAGCGAAATATGCAAATGAGCGTGAAGTGCACCGCTTAAAATTTGGACCAGTGACCAGAAGACCAGAATCGCTCAAGAGACTGCGCTAACAGCAAGGGGAGAAAGAATTTATGACAAACACAATTGTGTTAGAAAATTTAGGATGATGTATTTAAAAAAAATGTAATTAATAAAACAGTGAAATTTAATACATCACATCACATCAGGAGGGAAAGAGAAAATATATATATATATAATGGCAAGGAGAACAGCAGATCTGCCGTGGAACAAATAATTTATAAGCCCTAAAATAAACCCTAATTTGTATTTCCTATTTAGTTTATAATTATTGTTTCTCTTTTTTATGACCTATTTAGTTTCAATCTAATAAATTTAATTTACCCTTATTCTATTAATATCTATTATTTATTTATTTACCTATTTATTCAATTTGTTTCTAATTGGATTATTTAAGGTTAAGTAAACGTTTTAAATTCACATACAATCTTTCAAAATGATTACCCCTTTAAGAATACCTTTTTTTACTCTCGTTCTCCAAGAAAAATAAATAAAAATAAAATATAAAATCAAAATGAATTGAAATGAAATACAATGGAATTTGAAAGATTTGAAAAAAATAACAGTAGAGAAAATAAAATCACAGGTCAAAGTTTACTGCTTATTAGCAGTCTCAATACAATTCAAATTCCTCTTTTTGTATACATGTATATATATGTATATACACCCTAATTCTCAGTTCCAGTTCGAATGCCGCTCTCACGAGATCCTTCTTCCGTATATGTATCTCAGATCAACACAGTTCAATTCAGTTGTGTTCTCTGCTTTTTCAGTCTTGCAGAGCTTGGTGAGCAAAGTTGGTTTGCTAAACCCAGAAATTGCTGATACGGTATCGCAGCCAGAGAAGCTGTTTAGGAAGATCAGGTATTTACGGTATCTCTCTGGGAGGGCCTCCCGGATCTTTCGTTTGTGACGTCAGAAACACCAGCGATTTCAAACCGCGTTTTTGAGACTGTCTTTGGTTCACTGCAGATCTTTTTCAACCTCACTCAGACCGAAACCACGGTCTTCCCTTGAATGACGCCATTCTTCAACCTATTGGAGAGGCAGAGGTGGACAAAGTACACAACTTCCTTACTTGAGTGAAAGTACAGATGCTACTGGTCAGATATTACTCCGTTACAAGTAAAAGTTGTAAAGACCGATTTTTACTGAAGTAAAAGTACAGAAGTTCTTGTCTTAAGATAACTTAAGTATTATAAGTAAAAAGTAAATGTCAATGCATTGTTTTATTATTGTTGCATTGTTGTATGTAATACTTACAGTACCTTATGCCTCTAAATCTATGCCTGCCTACCCTCATATCAATATTACATTTATTTCTAGAACACAGTTCCAATAGTGGGATTGAATGTGAGATTGAATAAGTGCACTCAATAACGTCCACAATGGTTTCGGACACCCAAATGGCTGCTTGGCCAAACCCAACGTTGAAAATGAAAATCAAGTTGATGTCAGAATCCAACGGCAGATTGACGTTAATCTCCAACATTGGAGAGACGGTTTGACGTCAGAAACCAACATCAGTCGAGTTCTGACGTCAACCTGACTTTCATTTCCAACCAAAATGCAACCCTTGCAACCAAAATCATCCCCTTACTTTCTACTCAAGGACCTTGACAGAAATGTCGTGGAGTAAAAAGTACGATATTTGTCTTTCAAATGTAGTGAAGTAAAAAGTTTCCATTAAAAAATAATACTCAAGTAAAAGTACAGATACTCAAAAAGTGTACTAAAGTACAGTACTCAAGTAAATGTACTTTGTTACTGTCCCCCTCTGCTCAAGACCTAATATCAACAATTGTCAGGTGACTGACCTTAGGGGTTGGCTACATAACATCCAGGTAAACCAACCCCTTCCTAACTAACTATAGGCTTTTCCATGCATTATAATGGGAGTGAATGGGCACTATTTTTTACGTCCATACAAGTGCATCTATCCATCATAAAAGTGTCCCAAAAGGCTCAGAGGGGTTAATAAAGGCCTTCTGAAGCAAAGCGTTGCATTCTTGTAAGAAAAATATCCATATTTAGAACTTTATCGATTAAAATAACTAGCTTACGGCAGACGGCCATACGCATCGACTTATGCCACAAGAGGAACACTTGACCACAACGTAATGCACAACGTAATGACGAACGCGGTTGCCTAGCCCTGTGTGTTTGAACCACGAGAGGCTTCAAAGCTTACGCTACTCCTACATCTACGTCATACATCGTCAAGTATTACTCTTTTGGCGTAAGTCGACTTGCGTACGCCGTCTGGGAGTGCAACTTTTTACTAAAATTCTCAGAGGTATTGTAACGGGAGCGCAGAAGACGGGAAGCATAATAAAAGCTTTTTCTCTTCTGGACATTCAAACCTGAAACACCTGACAACAGTGTTGGGGAAAGTTACTTTGAAAAGTAATGCATTACAATATTGTGTTACTTCCTTAAAAAGTAATTGTGTTAGTTACTTTTTTAGAAAAGTAATGCGTTATGTTACTTTTGCGTTACTTTTTTTCACCTGGGCTAGGCTTAAAAGTTATATTTTTGGGCAAATGTAAAGACCTTTCCACACCAAGGGCCCTATCATACACCTGGCACAATGCAGCGCCAAGCGAGACGCAAGTGTGTTTTGCTAGTTTCAGCCCGATGTAGTTATCCTTTTCACGTCCTGCGCCACATTGTTTAAATAGCAAATGCATTTGCACCCATCTGTGCACCCATGGGCTGCTGGTCTGAGAACGAGGAGTGTGTTCAGGCGCATTGTTGGAGCATTGCTATTTTGAGGAACTGAAATAGACTGAACCGTTGACCAACAAAAACCTGGTCTAAAGTCAATGGCGTAATCATTTTTTTTGTTATTTAAAGAGCGCATTAGTAATGTGTGCCTATAGGTGGGTCCACTACGCGCGTACACACACAGGTACGTGCAGCAGCACACAAACATGCCAAATATTAAAAATAAAAGGATTATAATGTACTGTAAAAGATTAATATTGTGTACATAAAGATATGGTGGAATCCGGCTTGTCCCTTATGGTCTACTTGCGCGCTTTAACCTCGTGCACGAGCAGATCCGTTTGCGCTCTGGAGACGCATTCGGTCTTTCCGCTTGCAAATTCCGTCAAGTAAATAGCTAATCCGCCATGGGCGAGCGCAGCTGGCTTTTAAAGGGAATGGGAGATGAGACTCTGATTGGTTTATTTCATGTTACGCCCAAAACAAACCCATTACTCATTAAGAGAATAGGGACAACCCTTTTAGACCATGCGCCTGGCGCACCATTTTTCCCGTCGTTAAACTAGCAAAAGTGGATTCGGACGCCTCTGCACTTTGATTTGTCTCAACATGGGGACAGGAGAGCTGTCATCCAATAAATGGGAAAACAAAGTAAACTTGCGTAACTTATTTTAAAAAGTAACTCAGATATTTTGTTGTAAATAATACGTTACTTCACTAGTTACTTTCAAAAAATCTAAAATCTGATTATGTAACTCAAGTTACTTGTAATGAGTTACCCCCAACACTGCCTGACAATACACACAAGAACCAATAAAGTTTGTGTACAATTTCGCCTTCTCTTCATCCTAATATGGCAATAGAAGTCACTGTTTTTATGCCTGTAAATAAAAAATACTGTATGCATTGTTTGTAATTCTAACGCACTCTTATAACTGATTTGTTAAAAACAACACATCCTGTTAAAAACCACACATCCTGTGTTATTTATTAACACATTCGTGAGTCTAGTTAAGAACAATACAGTTTGGGCTATTGAGGACTTCTTTATTGAGGACTTCGCGTTGACATGGCTGCAGGAATCCAACATTTTCTAACAATGGGAACTTTACATGGTATCTTATAGGCATTTTACGAGGAGGGACTTTTGAGGGTGGAGACAAATTCAAACAAAGCATGTAACAGGTTTAGGTAACACCCTAGACTGAGGGTCTGGCCAATCCTAATTCAATCAGCATAAGGCTCTAAGAGCCATTTGGGTCCGAAAGCCATTTGCAGAACAAAAGGTGAGATTCTCAGTGAATCATTCGTGTGCTAATCCCATCAGTCTGAGTGAAACTGGGGCTTCAAGAGCCATTTAAGACAATAAGGAGAGAACAGGAATTGCAACTTTGCTGAGATCTTAACCTTAAAAACTAAAATCAGTTTTCTTCACTGTGATGTTATGTAAGGAAGCATATCTGAAATAGATTCTTAAATTTGTAACCCTTCAGTCCCCTCTTTGAGAGTTCTTAAAAACTCTCACAAAATACAAATTTAGACACTTAAAAGTTCATTCTTGTAACTTGAAAAAGTTACAGGCACAAGCATGATCTGTGTTGTTCATCTGTAATTGCATGCTGACACAGAAACAAAACATGCAATTAGGGTCCATGAAGTCTCTGCATTGTGTATTTTTTTCTTTTTCTTTTGTGATAGTTCGTTCAGCAGTGGGTCTAGTTGTCGTCTTGAGGTTGTGGCTTCATATGCAGATGAGACGGTCGTTGCATATGGATCTCGGAACAGCCATCAAGTGTTTATCTGTACAGAGGAAGAAAGAAAACAGAAAACAGAGCAGTATTTCTTCAAACACTAGGGTTGTATGGTTTTTTAGAGTCTGCTGTTGTTGTTTCATTCTTTCCCTATTTCTTAATTGTTTTGACACCTATGGACCAGTGAGGTGGGGATAAGCTACTGAGGGGGAAACCTATGAGGAAATCTTCACCACATGGCTGACCCCCGAAGCCTGTTGCTTTTGGTTCTTCCATGGGCTCCGCACTGGTCTGTGTGTCCTATTCTGTCCCTGTTGTGTGCACACTGTACAGTGTGTGAGAAAATTGGCACATTTCCATTCTCCAGTGAAACATCAGTCATAGTAGACATCATATATAGAGGATGGTGTCTGATTGTAATGTTCTGCAGTATAACATTTAAGGCTGTGAGTATACTGAATGTCCCCCAAACAAAGGCTGTGACAGTCAATAAGTCTTTCATCTTTGTTGTAAGTTACTGGGGAGATTAAGCAATCACAGCCCAAATGGTTAACACTTCAAAAAGCTTACCCACGAGTCCAATGACGAGGGGAGGGGCTGCTTCAAAGTAGCCAACAAATGTAGTAAAAGCTGCATAACATTGTTAACTTGTCTTAAGTTATTTTTGTTTTTTTCTACATTCTTTTCCAAAATGTCCGTGCTTGCCACAGTAAGAACAACTGGCTTCTCTATGACTTTTGCGTTTCTTTTGCTTCTCTGAGTTGCCCTTAACAGAAACTACTGCAATTCTTACTCTCTCTTTGACATCAGAGTCTCTTTCCCAAGTAACTAAACTATCCAAGTTGTCTTGCAGGGTTCTCGTACACCATGTGATGTTTAAGTAAGGCAACGCCTTTCTGTGTTCTGGCAAAAGACAATGAAACCATGTGCGAACCAAAGGGCCATTATCACCAAACACCTTCTCTGGAGAGTCAGCAATCCCGCTGTAAACTGCAGCGGTCTGGCAAAATCTTTCTGTGTACTCTCATACATTTTCACCCTTCTTCTGTACCAAACTAGTGATCTTTGACCAGTCCACGTTTGGTCCAACAATGTTCGTTAACACTCTCAGAACTCCCTCTCTCAATTCTTCTTTTCTGGCATTTTGAAACTCAGAAATGTTTACAGCACTTTCAAAATCATTGAATTCTGACTCAGTCAAAATCTGTGATATTAGCTGGGTGACTTCAGCTAGAGACATATCATAGAGCCGCATCTTTTTGGACAACTCTCTCCTAAACTCAGAAAAAATTCTTTGCACTAATGGCAAACTTTCAGCAATTCTCTCAATATCTTTAGGACCTAAAGATGTTTTGACTGCTTGTACCTGCAGTATGGTGGTTGCAAATGGAACTGTATCAACACCTTTTCCCTGAGGCTTTTTTCTAGCTATGCACACTTCAACTGCATTTACATCTGCCTTGACATTGTCCTCTATACTATCAAAAGACTGTAAATCAGGATAGCTTTCATCTGACTGTTGGTTTTCTGAGTCACATTTGGTTGAGGCCTTGTTATGGCCCACATTTGTCTTGAGGCAGGACACCTGAGTCTGCAGTTGTTTGATCTGTTCTTTTAACTTAGCAATACACTGCGCTTGTTCTTGTGCAATGAATAAGCTAAATTCTCTGTGACAACAGATAATGGCTTTCACATTGTTCTTGCGAATACTGGCTCCTAGTATCTTTTTACAATCTTCAATTGACCATACTTTTTCTGCATCAATGCCAAATTTCTTTGTCAAATTCAATCTGACTTCCTCAGTCACGATTGAGTCCATGTGCTTTCTTAACAAAGACTTAAACTCATTGTCTGTCCATAAAGGTGTAATCAGTCTAGTACTTTTCCTAAACATTTTGTGAATTTCTGTTACCACACAAACAAACAAACACTAAAAACTTCTCTCTACTGTCTACAATAGAGGTAACAATCTTATTAGCACATGACGCTAAATCTTCTCTAGCTTACAAAGGATAGGTCTTCTCTAGCAAGAGGATACACACAATATTAACATGTAACTGTTAATCTTCCCTGCCTGAACAACAGAGGATAAATTTCATCTCTAAAAGAAAACTTTTTTAGAGGATAGACTTAGTTAACCAAACCCTGCAGCTGTTTGTTAACTTCTTCTCTGAACGGCGCAGAGGAAAAACAAATTTGTACTGGTCTGCAATGGTTCTTTGAATGGGGTGAAACTCACCAAGTCTTTCGTTTGTAGAGAAAGATTCCGTCTGGAAAAATTCAGTCTTTGAGATTTTTTTGGAGCTTGAAGTTTTAAGATTCAGTTTCCTTTTTCTCCATCCGGGTCACGGCACCATCTGTTGGAAAGTTTTCTTTCATCGACGCAAAACCAGGAGACGTTGGGATCACGTTCAAACAAAGTTATTCTTTATTGAGGACTTCACGTTGACATGGCTGCAGGAATCCAACATTATCTAACTAAGGGAACTTCGCATGGTATCTTATAGGCATTTTAGGAGGAGGGACTTTTGAAGGTGGAGACAAATTCAAACAAAGCATGTAACAGGTTTAGGTAACGCCCTACACTGAGGGTCTGGCCAATCTCAATCCAATCAGCATAACCATTCAAACGCATATGTGCTAATCCAATCAGCCCAACGATTCAATGTCTGGGCTGTGGCTCTGAGTGAAACTGGGACTCCAGAGCCATTAAAGACAATAAGGAGAAAACAGGAATTGCAACTTTGCTGAGCAGAATCATTATCTCAACCTTAAACGCTAAATACAATATTCTTTACCGTGATGTTATGTATGGAAGCATATTTGAAATAGATTCTTAAATTTGTAACCCTTCACCTTCTTAACCAAGATAACACAAAATAGTGATAACACAAAAGGCTCATCAGAACCACTGTATTATAGCATATTTCTTTTTTATTTTTTTACTAACATTGTAAATAACTCTTGTAAGTTAATAGAGCAAACACAAAGCAGTGTATGCATGCAAAAATCCTTTGTAACACTTTATATTACGACCCGCAAACAACTGCGCAAGTAAACCGAAATTACGGTGTACGTTTCTGTAATTATAGTGTACTTCCGTGTAGGTATAAGGGAACAATATGTTAGGTTTTGGGTAATAAAGGGGTACAACCAGATATACAAGAAAATGATTTATAATGTAATTATTTTAAAACTAACAGGTACCTATTCTGTTAATATATTCCAGGCAAAAATTGTACGTCTGTTATATATAAAAGTTTTTATCACATTTCTGGCAAAATATGTTCTTGTGCAATGTAGTTACAGGGTAATTTTGACATCTGTGGGTTGTAAATTAAACTTACATATATATTAGTGGTGGGCCATACGAGACTCTTATCGCGCGATAAAAAAAATATCGCCGTTAATCTATTCCCCAAGTTGGGTTGGGAGATGGCTCTACTACACAAGCTATGATGACGCAATCTACCCGCGGCCGCGAGGTAAACCCGGCTGCAACGCATATTCGTCGTCATCTTAAGTAAACACGGCTGAAAGTGAAAGCTGCAACATCCATTATTTGGACTTGGTTCGGATTTAAGCCGTCCGACAAACAGCAGCAAACTATCCGAGTGTGTGGGGTAACGGTTCGGTAAGTTAACACACGACTAATCCGTTCTACCACCTCAAATTCAAAACGAAACTGAAACTGATATCACTGAATACCAGCGCGCGCGTATTATTCTCAATCCAATATATCTTAGTGGTGTAACGTTAACACATAATCTCTGTCTACACCCGATTTTAAGAATCGTTGTTGTGTTTCTTTTTAACTGAAAAGACATCAGTTAGACAATATTATAACTTTAAATTTGGGGTTTCATAAGCTCAAAGCTATAATAAACATTAGACCTACTTAAGATCTCTGCAGCTAGTGTAGGCTACTTAAATTTTATTTATCTGCAAAATTATGTTGTATACTTACAGTTTTGCACAATATATGTTCTCAAAACTACATGTACCCTTTAAAAAAAATAGCAGTTGTTTAGCAGGGTCTGTGTAACCTGTTCTGTAATGGTTTTATTATAATATACTGTATATCGTTATCGCAAGAGGCTACAATGTATATCAAAATATAGATTTTAGGCCATATCGCCCATCCCTAATTGATAGCCTAGTAGTTGATAATAACATAGGCCTTTGTTGCCTACGGACGGTAACAGTACAGAAGTAACCTTTTACAGTCTATGAGTAGAACAGCTTTCTCAAGCAGTTTGTGATGCATTTTGGAAACAGTTCCTGAGATGAGCCCCTAGTCTAAGGCGCCACCTGGCTTGAGAAACCCGTTCTCAAAGACTTAGCCTACTTTTATAGTCATTATTTGGGTAGCACACATATTCTGAATGCCTTCGGCAGAATTCAAATGAGCCATTTTAATCTAGATTAATCTAGATTAATTTCAAAATTAATCTAGATTAATCTAGATTAAAAAAATTAATCTATGCCCACCTCTAATATATATATATATATGGCTGTATGTAAGCACAGTATGATACAATTTTTATCTGAAACAATTTTATAAACAGCTGATTTCGAAAAACATTGGCAATGCTATTTATTGGCTTTTCTTACTAAACTACTTAACGTTAAGCCAAAAAAAAGAGTTTCTGCTATGATTTTAATTTAGAACGTACCATGTAGTACTTAGTACTTACCTTATCACATTGTATTGCAATGACACTTAAATGTCAGGGCAAATATACTGTGTAATTAAAAGTTTTTTTTTTTTTTTTTATAAGAGTACCTTTCTCTGTAATTACTGTGCAAATAGTGTTGTTTCGTATTGTTACATAGTAAGTAGTGTTTGTTACCCGTTTCAACTGTGTATTTACAGGGTAAGTGTAACTCCTGCGGGCTGTAAATTAAAGTGGCGCTTGTTACCCCCTTGTTCTGTGTAGTTACAGGGTAAGTGTAACTCCTGCGGGCTGTAAATTAAAGTGGCGCTTGTTACCCCCTTGTTCTGTGCAGTTACAGGGTAAGTGTAAGTCCTGCGGGCTGTAAATTAAAGTGCCGCTTGTTACCCCCTTGTGCTGTGTAGTTACAGGGTAAGTGTAACTCCTGCGGGCTGTAAATTAAAGTGGAGCTTGTTACCCCCTTGTGCTGTGTAGTTACAGGGTAAGTGTAACTCCTGCGGGCTGTAAATTAAAGTGGAGCTTGTTACCCCCTTGTTCTGTGTAGTTACAGGGTAAGTGTAAGTCCTGCGGGCTGTAAATTAAAGTGGCGCTTGTTACCCCCTTGTTCTGTGTAGTTACAGGGTAAGTGTAACTCCTGCGGGCTGTAAATTAAAGTGGCGCTTGTTACCCCCTTGTTCTGTGTAGTTACAGGGTAAGTGTAACTCCTGCGGGCTGTAAATTAAAGTGGCGCTTGTTACCCCCTTGTTCTGTGTAGTTACAGGGTAAGTGTAACTCCTGCGGGCTGTAAATTAAAGTGGCGCTTGTTACCCCCTTGTTCTGTGTAGTTACAGGGTAAGTGTTACTCCAGAGGGCTGTAAATTAAAGTGGCGCTTGTTACCCCCTTGTTCTGTGTAGTTACAGGGTAAGTGCAGTAAAAATACAATAAAGGATCCCATTTAATTTCTGACTTTTATTTTACAAAAAAATTTCAAAACACTTTTTCATCTTAATAAAACATTGTCTTTTCTACAGTATACTCAAACAACAAAGTAACACATTATATCCCCCCCCCCTTTTATTTGCTTCTCTTGCTTTTCTTGCTCTTCTTTTTCTTAACTTCCACTGGGGACTCTGAAGTTGAGGAGTTGATGGAGTCCCATTGGTCTTGCTGCACTGCAAAAATATGAATATATATACATGCTCTTAGCAAGCTACACCTTCAATTTTAAGTTGTCGAACAATCCTCCACTCTAAAACATTTTGTGCCACCTAATATTACTGTAGTAACTGTAATTTTTAAGAAAACACATTTTGGTGAAGTTTGAGGCAGATTATGGGGGGGGGTTGTGATATTTTATAGTGATAATGACTGTAGTACAGCAGAAAATGTTTTTTAAAAAGGCATTGTTGTTCTGACAGCAACAAAAAACAAAAAAGCATGAAACACAAACCTGAGGGCTGTGGCAATAGTTCAATAGTTCGGATTGAGCTGATCAACAAACGGACAGGGAACTACGTCATCACGGTGAAAGGTCACGCCTGCGCCGGCCGAAGTACCGCCCCACTGTTTACAATGCGACCGCACGTAGGAGGATAGTTCAAATAGTATTGTTTGCGATTATATATGTAAGGAATAATTGACGATAGGCCGTTGAATTATTAGAAAAATAATGCACACCCGAGGTGGTAATGCAGTCAAGACGCGAAGCGGATATATATATATATATATATATTATATATATATAATTTTTCGAAACATTGTTCAGATTATGTATTTCAAGACGTTTGTAAAGTTGTTGTCATTAAAACGCTCTTGTATGTAAGACAAATTTCTTACGCATCTAATCCGATGCCTCCGTTGCTAATTCCAAAATGTAATTTTAGAGTTAGTAACGGAGGTTTGAGCCGCTGATAGCAGACTAATGCTGGGGACACACGACTAGCTGACACATTCTCTGACTGTTTTCATCGACTGCAGCAGATTTTAAACACCGACTTTGAACACAGACTGAACGCGCTGAACACGCGTTTGGGCATGATCAGTCATAAGTATCAAATTACATTCATAACCGGCCTTTAAGTGTGTCCCCGGCTTTATGCAGTTATTAATGCAGTTATTAATGCGTTCATTCACTGGATTAAAATACTGTACACATCACCCAGGGCCACCATCACCACTAACAGAATCACTTCACAGAGTTTCACACTGCATCAGGGCACCAGACAGGGATGCCCACTCTCGCCTTCCCTCTTCGCAATTTTCATTGAACCACTCGCAGCAGCAATAAGACAAAACACCATAATCAAAGGAATTCAGGTAGACAACGCACAACACAAAATCAGTTTATATGCAGATGATCTTTTACTTTATTTACAGAACCCACGAGTATCACTTCAAGAAACTTTCAACATTATTAGCAGATTCTCCCTTGTCTCACATTACACTATCAACTGGAACAAGTCAATTTTACTACCACTTTCAGATGATGCATGGGATTCTGGAGCTCAGGACACATCCCTCCACCTTCACACAGGCAACATCAAGTACCTAGGGATTCAGATTTCCCCCAGGCTGTCAGAGCTTTTCACCCTCAACTATACTCCACTCCTAAAGAAGGAAGCAAACATCAGCCTTTGAAGACACCTGGTCCCCATTTTTGACATTTCTTAATACCACACAAACATAACTACAAGCCGTGTACATTACCAGCTTTTGTTCTTGCAGCCATCACTTCATACATACACATAGGCATACACTTATGCATAACATGTTTCCAAACCCTTTTTCCCCTCAAACACCCTAGCCATGACCAACTAATATAAATCTTAGATTAACAAATAAAATTTGCTTAAGATCATTCTACTTAATCAATAATAATATGTTGTTGTGTTTGTCAACTGTCTTGTCCCTCTGTTGTCTGTCTATCACCTTGTCATGTCTTTTATGTTACGTGTTACACTCTGTTCGTGGTGTTATAATCCCCCCTCCCCTCATGTACCCAGGGTCTCACTAAACTGGTTGAATGGTTACGCACTGTATATAAATCTGTCGTCAGTATTGTAATATATTGTGTATATAATTTGCTTTATTAAACAATAAAGTTGTCCTCCGAAGAGGGGGGGTGGTGGTGGGCAAAAAAAAAAAAAAAAAAATTAATGCAGTTATTAGAGAGAGATGTTGCAATAATGAGACAGAAAAGCATGTGCGTCAATATTATTATTTATTTATTAATTCAATTCGTTATAATTAATTTGTTCATTCTTTTTTATATTATTGACAGATGACAGTAGACTAGCCAAATAAATGAAACACAAAGCCCTTTTAACAAGTAGGCCTATCAATAATTATTTATTTGTTATATTATCTGCAATAATAATCCGTGCTGCAGGATTATCCATTTATTTAGCCTATATTCAGTTTAATTTTCTATTGATTATAGATAGGACTATATACTTTATTTATTCAAATTAAACTGCATGTTTCCATTGATTGTGAAGCTAGACATTGAAAATTCCAGATCAAGAGCATGCGGCTAAATGTTTTTTCTTGTTATGAATTGTATTTTCCGTTATTACCGTTAACTACGCGAAGTGATATGGAACTGTAATGCAGCCAAGACCTGCCTGGAACTACTATAGCCGTGCGTTTCCCTGAAAATAATGCACACCTTAGAACGTTCGTAAACCAATCAGATTCAAGCATTCAACGGCCCTGTAGTATAAATAGTAATAGTATTCAGTGAATATGAATATGAATAGTATATGAATAACATTCTGATGAATATGAATAGTAGTTCAAATATTATTGCAGGTGTGGCGAATAATACCAGAGAATGTCTAATAAGGCGAGAAGTTTCACTCTCAGTACACTTCAGTGCAGTTCCATTCTGATTCCATATGAGGGCGCTCACAGGACGAGTGCAGAATGAATGGAGGTCTATGGCGATATACCCATCAAATTTTGCCACAATTCGGCACGGTGACCCCAGGGCCCACCCCGATCGACATACCAAAAGCACAGGGCTCTAGAGCAAAGGTGAAAAATTTCAGCCGCTATTGGGGATGCGAAAGTGGACTGACTTTGGTGGCAGCGATATCTCTGGAACATTTCTCATTTGCAAATGCCTTTGCATTTATTTAAAATGGAAAAATGTATTTATTTATTTAAAACCTTTTCAAAAAGTAATTAATATGTCGGTAACAGGGTTGACCAAACACACACATTTACATTGGTTATATGAAAAAAATTAAAATAAAAATATGGCACGGCACATTTTCCTGGGAGGTAAGGATCTACTTCATCCAAAAAGGGGCTTAAAGATTTTCAAAACATTGAAAATCAAACATTAAAAGTGGGAAATGGCACGTTTTCGTATAATGACCCAGTTACATTTTCCAAGTTTTGATTTTAGATTGGGAGAGAAATCTGATTAATCATCTGTCCACTGTGGACCTCATGCATCAATGGCTACATTTCAGCTACAATTCATACTTAAACTGTGATTATTGTTTTCGAAAATACTTAATCTGCAGTGAATTTTTTTTTTACTGTAATTAAATGTATTTATTATTAGAATGTAATGTGATTATAATGTATGTGACTTGTAATGCATTACTTAACTCGTAACATCAAAAAGTGATCTGATTTCGTAATGTACGTTGTTGTCATGCGTTTCTTTACTCGTAACATCAAAAGTGATCTTATGTAATGCATGGTACTTGTAATATATTACTTTACTTATAAATGAGTTATAAATGAGAAGAGTTGTAAATGAGAGATAACTTCTTAATGAGTTTGTCTTATATAAAAGCCCTTAAAGTGATGAAAAAGAACAATGCAATAAATAGTGTTTGCATTAAAGAAGAATATGATTTACAAAACAAAAACACAACCAAGCCCCTTTAACCTTTCAATCTTTTTTGTTTCTTGTTGTATTTGTATTTCTTTTATGCACCTGTTCTGTATATTTTAATGCAAAGATGTAATGATATTGCCATGCCGTTTGTACATTACAAAAAAAAAACCTATTAGAGATAACGTTTTTTTACCATCTACAATATTTTTGCACACATCGAAAGGGCAATATATATATGTTACACAGGTTTTTAAAAACAATTTAACGCGACTCATCAATAAAATATTGTCATTTTTAAAGACACTTGAAAATTACCAATGAGAATGCCTCATCACTTTTTTTTTTTAAATGCGGGACTATATATTGTCATGTTTCACAGGTCCCTTTCGTCAGAAATTCTACCAAGTATCTCTGCGACAATTTCATCTTTGGACATCTGTGCATCTCTCTGGACAGTTTCATCTCTGTGACCAAACATCTCTGGACAATTTCATCTCTGCGACCAATACATTTACCTTACTTAATTCAAAAATACAATTTAATTATCAATTTAACTTTACATTAATTATTGTTTTTTTTCCCCTCATCATCCAACATCTCAGTAAGTATATCCATCACCCGGTGTATTTTAATAATGTTTAATTGTAGTTATATTTTAATATGCAATTATCGGCCTGTAATAATTTTTACCGTTATAGATACTTAAAACTAAGTTCACAATTCTTGCATGAGCATGCTTTTCTTTCGGAAAAACTATTTGCAATGTTATAGGCCTAATACAATTTGGACGAAAGTCTTTGTTGCCGAATGAAGAATTAAAAATTAAAGGCTATAGGCACTTGCATAAATACATCAAAGCGAGTTTGAGCACTTGCGCATAGTTGCATTGAATATATTAATATATATATATATATATTAATAACTCGTGCTATCCAAGTTATTTGTTTTTTCTGTCATCCTTTAGCTAGCGTGAAGTTGATCATGCTATTAAAGCAAATGGTTTTAAAACATTCGAGCGCGAAAAGACACACACATGTCCTGACAGTCACGCGCACCAGTAATGGGCAGTCGGCAACGCAGGTCTCAAAGGGACAGCACCCAATATAGCTGTCTCACTCGAGGTCAATCAAATAACAATGGGAAGAGAGAAAAATACTCACTGCTCCTAACTAAAGAACCTTTGTAGCTTTAATAAGGATTCATTTATATCTAATTTATAAATTATGCAGTGCAGAGTGTTTTACGCTCTATTCAATTTCTTTGTATTTCCCATATTTATCAAGACATCAGTAGCTGTATTAGTATCAGTGATACTGGCCTTCATTTATATAAAAAAATGTCATTAAACAAGTATTTAAAATATAATGTCTTTATTTGGTTATTTTATGTTGTTTCTACATTAAAAGGATAGTTCACTTTGAAATTAAATTTTGGTATGTTTTAGCTTACCTCAAGGGCATCCAAGATGTAGGTGTCTTTTTTTCCGCAGTAGTTTCAATTTTGATATGTTTAGGTCAAACCGTTCTTGTCTGACAGTCATATAATGCAGGTCTACGGTCACTGTCTCAAAACACAAGCACAGAGTCCAAATTAAAACAATTCCCCATCGTCCAAATGAAACAATTCCCCATCATAAGTACACATTGATGGCCTAAGACACGAAACGAGCGGTTTGTGTGAGAAAATGAACAGTATTTATATCGTTGTTATCTCTTGAAAACAGCACACGTCCAAATGATCTGACGGCGCGGGCGGGTATAGATATATACACTAGATGTCGCCTTGGCTACTGCAGTTCATTGGAACGAAACCGTAGCCAAGCGACATCTAGTGTATATATCTATACCCGCCCGCGCCGTCAGATCATTTGGACGTGTGCTGTTTTCAAGAGATAACAACGATATAAATACTGTTCGTTTTCTCACACAAACCGCTCGTTTCGTGTCTTAGGCCATCAGTGTGTACTTATGATGGGGAATTGTTTCATTTGGACGATGGGGAATTGTTTTAATTTGGACTTTGTGCATGCTCTTTGAGACAGTGACCACAGACCTGCATTAAATGACTGACAGACAAGAACGGTTTGACCTAAAAATATCCAAATTGAAACTACTGCGGAAACAAAGACACCTACATCTTGGATGCCCTTGAGGTAAGCTAAAACATACCAAAATTTATTTTCAAAGTGAACTATCCCTTTAATCTGGAGATTAAATGTGAAGTTATTGAATGATAAAATATAGTAAAAACGTTTAGAAACTTGGGTAACACTGTATAATAACGTTCAGTTGTAAGTCATTTATAAGTGGTTAGTTAATGATGAATTAATCATTTACAAAACATTCATAAATTATTAGCAAGTGATATACTAACATTTTTTGTATGTTTTGCTCACATCAGGTGCACAGTGGTTAAAGACTCATGTGTTTCAGAGAAGACAGCTGTCTATACCCTCACCAGTCAGCACTTACACTGCACTACACACTACACTACGCACTACAGTGTTCAACACCTGTTATAGATGTGTAAATGCATGAATAAATAATTTACAACACTTTATGCATCCCCTAATCTAAAGTGTAAATTATTCATCACTTGTAAATGTGTTACACTTACCTGTTACAAATGATCTTCATGTGTATTCAAGGCATTTACAACACTTTCTGCACCCTCTAATAGCTACATACATACAAAAAAAAAATAACATTATTTATTGAACATGTATGAAACGCATATTCATGTTTTGTAAATGATTAGTTAATCATTAACTAACCACTTATAAATGACTTAAAACTGAACGTTATTATACAGTGTTACTGAAACTTGAGTGTTTATGATTGTGATCAATCGCAATTAATCAGAACAAAAGTGTAATTAATCTAGTTAATTTTTTGGATCGATTGACTGCACAATTAATACGTTTAATCAACCTAATATCATTGCTTTTGTTTTGCATTAAAGTTATGTTACAGTTTGCGTTGCATGCTGAGGTGAAGGAGTACCTGGAGCGTGGAGTTTACCGAGAGAACGCCGACAACGGACGCAAGAGAATTGTCAGGCGTTCTGCTAAGAAGATCATTGTGCAGGGGAAGTAGAAAAAAATATCATTGCCTTTTAATGTGTTATGTATTCTGTGATTTACAGTATCCGCTATGTTTGCTTATGATAAAACAACTAATTTTACATAATATTTTCTTCAATAAATAACATGATTTAAATACTGTGTGTTGCGTTCCCTCACATTACCTCTTTATGTCTCTAATACAGATGGACATCTTTATTACAAGACTGTAGACGGATCAAACCGTCTAGTTGTCATGGATGAGCAACAAAAGGAACGAGTCCTTCGGGACTGCCATGACAGCCCAGCTACAGGTGGGCATCAGGGAAGAACCAGGACATGCAATAAGATTGCAAGCGCATACTATTGGCAAGGCATCTTTTCGGACGTCACGAAGTGGGTAAGATAATTGTAGACTCAAATTCCCGAACCACAAGATGGTTTCATACAGCCCCTCAAGTGTAAAAATAATTAACTCATGGGTACGTTATGTAGAGGCCACAACATATTATATTGAGGCCACAAGATAATATTCTATTAAATACTTAATGGTGTTAAGTCGTGTCCTCAAGATCCTATGTTGAGTTTGAGACCCCTGATGTAGTTGTACAAAGTAATGTGTTTCTGTTGTTTGTGATGTTACAAACACGAAACACCTACAATTTTTTTTTTTTTAGATTGCCCAATGTCCACAGTGTCAGCGTAATGATGCTATTAAAACAGTGGCTCCAGTGTTGCACCATATCAAGGTCACTAAAGCCTGGACTGTAATAGGAATGTATTTGATGGGACCATTTCCAACCAGTCCTCAGGGGAACATTTATGTCCTCACAATGACTGACCTCTTCACCAAATGGGTTTTCGCCAAATCCCTGAAGTGTAAGACCGCAGTTGAGGTGGCTAAAGGGGTCTTACAAGCATTTAATGCATATGGACTAGTTGAAAGAATAATCACAGACCAGGAGAGAGTTTGTGAACCAGGTTATTATTATTTAGTTAAGAAGATTTTATAAAAATTTTTGGCTATATGTTATAAGAATCTACCATGTCTTGCATACCTTTTTGATAACAACTAAATGAGGACATATTTAAGGAATTGGGTGTGAAGCAGTGTGTCACGTCAGCTTACCACCCTCAGTCAAATGGACAGGATGAGAGGACTAATCAGACTATAAAGAGGTCATTGTCAAAGTACTGACGAAAAACTGGAGGATGTGATGCATGCCATCAACACCTCAAAAGCAGGTGATTGGGACTGCTTAAAAAAGAATTGATTATATGCAATTGATTATGTAAATGTAATTTGTTGAAACACTTTTTTTTAGGGCTCTACAAAGTATACACCATTCTTTTTGATGTTTCACCGGCACCCAATCACGCCAGAGGTTCTAAGCACAAAGGTAGTATCTGAGACAGATTGCTTTGTAGCAGAGGATCCGAATATTGTAAAGGACACACGGATAGTAGAGGTGACAGCAGTACAGGCAAAGGTAATTGTCTGTAGTATGAACTATAATTAAGTAATAATTCACATTATTTAAGGTCCCCTATTATGCAAAATTCACTTTTGCATGCTGTTTGGATATAAATGTGTGTTGGCAGTGTGTGTACACAACCAGCCAATAGTGATAAAAATCCACTCACTCCTTTTTTATTAATCCCCATTAATCATCAGCAGTGTCTCCCAATGACCTGTTTAAACATGCTGTAAAAAATGATCTGTTGGGCATTTTGAGCTAAAACTTCACATACACACTCTGGGGACATCAGAGACTTATTTTACATCTTGTGAAAAGGGGCATAATACGGGACCTTTAAGGTATTCTATTAAGTCTGTTTATTATACATTATTTTCATAAGGTGCGGGATAACATTGAAAAAGCACAGGGGAAGCAAAAGGCGGAGTACGAGTCCCGGAAAAGAAAAAATGTGAAATCATTTCACATCCACGAAGGAGAGGAGGTACTCAAAGCAAGCAAAAGAAAAGAGGGACGCAAAGGTGGACGTTTGTAGTCGAAGACATTACCGGAAAAGGGGTTGCTACACTTGCAGACAAATCAGGCAACATTCTCCGCCAGAAAACCAATGTGTCCCAACTCAAACCATTCCTGCGGCGTGACATTAACCTGAATGGTGAGAAAGGCAGTACATTACAGTAGATGGTCCACTTTTTGAAGTAAATGTTTATGGCAAATTTAAAATATTACGTATACAACCTTTTTCTGTGAATATTCATGATGACCATGATTCTTACTGCCTGAAGACAGACATGGCAGGAGGTGATGCATCACGCACAGGTATGCTTTATTTGATTTGCTTTTAAAAAAGTTGAATAAGTAACTTTGACAAAAGATTTGTGACTGATCCAAACGTGTTTACAGAAATTGAAAAAAAAAAACAGTTTTCAGTGGATCGCTTTCACATCTTGGAGCTAGAAGAGGTAAGATGTCAAATAAATGGAAGTCTGTTATATAATATATAATATTATATATGTAAGACAATTACAAAGCATTTTTTTTTCTAGGAAATGTATATGAGAATTTTGAGTGAGGAAACCGACAGAAAGCAGCCACTCATTCAGCTTCCGAGATGCCAGGCCACAGTTGAAGATTTCGAGACACTGTGTCCACAGAAGAAAAGTTTCCCATGGCTGAATGATGACGTTAGAATTTTAATTTGCGAGTCTCTATTTGCCCCAATGGAATAAATGCTTTGTGGGATCTCCATATCTCAGCTCTGGAAGGCTCTAGAGCCTCCAATCATGCATTCATGTCTGTCTCAGCACCCTCTAACAGAATCCAAGATTTCAAGAATATCCAAGAAACTTTATTTTTCGACCCAAAATATATATAAGGGGGTACTATATCAAATATATTATCTGGATCTTAAAAGGATGTTCCCATCATGTTAGAACATAACTGCATTTGAAAATGGAGGTACACCTTATAGTTTTTTTGGGTCGAAAAATAAAGTTTCTCGGATATTCTCGAAACCGTGGATTCTGTTAGAGGCTGCTGAGACATAGACATGAATGCATGATTGGAGAAATTTTGGGACTCAGGCGAGCCCTCCATATGCGTCCAATGGCAGCTTATTTGTATGGTAATTTGTACAAGAACCTCCTATATGTAGGCTACTTCTTATATTATTCAACAACATTTTATTGAAATCTACTATTTATTTTAGATTCTTGACACAAGGATTGCACAGCTCTGTAAAGCACATGGTGGAACTGCTTTACAGGTGCACACGTTCGTTCTCTGGTGGCGATCCTTCACTATCAAGAAATGTGGATGACAGTCACATTTCTTGTCTGAAGGTAATTGAAAATCTATCAAATAAATTTCAGGGGCAGGGGACACATTTACTTACTTATTTACTTACAAATATTTTAAAGGACCTTGATGAGAATGACACAGTCCTTATTCCAAGAATTGTTGGTGGAGAGCCCTGAAAAGGGAAACCACTTCATTTTGTGGGTATGTGTGGATAAAAAAAATACATTTGTACTCAACAGTTGTTACTCTGGTTAAAGCGGTTTCTGTTTATGTTGTAAAGGTCTTGGATGGTTTGCTGAATCGTATTCGAGTTTACGACCCCACTGGCAACTACAAGTCAATTTCTGCGATGGACCTGGCTATACTATGGTATTATGTGCTTTGTAAATGTCAAAATTGTTATCTTTATTTACTAATGTACATTTATTAATTTCTTTTTTCTTTTGTACAAAAGCAATGCCTTCCGAAATACTTGGGACTTGGGAAAATGGACTGTTGAGTACCCAGAACAGAGGAGGCTGGCTGACTCTAACAACTGTGGGGTTTTGGTTTGTACAGTAAGTTAAATAAATGCTTTTATTTATTTATTTTATTTTATTTTATTTTTATCTACATTACTTTAACAACTGTGTTTATTGCATTAGATGGCAGAAATGGAGGTGAGGGACAAATGGACCTCTATGAAAAACGAGGTGATACAGGGAGACGATCTGTGGCATCTGAGAAGATATCACGCATCATCAATGGCAGCATATGCTGTTCAGCATATGACGTATAAAAGGTATGTGTAAAATGTGTGTCCTCATTCATATAAATCAACTTAAAAGTTTAATAAATCAAGTAGATCGATGATTTTTAAAATATAGGACAGTCGAGGAGGTGGAAAAAAAAGGAATTTGTTCTCGTCAGTGACACTGAAATTCAGGTACATAAAAGACTTTACAAAATTTAAAATGGCTAGATATTGTTTGCTATACTAAATATTCTTTTCAGGAGTTGTTCCAAGGAATTGTGAAAGGCTCACTGAAACCCACGTGGAACAAATGGTGGCAAATGAAGACTGGGAAAATGACAAAACCTAAGAGCTTTCATCCAGCCTTGTCAGCACATGTTGAGGAACTTCTAGGACACATCGACAACATTGTGTTTGAGCAAAAGAAGGACAAAAATCTTGAACATATCAACCTTTTAATGTGTGAATTGATTCCTGAGGTAAGCATTTCATGGGATCGTGTTGGTACAAATAAGTACTTGAATTTTTTATATCAGCAAAAAAACACATAATTTTCTCACCCTGGTATCATTTGATAATATGCTGGGAGAAACTGATGGCTGACTTTTATATGTTTTGGTGAACTAACTCATTAAACTAACTCATTAAGTAATTACTTTTTTTTATCTTGTGTTGTACAGATCAGCCTTATAACACTGAGACGAACGGAAGGTTTCAGTCACTTTTGGGCTGATATATCTTATCTTGTGGAGTGTGTCATTAAAATAGCCTTTTAATGTCACAACATCCCAGGTTCAATGAGCTAACTGCGTCTGCTGCGTTGCACCTTTGGGCTTGCATACCAAAGCAATAACAGTGAGTGATGTTCCATAGCACTAAAGACTGTGCAAGTGTACAGTTGCACACAACGTGTTGCAGCATGTTTGTGTGTTTTTGCAGAGTTCCCTCAAGCCAGTCCATGACACCCAGGTTCAACGAGCTAACTACATTCTGCTGCGTTGCACCTTTGGGCTTGCATACCAAAGAAAAAACAGTGAGTGATGTTCCACAGCACTAAAGACTGTGCAAGTGTACAGTTGCACATGACGTGTTGCAGCATGTTTGTGTGTTTTGCAGAGTTCCCTCAAGCCAGTCCATGACACCTAGTCCAGCCTCCTCACCTACCAGGTCACGACCGCACCATCTAAAGGGGAAATTGACTGACTGCATCATCTAGGCCTTAGGATGGTTCCACAAAGAATTGACTGCACATACAACATGAATTTACTTCAAACTAAAGATTTGACTTTTCATACAGCAAAAGACACTGCATCTATTTGTGTCTCATTAGCTCTCAAAAAACTTTAACCTTACAGTTCATTAAATATTTTAACACAGCTAACTCAACATTAATTGTTTTTAAATCTTCACAATGTATAGCCAGAGGACTATCACAAAAGTGTTTAGGAAAGTTAAGACATACTAGAGTATGTTTGTTTAAAGCTGCTTTGTATTGTTGTGTATTTGAAAAAGCTCTATAAATATCCTAAAACGATGTGCATTTTTCTTGTAGTTTTGTGTTAATAAAAATGTAATATTACATTTCATAATTCCGTTGAATTCATTATGTATTGTATTGTGTAATTTAATTACATTTTTATATCACTAATTCTAATCTTCTAATTCTCTAATTTTATTACATTAAATGTTATTGTGTTGTATGATGGTCTGTATTAAGAATTAATTATAACATAAATCATATGCATTAGTACACAAATGACATGCTTGTAATAAAAAAAGCATATTATGCCCTATTGCTTAATAACAAATAACTTTGTCACAAAACATACTTAAAAAATTGTATTTCTTTCAAATAAAAGATTATTATATGAATTAAGGGGTTTGATTAATTACATTAAGATTGTGATTCCATAATTTTATTATACTGTTCTTTTGTCAAGGCTAGACAACCAAGTAATATTTATACCCACAAAACATAGCTAGCATTCTGTAATTTATTTAAATGTCTAAACTGTTAATAAGAAAAATAGTAATATACAAAAATAAACATTATTTTATGGATCTTTTAATAAATAAAAGTGTAAAAAATAATGACATAATTATAATTGCATTACGAATTGCTATGAATACGGTAAGGCAGTATCAATGCAGTATAAGCTCAGGTAAAGCTCATAGCACAATCGGATTGCTTGGGTCCTACGCCCGGACTCATCACACCGAAGTGACCGGATAATTCACCACACCGGCGCAGGCGTGACCTTTCAACGTGATGACGTAGTTCCCTGTCCGTTTGTTGATCAGCTCAATCCGAACTATTGAAGGTAAAAAGTCTATAAATTATTATTATTATTTTTTTTAAATGACCTTTTTTTTTATCTAGTTTCGCTAGATAACAACCTCTTCTTCAGCTGTGATCGCGTACAGCCCATTTAAGCACTTAAAAGACTTTTGAAACTGCATTGATTTGGACTTAACAACGATGGTGACCAATGAAGTCCATTGTTAGAAGAAAAATACAGAAATGTTTTCCTCAAAAAACATAATTTCTCTCCCACTGAGGATAGAAACACATGGATATCTTGGATGGCATTGGGGTGAGTAAATTATTAGGAAATGTTCATTTTGGGGTGAACTAATCCTTTAACAAGTGCATTTATAATGTACAGTACCAGTAATGTTTAGTTCTTCAATTTGATGTTTTAAAAAATAGGAAAGTGGTCACAAGTATAAGCCCTGGAGTAGAGCAGGAGTAAAATTTAAACGTCTAACTTCTTTCTTTCTTTTTTCTTTCAAAGATAAGATTATCACTCTTAAAGCAGAGATCACCTTGCTCAAAGATGAGTGTGATTTTTTGAAAAAGGAAATTAGGACTAATTCAAGGAAATTCAAGACCAATAGGACTCCATCAACTCCTCAACTTCAGAGTCCCAGCCCAGTGGGAGTTAAGAAAAAGAAGAGGGGGGGGGGGGGGTGATATAATGTGTTACTTTGTTTTTTGAGTATACTGTAGAAAAGACAATGTTTTATTAAGATGAAAAGTCTGAAATAAAAGTCAGAAATTAAATGGGATCCTTTATTGTATTTTTACTGCACTTACCCTGTAACTACACAGAACAAGGGGGTAACAAGCTCCACTTTAATTTACAGCCCGCAGGAGTTACACTTACCCTGTAACTACACAGAACAAGGGGGTAACAAGCGCCACTTTAATTTACAGCCCGCAGGACTTACACTTACCCTGTAACTACACAGAACAAGGGGGTAACAAGCTCCACTTTAATTTACAGCCCGCAGGAGTTACACTTACCCTGTAACTACACAGAACAAGGGGGTAACAAGCGCCACTTTAATTTACAGCCCGCAGGAGTTACACTTACCCTGTAACTACACAGAACAAGGGGGTAACAAGCGCCACTTTAATTTACAGCCCGCAGGAGTTACACTTACCCTGTAAATACACAGAACAAGGGGGTAACAAGCGCCACTTTAATTTACAGCCCGCAGGAGTTACACTTACCCTGTAACTACACAGAACAAGGGGGTAACAAGCGCCACTTTAATTTACAGCCCGCAGGACTTACACTTACCCTGTAACTACACAGAACAAGGGGGTAACAAGCTCCACTTTAATTTACAGCCCGCAGGAGTTACACTTACCCTGTAACTACACAGAACAAGGGGGTAACAAGCGCCACTTTAATTTACAGCCCGCAGGAGTTACACTTACCCTGTAACTACACAGAACAAGGGGGTAACAAGCTCCACTTTAATTTACAGCCCGCAGGAGTTACACTTACCCTGTAACTACACAGAACAAGGGGGTAACAAGCTCCACTTTAATTTACAGCCCGCAGGAGTTACACTTACCCTGTAACTAGAGATGCACCGATTGATCGGCTGGTGACTGGAATTGGCCGATTTTCACGTGATCGGCCGTGACCGGCGACCGGCCGGTCAGTCTGACAAATGCCGATTTTATGCCTGTCAAATGCACTCGGGCGCCGCATAATTAACATCGCGCAACATCAGCATCACACGTGCACACGGAGCACATGCAGAAAACCTCGTGAATTACGTCCGTTCAGACCGCAAGCGCGTATTTTTTTTCGGCGTGCATGTTAATCATTGAGTGCATTCACAACGGAAGCAAGAGCAGCGCGTGAGCGTCAAGCAGGAGCGTCGCGAGCAGTGAAGCGCGTTTCGGCGCCGAGTCAATTTGCTGCACTGCTCACGCTCAATTAAAGGGAAAGCACACTTTTGATGGAAAATAGCCTAAATAGGGTTTCACAAAAAAAGTGCCCAAAATGCACAGAATTTGCGTGTTTTAACAAGAACTGGAGTA
This sequence comes from Scardinius erythrophthalmus, assembly GCF_964197995.2. Lineage (NCBI taxonomy): Eukaryota > Metazoa > Chordata > Actinopteri > Cypriniformes > Leuciscidae > Scardinius > Scardinius erythrophthalmus. Next base: position 44,462,205 of record NC_138227.1, read on the forward strand.
GGCTATGTCAGAAAAGAAAACAAAGACTAATATTTATAGAAAATGTACCCATTTAAACTTGTTTTATTATTCAGTTTGTACAAGTGATTGCAATAGGCCTGTGTGTGTGTGTGTGTGCTTTGAGAAATATCTTTATACTGCAAGGCTATATTTATTTTATTTTGTATTTATATATTATTTTATTGCCATTCCCTGTTTTCATACAGACGTTTCGTTTGCTAAATACATATATAGGCTATATAAAATTATTGGATATTGAATGTGAAAAGGAAATGGTTTTTCCACAACACTGCACTTTAGATGTGTGTGAACTATGCAAATTGTAAAATGTTCTATTACAGAAATGATATAAAATAAATATTTGTGTGTGCTGTAAAGTGGTTAGAAAAAATGAAATCGGAATCGGCCAAAATCGGTATCGGCAGGTCAAACTTAATGAAAAATCGGAAATCGGAATCGGCCCAGAAAATTGTAATCGGTGCATCTCTACCTGTAACTACACAGAACAAGGGGGTAACAAGCTCCACTTTAATTTACAGCCCGCAGGAGTAACACTTACCCTGTAACTACACAGAACAAGGGGGTAACAAGCGCCACTTTAATTTACAGCCCGCAGGAGTAACACTTACCCTGTAACTACACAGAACAAGGGGGTAACAAGCGCCACTTTAATTTACAGCCCGCAGGAGTTACACTTACCCTGTAACTACACAGAACAAGGGGGTAACAAGCGCCACTTTAATTTACAGCCCGCAGGAGTTACACTTACCCTGTAACTACACAGAACAAGGGGGTAACAAGCTCCACTTTAATTTACAGCCCGCAGGAGTTACACTTACCCTGTAACTACACAGAACAAGGGGGTAACAAGCGCCACTTTATTTACAGCCCGCAGGAGTTACACTTACCCTGTAACTACACAGAACAAGGGGGTAACAAGCTCCACTTTAATTTACAGCCCGCAGGAGTTACACTTACCCTGTAACTACACAGAACAAGGGGGTAACAAGCTCCACTTTAATTTACAGCCCGCAGGAGTTACACTTACCCTGTAAATACACAGAACAAGGGGGTAACAAGCGCCACTTTAATTTACAGCCCGCAGGAGTTACACTTACCCTGTAACTACACAGAACAAGGGGTAACAAGCGCCACTTTAATTTACAGCCCGCAGGAGTTACACTTACCCTGTAACTACACAGAACAAGGGGGTAACAAGCTCCACTTTAATTTACAGCCCGCAGGAGTTACACTTACCCTGTAACTACACAGAACAAGGGGGTAACAAGCGCCACTTTAATTTACAGCCCGCAGGAGTTACACTTACCCTGTAACTACACAGAACAAGGGGGTAACAAGCTCCACTTTAATTTACAGCCCGCAGGAGTTACACTTACCCTGTAACTACACAGAACAAGGGGGTAACAAGCGCCACTTTAATTTACAGCCCGCAGGAGTAACACTTACCCTGTAACTACACAGAACAAGGGGGTAACAAGCGCCACTTTAATTTACAGCCCGCAGGAGTTACACTTACCCTGTAAATACACAGAACAAGGGGGTAACAAGCTCCACTTTAATTTACAGCCCGCAGGAGTTACACTTACCCTGTAACTACACAGAACAAGGGGGTAACAAGCTCCACTTTAATTTACAGCCCGCAGGAGTTACTCTTACCCTGTAACTACACAGAACAAGGGGGTAACAAGCGCCACTTTAATTTACAGCCCGCAGGAGTTACACGTACCCTGTAACTACACAGAACAAGGGGGTAACAAGCACCACTTTAATTTACAGCCCGCATGAGTTACACTTACCCTGTAACTACACAGAACAAGGGGGTAACAAGCGCCACTTTAATTTACAGCCCGCAGGAGTTACACTTACCCTGTAACTACACAGAACAAGGGGGTAACAAGCGCCACTTTAATTTACAGCCCGCAGGAGTAACACTTACCCTGTAACTACACAGAACAAGGGGGTAACAAGCGCCACTTTAATTTACAGCCCGCAGGAGTTACACTTACCCTGTAACTACACAGAACAAGGGGGTAACAAGCGCCACTTTAATTTACAGCCCGCAGGAGTTACACTTACCCACAGAACAAGGGGGTAACAAGCTCCACTTTAATTTACAGCCCGCAGGAGTTACACTTACCCTGTAACTACACAGAACAAGGGGGTAACAAGCGCCACTTTAATTTACAGCCCGCAGGAGTTACACTTACCCTGTAACTACACAGAACAAGGGGGTAACAAGCGCCACTTTAATTTACAGCCCGCAGGAGTTACACTTACCCTGTAACTACACAGAACAAGGGGGTAACAAGCGCCACTTTAATTTACAGCCCGCAGGAGTAACACTTACCCTGTAACTACACAGAACAAGGGGGTAACAAGCACCACTTTAATTTACAGCCCGCAGGAGTTACACTTACCCTGTAACTACACAGAACAAGGGGGTAACAAGCGCCACTTTAATTTACAGCCCGCAGGAGTTACACTTACCCTGTAACTACACAGAACAAGGGGGTAACAAGCTCCACTTTAATTTACAGCCCGCAGGAGTAACACTTACCCTGTAACTACACAGAACAAGGGGGTAACAAGCTCCACTTTAATTTACAGCCCGCAGGAGTAACACTTACCCTGTAACTACACAGAACAAGGGGGTAACAAGCTCCACTTTAATTTACAGCCCGCAGGAGTTACACTTACCCTGTAACTACACAGAACAAGGGGGTAACAAGCGGCACTTTAATTTACAGCCCGCAGGAGTTACACTTACCCTGTAACTACACAGAACAAGGGGGTAACAAGCGGCACTTTAATTTACAGCCCGCAGGAGTTACACTTACCCTGTAACTACACAGAACAAGGGGGTAACAAGCGCCACTTTAATTTACAGCCCGCAGGAGTTACACTTACCCTGTAAATACACAGAACAAGGGGGTAACAAGCGCCACTTTAATTTACAGCCCGCAGGAGTTACACTTACCCTATAACTACACAGAACAAGGGGGTAACAAGCTCCACTTTGATTTACAGCCCGCAGGAGTTACACTTACCCTGTAAATACACAGAACAAGGGGGTAACAAGCTCCACTTTGATTTACAGCCCGCAGGAGTTACACTTACCCTGTAACTACACAGAACAAGGGGGTAACAAGCTCCACTTTGATTTACAGCCCGCAGGAGTTACACTTACCCTGTAACTACACAGAACAAGGGGGTAACAAGCTCCACTTTAATTTACAGCCCGCAGGAGTTACACTTACCCTGTAACTACACAGAACAAGGGGGTAACAAGCGCCACTTTAATTTACAGCCCGCAGGAGTTACACTTACCCTGTAACTACACAGAACAAGGGGGTAACAAGCTCCACTTTGATTTACAGCCCGCAGGAGTTACACTTACCCTGTAACTACACAGAACAAGGGGGTAACAAGCGCCACTTTAATTTACAGCCCGCAGGAGTTACACTTACCCTGTAACTACACAGAACAAGGGGGTAACAAGCTCCACTTTAATTTACAGCCCGCAGGAGTAACACTTACCCTGTAACTACACAGAACAAGGGGGTAACAAGCGCCACTTTAATTTACAGCCCTCTGGAGTAACACTTACCCTGTAACTACACAGAACAAGGGGGTAACAAGCGCCACTTTAATTTACAGCCCGCAGGAGTTACACTTACCCTGTAAATACACAGAACAAGGGGGTAACAAGCGCCACTTTAATTTACAGCCCGCAGGAGTTACACTTACCCTGTAACTACACAGAACAAGGGGGTAACAAGCGCCACTTTAATTTACAGCCGCAGGAGTTACACTTACCCTGTAACTACACAGAACAAGGGGGTAACAAGCTCCACTTTAATTTACAGCCCGCAGGAGTAACACTTACCCTGTAACTACACAGAACAAGGGGGTAACAAGCGCCACTTTAATTTACAGCCCGCAGGAGTTACACTTACCCTGTAAATACACAGAACAAGGGGGTAACAAGCTCCACTTTAATTTACAGCCCGCAGGAGTTACACTTACCCTGTAAATACACAGAACAAGGGGGTAACAAGCTCCACTTTAATTTACAGCCCGCAGGAGTTACACTTACCCTGTAAATACACAGAACAAGGGGGTAACAAGCTCCACTTTAATTTACAGCCCGCAGGAGTTACACTTAGAGTTACACTTACCCTGTAACTACACAGAACAAGGGGGTAACAAGCGCCACTTTAATTTACAGCCCGCAGGAGTTACACTTACCCTGTAAATACACAGTTGAAACGGGTAACAAACACTACTTACTATGTAACAATACGAAACAACACTATTTGCACAGTAATTACAGAGAAAGGAACTCTTATTAAAAAAACAAATCAAAAAAAACTTTTAATTACACAGTATATTTGCCCTGACATTTAAGTATCATTGCAATACAATGTGATAAGGTAAGTAAGTACTACATGGTACGTTCTAAATTAAAATCATAGCAGAAACAATTTTTTTTGGCTTAACCCAGATAGCACACGTACGTCTGGCTGACATCGGCCCAACATCGAGCGTCGGCCTCCCTCCCTATAACATCGCAAAGGCGTCGGCCAGGCATAGGCAGATCTCTGTCACAGTCAGTGCTCTATTTCCCAGCTCCCTTTCGTCGGGTTTAGGTCGGCCCACTATACGGGAGGCCGATGTCGCGTTTATGTTTGCGCAGGGTCCAAATAATGAAATGTGTTTTAAAATGAACCATTTTGATAAATTATGTGATAAAAATATGAGAAATGGCTGGTCTTTTTAGACATGTAGCGCGGTATGCTGCACAATTTAAACCTCTGCGTGCATCTCAGACATGCTCAGCAGTCAGCACTTTTTTTTTGTATAAATTAAATTATTAATTAAATAAAATTAAACCTTTAAAAATATGTTTGTTTGTTTTTTTACTGAAATATAAAATATACATTTTTAGACATGTATAGAGCTGTAGGCTCCGTCTCAGACATGCTCAGCACTATCGATCTGCGGCTCTCCTGTGCTGCACGCGCTGAATTAAAGTGACAGCGCATATGGTTCGTGGTCAAGACTCAAAATGAACACAGATTGACATGAAAATATAGTAATCTCACCATAAATGCATTTAATTAAATTATAGTCTACTGCTATTTTTCACAGACATCTTTTTACTTTAAGCCCGGGGTAATAGGAATTACTGGTAACACTTACCAGGAGTAGGCTTATACTTTAGCAAAAATAAAAATAACTAATGAATAATAACTAAGCCAAAAGTTTTTTTTTTTTTTTATTATTATTATTTTTGTGAGTGACTGCAGTATTGTGGGCAAAGGCCATTGCAACGAGTCATAGATCTCCAAAATCAGTTTTAAATTCATAATTTAATATTAATGAGATTTTTATTTAAGTAATGTTCTAATTCTAGATGTTTGTAAATGCTGCATGATTTTGACGTGGTTTAATCAATGGCCATGCGCGTGAATTTTCAAGTCGCTTTCAAACACTGGAGCGGCCGCGGCGCAGAGTTGCCATGGAAACGGCGCGGGACCACTGCAACTGGTAAGCAGGAAAACTCCCTCTCTCGCTGTTGTTCCCTTTCAAGGCGGTCACTTCGACATTACGTCACTGACGTATATGGGAACTCCCTTCCTCCTCATTTTCACTGAAATCTTATAGGCTAACGCCAGCTGGAGACAGCTGGCCAATTGACGCGAAACATGCAAATGCTGACCGGACCGCGGACAGTATAAATAGCATGGGCGCGGCAATAACGTCAGAATCTCTTTCTTCACGCTAGAAGTCTTATCTGAAGTCATCGTGGAAGTTGCAATAGAGGTTACTCACCATGTTTCCTCCCCGCATCCGATGGCTGCTAACTTACATGCCAGATATGTGCGGGTCCTATCGACTCGCTCTACCCTAACAAGGATCAACCGAGGCCGCACTCACGACGGCGGGCATGTGCCGGACAGTGCGCACCCTCAGGGGAATAAACCCGGGCATCAGCGGGATGAGGCCCACTGCCGCCAGCAGGCCGCTGGTGGGCCCTCTCCCGCCCTAAGACGAGTTGACGCTGCCCGTCGCCACTCCGGTCCTTTTCGCGGGCTCGCTAGAAGGACTCGACGCGAGAGGCTCTGTTGATAAGGATACTTAGCCCGCCCGGTATCTCAGCCAGGCTACTTCAAGAAAGACACCGTCTTCCACGGCGTCCTTTGGTAGTCGTGTGCAAGACGCGCGTCTAGAGAGACAAAGGCCATGGCTCCGTGTCCAAAAAGAAAAAAGGGAAGTACGGATGTTATAAGTCTCTAGCATAGAGGTCTCTAGCCGCCCCCGCTCTGACAATGGAAAGTGCACAGCCACAATCCGGTGAGTGTTGTTTACCCCTAGTCAGTCTTGACTACGGGGTTGCGCAGTCGTTACCGCTTATGCTGTTGAGGCTGGGCCTACATAACATTACATTTTGATGTGCTTACAGCTTATGTTGTCAGGCTGCCCTGTATCCTTCAGTGCAACTGGCCATGCTGATTTAACTACGTATTCACAGTTGTTGTGCAATGCCACTGACGCTGTGTTTATGTACACTGATGTGTGTGTTATGCTTATGCCACGACATTGCCCTGTATCCTTCAGTGCAACTGGCTATTTTGATTACTACGTAGTCACAGTTGTTGTGTGATTCAACTGACTCTGTGTAAAGTACACACTACACACTGTTATGTGTTTGGATTTATGCCACTATATATTGCCCTGTATTTTTCAGCGCAAATGGCTATTCTGATTACTACACAGTACGTATTCACAGTTGTTGCGCGATGCAACTGACGCTGTGTTTACGTACACACTACACACTGATACGTGTTATGAATTTTGCCGTTGTATATTGCCCTGTATCCTTCAGTGCAATGGCTATTCTGATTACTACACAGTACGTATTCGCAGTTGTTGCGCGATGCAACTGACTCTGTTATGTACACACTACACACTGCGTGTTTGGATTTATGCCACTATATATTGCCCTGTATCCTTCAGTGCAATGGCTATTCTGATTACTACACAGTACGTATTCGCAGTTGTTGCGCGATGCAACTGACTCTGTTATGTACACACTACGTGTTTGGATTTATGCCACTATATATTGCCCTGTATCCTTCAGTGCAATGGCTATTCTGATTACTACACAGTACGTATTCGCAGTTGTTGCGCGATGCAACTGACTCTGTTATGTACACACTACACACTGCGTGTTTGGATTTATGCCACTATATATTGCCCTGTATCCTTCAGTGCAATGGCTATTCTGATTACTACACAGTACGTATTGGCAGTTGTTGCCCGATGCAACCGACGCTGTGTTTACGTACACACTACACACTATATGTGTTATGATTTTGCCGTTATATATTGCCCTGTATCCTTCAGTGCAAATGGCTATTCTGATTACTACGTATTCACAGTTGTTATGCGATGCAACTGACGCTGTGTACACACTACGCACTGATATGTGTTACGATTACGCCGTTATATATTGCCCTGTTCCTTCAGTGCAACTGGCTACTCTGATTATTGTGTATTCACAGTTGTTGTGCGCTGCCACTGACGCTGTGTTATGTACATTGATATGTGTCTATGGTTTATGCCGTTATATATTGCCCTGTATCCTCAGTGCAACCGGCTATTCTGATTAACTACGTATTCACAGTCGATGTCGCTATGCTTCTGACGCTGTGTTTTGTACACATCAATGTAACTATGCTATCACGTTGCCCTGTATCCTTCAGTGCAACTAGCTTTCCTATCTAACTGTGCATAGTCACAGTCGTCGCTACGGCGACTTGCGCTGCATCTGTGTACACACTGAAGCGTTACGCTGTTATGTTGCCCTCAACGTAACTGACCATTGTGTTTGAACTGCGCATATTCATGCAGTTTCGGTCGCTTCGACTAGCGCTGCATTATACACACAGATGTTTTAAATGTGCACACTGATGTGTTATGCTGTTATGTTGCCCTCTATCCTTAAGTGCAACAACCAGCTGTCCAATCTAACTGTGCATATTCACAGTTCTATCGCTACGGCGACTACACTGCACTTATGTACAAGGATGTGTTTTTGCTATTTTGTTGCCCTGTTCCTTCAGTGCAAAACTAGCTATCCTAATCTACCGTGCATATTCACAGTTTCTGGATGTATGTATGTGCACGGATGTGTTATGCTGTAATGCTGCCCTGTTTCCTTCAGTGCAGCTAGCCATCCTGATCTAACTGTGCATCTCAGCTACGGTGACTTACGCTGCGTTATGTACATACATGGATGCGCTATTCTACGCACTTGTGTTATGCTGTCATGTTGCCCTGTATCTTAGTGCGACTAGCTATCCCAGTCGAACTGTGCATATTCACAGTCTCTGTCGACCTGCGACCTGCGCTGCATTATTGCACATGGATGTGTTCGTGCTGCGGTGTTGCCCCGTATCCTTCAGTGCCTATACTGAGCTACTGCGTATAGTTGGCGCTACAGCGACCGATGCTGTTACGTACATGTGCTACGCTGTTATGTTGCCCCGTTTCCTTCAGTGCAACTGACTATTCTGTACTAACTCGTATACTCACAGTTCTAGCTACGGCTACGACTGTGTTTGTGTACTTCTGAGGTGCTATGCTATTATGGAAGGCTATTATCTAACTGCGTATATTCACAGTTGTTGTCGCTACGGCCACTGGCACTGTGTTTATGTACATTCAGTTGTGTTAATTTGCACTTCTGTACATCGGCTTTAGAACATTGGCTATGTTCTACAAGGGAGTGTCAGTTTCCTCGTGACCCCCTTACTGGCCTATCATCCCCGGTTCACGGACCTGAGAGAGTTATGGGGCTCCCCCATGACTATCCCCCTCAGATGATTGGCACCCCAGCCCCAAGCTGTGGAACCTTCTTGTGTGTCCGCTGCTGGGTCCTTAGTTGAGCTAGACACTTCACACTAATAAGTGCTGAGAGATCTCCTTGAGAATGACCTTCCACCTGCTCTCGCCCCAGCGAAGCACTTGGAGACCTACGCTCATTCTACGTGAATGATGTTGCATTGTCTCGGACCTAGTGACTGCAGCGTCACTCTCCGTCCGATACCAAGCTGCGTTCCAGTCGCTTACACCGTTCAGAGCACAGATTGATCCCTGCCCGCCTTCTGCTGAGCCGTCAGCCTCACATGATGCTGATACTCAGAGTGCTGTTGGCCCTGTAAGGGCTTTGCGGATGTACGTGGACCACTAGGCAGCAGTCTGACTAGCTGTTTGTGTGCTTGGTGGATGGTACTAGGGACTGAGACTTTCTCACTGAATTCGACGCTTTTCAATCTGGCTTAATGCCCACGGGATTTAGGTATGCTGGCTGTCTTCTCAGAACACGTTCGCCAGGGTTTCAAGTTTTAGGCACTGCCTATAGCGTCGTGGGTTTGGTGAGTTTTATTAATGTACTCATGAACTGTTACCACCAGCTGTACAGTAGTCTGCATTATGCAGAGTTACCATTGCTGCTAACTCTGTGTTATGACTATAATGTATATAATGACTATACATAGCTGTTTCCGCATTACGCAGTAGTTTTCTATGTTCTGTTAACTCTGTGTATGGCTATAAGGTTATGCAGCTGTCACCGCTATTGCCGTTGACACTGTGTTAACTCTTATGCTGAGTGCTTATGGTGTTGTGCTGCCCTGTCCAGTGCAGCCTTCGCTTCATTGCATTGGATATGCAACTGGGTAGGTCGGAACAGACGTTCGGAACGAAGTATAGTCTAGTTTCGCCTATCAGTTCGAGTGCTCCTAGCGGCGCTGCTGGCTTAGAACTGTTGTCTCTCGTGGGAGTGTAGCTTGACCCCGTTCAGGGCTTATCTTCACTGCGCTCACGGCGGGATTCTATACAGTTCCCATATACGTCAGTGACGTAATGTCGAAGTGACCGCCTTGAAAGGGAACGTCTCCGGTTACTATCGTAACCTCGGTTCCCTGAGAGGCGGGAACGAGACATTACGTCAGCCGCCGTGCTCGCCGTTTGATCAGCTGTGCTAGCGTTCAGTCTTGATTCTGACGTTATTGCCGCGCCCATGCTATTTATACTGCCCGCGGTCCGGTCAGCATTTGCATGTTTCGCGTCAATTGGCCAGCTGTCTCGAGCTGGCGTTAGCCTATAAGATTTCAGTGAAAATGAGGAGGAAGGGAGTTCCCATATACGTCAGTGACGTAATGTCTCGTTCCCGCCTCTCAGGGAACCGAGGTTACGATAGTAACCAGAGACGTTTTCACTACTTTCAGGTGATATTAGTCTCTAAAATCACACGAATAATACACACAACTGTTCTTGACACTTCTCTTACTTGTAATTGATACGCTTCTGTTGAATATTTACTTTTATAGACATGGTTTTGTGTCTTCGGAAAAAGTCTGTTAGCATCTAGCTAAGTTAACGTTAACTCGTTTGAGCTTTTGTTTATGAAAGTTTGGCCTTTTAATCACCTCTTATGTGTATATGAGAGGTTTTGTAAAGGTTTTCCTTGGAAGTGAGGTCATTTATTTTACACAAAGTAAACATAAACGTATTTAATCGGGGACGTCACTTACATGGAGTGAGAAAATTGGTTGAAACTAAGTTAGCTCAATGGTAACCTAAACAAATATTGATAAAAAAAATGTTCTGTGATTTCAGCAGCAACAAAATAACGCATAACAGAGGAAAAGCTCCACGACTTCAACATTTCTGAAGAAAGCTGCTGCCGGAGAAGTAGGAAATACAGGTAGGAAATCCCAAACTAAAGAATTAATTATTGATTTTAGGAAACAAAAATCTTCCCCTCACTATCATTGATGGCCAACCTATTGAGATAGTACAAGAATACAAGTACCATGGCACAATAATTGATAGTAAGCTATGTTTTGAATCACACACTGATGCTGTTTGTGCCAAAGCCCAGCAGCGAATGTATTTTTACCGTAGACTGAGGAATTTTAACATTGACCCCACTTTGATGAGAATGTTTTATTCTTGTTTTTTAATTGAGTCTGTTTTAACCTTCTGTTTTATCTGCTGGTTTGGTTCCTTGTCTACAAAAAAAAAACAAAAAACGATTAGAGAGTATTGTTAGGACGTGTAGCAAGACTGCAGGCATTAACTTCCCCCCTCTCTCACACATTTACTCCAGCAGAGTGGCAAAGAAGGCACTATCTATTGCAGCTGACCCTAGTCATCCTTTGTCCTGCCAGTTCAAGCTACTTCCCTCATGCCCAGATGCAGGTCAAATAGATTCAGAAACTCTCTTATCCCGACTTCTGTCTCGATTTTAAACAATTTGTCAGAACTGTTTTAATGTATTTCTTTACTAGTGTGTTTTAGAGACTGTGAGTATTCTATATTATGCTGTATTGTTGTGTGTGTGCGCGACGACGCCGACGGTAAGTTACCAGGGTTGTCTCTCTGCCACATACAAAGGCCAGAGTAAAACATTTTAATATTCCGTTTTTTTGCCACTTTTTGTACTTTGTAGATAGATCAGCTATGCCACCCAAGAAGAAGAAAGGGGACATACGAAGCTTTTTCATAAAGCAGAGTGTAAGTAGGCAAAATAACTAGCCACACAAATAAACTAGCAGTAGTAGTGACTGACCAGGCTTTCAAATGCAGATTCTACTGTGGAAAATAGTATTGGTGATAGTATGTGTTACCCAGGATGTTGCTACAGTTAAACCTAGCAGCAGCAATCTTTCAACTAAGGTTAAGAGTATTGATTAGGCTGTGCAGCACAGCACTGATAGACTCATAGAAGTCGCGCTATCATGATAGAATGCTACGTTAGCAAGTCACTGAATGTTAATTAGCTGACCTTAACTTAGAATCTTGCAGTCAACATAAACAGTGGATCTGAGACATTTTTCGTTTCTACATTCTATTTATGTAATGTATTTGTGAGTGAGTGTAGCCTAAGAATTTAATATTTAAGAATAGAATATATCAATAGAATTTGATATAGAATAGTATACAATTTTAGTATTAATGGAATACTGTAATCATGGATAATAATAATAATAATAATAACAATAGATAATAATAATGGATTTGTTGTGTTGAATGCATACTATGATACGTGTGTATTTTATTCATTTGTTCATTATTTAATTACATATAGAAAACTCAGACATCTTGTGAAGATGTCACAGAGCATGTTGAGGAAGAAGTAGCTGGACCTATACAGTTATACTAGCTCTTTAGGGACAGTATACAGGATGGTGTATTGGGGTCAGGATACAATATAATGAGATGAAGTAGATTCACTTCTGTATTGTGATATTCTGTATTGCCAACAGTCTGAAATCGCCATTAAAGCACTGGTATCTTACAACAAAAGAATTCCAGGGGGAAGGGGATGGGGGATGTCCCCACCAAAGCTGAGGCCAAACCTACGCCCTTGGTCATTAATATTGTGTTTAATTTGTTCTGTGTCCTAGGGATATGCCACTGCAGCTGACCTTGAGAGTTCACTCTCTATACCTCCTCATCTGATGCTTCTTGGTAAGTTGGTTTTAGATAGGACAGTTGGCTTTAGTGTTGTATGTAGTGAATTCAATGGTATCAAACTAAACTGTATTCAAAATGAAAACTAAAAAGAAATTTGACAGTTAAAACATTTCTGTTTCAGGAGAAACGGGAAGCCGCTTCCAGCGCTGGATGCTCAGCCTTAGGGGCCAAATCGTTTGCAAAGGGGATCCAGTCCACCTTTGTGACAGGGCTGGCGTCTTTTTTCCCCTGTTTTTACATATTTAACCAACAGTACCAAGCCTATGTGTAACATTTTTATGTGACCAGGAGTCACAGTGTATATCCTTGGATTGAGTCTTTTTAGCTGAATTTTAGCAGTTCAGGGAACATTAAATGTTGAGGTTTAGGGCCATATCTTGCACCGACGCAGTACAAAGCCAAATGCAAGTGTCTTTGCTAGTTTAAGACAGACGCAGTTGTTATTTTCCGTCCTGCGACCACGGATGTCAGCAATGAACATGATATACAGTATATTTCTGTGATTGGTCTGATCCATGTGTGCCTACATTTGTAAGTATTTACCTTTCAGTGTTTGTATTAAAATAAAAAAAAAAGTTATTTTCAACACTGAACTATTCGTTTTCTTTCACTTAAGTGTTATCTGATGGATTATGCCTATTTTTGTATTAACTCAAGCTAGAATATGTCTATAACAATCAGTGGAACACGTTACTATGCTAAAAATAATTAACAATATTTAATGGAAACAAAATAAACGGTGATTTAACAGGAAAATAATGGTAACAAATGCTGACAGTTGTTTCCTGTTTTTTTCTGTGATTCACAGTAAATTCCTGTTGAAAAACATTATGGGGAGTGCACTGTAAAAAAAAACATTAACATGAATAAGTTTAATTTACAACCCACAGATGTCAAAATTACCCTGTAACTACACTGCACAAGAACATATTTTGCCAGAAATGTGATAAAAACTTTTATATACAACAGACGTACAATTTTTGCCTGGAATATATTAACAGAATAAGTACCTGTTAGTTTTAAAATAATTACATTATAAATAATTTGCTTGTATGTCTGCTTGTTACCCCTTTATTACCCAAAACTTAATTATTGTTCCCTTACACGGAAGTACACTATAATTACAGAAACGTACACCGTAATTTTGGTTTACTTACGCAGTTGTTTGCGGGTCGTAATATAAAATGTTAACAAAATCATCTAGCCTGTACCTCTCACCATATCAACAGACTACCTGAGATGGGATGATGTAGTCAGCCACATCCCAGATCTGTTCACCGAGCTCGCTGGTGTTTGTTAGAGCAATGCCTTTCACTTTGGTTGTGACAGAGCTGAGGATGTCGTCGGTGGTCTGGTGTTCTTGACGCAGAATCACATACCTGTAACAGAATCACATACAAGTAAAAAAGTATAAAAAAGTAAACATTACTATTGTATGCTGAAGTTCTGTGAAATTAACTGTGTGAATATCATTTGTTTACAAATCATTAGATACACTGCAAATTGATGACGCTGAATTTTCTACGGTTGCAACTTACATTAAAATAAATAGAATCGCTGACATCTGATATAGGCGATACAATATTCCGATTTTATGGGATTTTACCACTAGTATTTGTGGTGTAGAGTATTGACAAAAAAGGCTCTTCAAAAACTTCATCATTGTGATTTAGGCTGCTTCATATAGTTGAGATTCAATTCTCTCGCGTTCTCTTCTCTTTCTGTTTGAGAAAGAGGTCTGAATTTTGTAGGCGTGTACTAATAAGACTGCAGAGACACACTGAGAGTGAAGTAGGGGAGAGAGGGTAAAATCTCTGCGTGGCAGGGGGAGCTGCCACTCCACCTGTCACTCAACCCGTCACCGCTAGAGGCAGCTGCCACTCGACCAGTCACCGTTAAATGCGCCTGCCACTCGACCAGTCACGGATATGTGCCTGTCACCGCGCCTGCCACTCGACCAGTCACCGTTAAATGCGCCTGCCACTCGACCAGTCACGGATATATGCGCCTGCCACTCGACCAGTCACGGATACGCCTGCCACTCGACCAGTCACCGTTATGCGCCTGCCACTCGACCAGTCACCGTTATGCGCCTGCCACTCGACCAGTCACCGTTATGCGCCTGCCACTCGACCAGTCACCGTTATGCGCCTGCCACTCGACCAGTCACGGATATAGCCTACGCCTGCCACTCGACCAGTCACCGTTATGGGCCTGCCACTCGACCAGTCACCGTTAAATGCGCCTGCCACTCGACCAGTCACGGATATATGCGCCTGCCACTCGACCAGTCACCGTTATGCGCCTGCCACTCGACCAGTCACGGATATAGCCTACGCCTGCCACTCGACCAGTCACCGTTATGGGCCTGCCACTCGACCAGTCACGGCACCTAAGAGTCGCACCTGCCACAAGATCTCTCACTGTTTACATCTACCAGACACTCCGATTGATTCACAAGAGCAAACAGACAGTGCAATCCTGCTCTTATTTACCTTTTTGTCATATTATCTTATATTTTATTCGCTCATTTTGCCCGTAATGGAGCGCGTTTCGTGGCTCTAACTAAGCGTCGCTCCGGCCACTATAGCGTCGCACCTGCCACAAGATCTCTTTACATCTACTAGACACTCCGATTGATTCACAAGAGCAAACAGACAGTGCAATCCTGCTCTTATTTACCTTTTTGTCATATTATCTTATATTTTATTCGCTCATTTTGCCCGTAATGGAGCGCGTTTCGTGGCTCTTACTATATAAGCGTCGCTCCGGTCACTAAAGCGTCGCACCTGCACAAGATCTCTCACTGTTTACATCTACCAGACACTCCGAATGATGAACATGTGCAAACAGACATTAAAACACTGCTCTTATTTGCCATATCTTACATTTTATTCGTTCTTTTTGTCCATAATCGACAAGAACGAATAAAATGTAAGATAAGATGGCAAATATGAGCGGCACTGTCTGTTAGCAAATGTGCATCAAATTGAGATCTGGTAGATTTAAAAAGTGAGAGATCTTGAGGCAGGCGCATATTTGATAAAATTATTGTTTTTATATTAAATATATATTAATTATATATTATAGTAATTCATAATTATAGGCTACTTGTGATCGATATTCTGATGTAGAAATTACGATTGTGTCAACCAAGTAATGTCCTATCTCCCATCTTTCGCATTAGATGTTTGTGTGAAAAACTGTCAAAATAACAATTGTCCAAAATATTGCCGTGTCCTCTCTTTTATTTTAATATTTTAGATTAATCATTAAAATGTTGTCAATTTCACAATCTAAATTCATTAGGCTATATGAGTCCATTTGTGCTGGATTTGCCGTACAGGTGTTGATTTTTTTAACGGCCACTGGTAGAGTCACCGATTGGTAAAACCCCATGCACTAATTTCTATTTATTTAATTATTAAAATAAAATTTTGCTCTCTGCCTGAATGTGCAGACTCATACAAATTCGAAGACCTCATCCTTAAATATTGACATTCTGCAATTCTGTAAATAAAATGAAATAAAATAGCCTATAAAACAAACAAATCGATGTAGTGAAGAAGACTCTTCGTCTGCGTTTCGCTTCAGCATGTCAATCGGAGTATCAGCCAGTAAAACAGTGAGATCTTGAGGCTGGCGCGACGCAACAAGCGCGCTCAATTATGGACAAAAAGAGCGAATAAAATGTAAGATGGCAGTTTGTAAAGCGGCTCACACTGAAAATAACAGCAACATTTTGTCACATTTAGCTTCAAACAATGTTTACAAAACTGGTATGAATTTTTGATGGTCACTTTTTACCACATTTACAACAATATTTGTCAACTTAGAAATATTTTAAATAGTTAAATCTAAATATTAAATGTTACACCTAAATGTTAAATGTTAAATCTAAATGCTAAATCTAAATCTAAATGTTAAATCTAAATCTAAATGTTAAATCTAAATGTTAAATCTAAATCTAAATGTTAAATCTAAATCTTAATGTTAAATCTAAATATTAAATCTAAATCTAAATGTTAAATCTAAATATTAAATCTAAATGTTAAATCTAAATATTAAATCTAAATCTAAATGTTAAATCTAAATATTAAATCTAAATCTAAATGTTAAATCTAAATCTTAATGTTAAATCTAAATATTAAATCTAAATGTTAAATCTAAATGTTAAATCTAAATCTAAATGTTAAAACTAAATCTAAATGTTAAATCTAAATCTAAATGTTAAATCTAAATCTAATGTTTCAGGTGAAACTAAATATTTAACAAATATGCAAATTCAAAATGGCGGTAATCGGATTTAGATTCAACATTTAGATTTAGATTTAACATTTAGATTTAGATTTAGATTCAACATTTAGATTTAGATTTAACATTTAGATTTAGATTTAGATTTAACATTTAGATTTAGATTTAACATTTAGATTTAACATTTAGATTTAGATTTAACATTTAGATTTAACATTTAGATTTAGATTTAACATTTAGATTTAATATTTAGATTTAACATTTAGATTTAACATTTAGATTTAACATTTAGATTTAACATTTAGATTTAGATTTAACATTTAACATTTAGGTGTAACATTTAATATTAAGATTTAACTATTTAAAATATCTCTACGTTGACAAATATTGTTGTAAATGTGCTAAAAAGTGACCGTCAAAAATTCATACCAGTTTTTTAAACATTGTTTGAAGCTAAATGTGACAAAATGTTGCTGTTATTTTCAGCGTGAGCCGCTTTACAAACGGCGCCCCATAGTTTCAAAGCATTTTGTCCTTCATGTCAGTACGTCATCAATAGAACGAGGTCAGTTTCCTGTCAGAGATTTGTCGCTCGCGTCGCACATCCAGTGTAGACAACATCACTGATTATAACTAGTTCTATTGTCTTTTGTTGCGCCGCTTGCGTCTGGTGTAGACACATTGTTAGACCTAATTTTATGTGTTTGTTGATTTAGAACTACAGTCACCTCAGGTCTCCCCAGGCGATAAACCAAACCCCGCTCAAGTGAGAGTACTTCTCCTGTCGCACAATCCCAGTCCCGTCCAGGTTAATTGACACACGGTGAAATGATATCATTGACATGATGTGCAAATGAGTGGTAAAACCCTGATCACGCATTCCTTTTCTTTTTTTCGGGGGAGATGCCCCTTCTAGACGCTGCCTATGCCTAGCTATACAGTATCATCGAGGGCACTTTTTAAAGTGATTTCTTCCTCCTTTTTTTAAATGAACTTTTGTACCAATAAAATCTTTGCATTTTTATACTTTTTATTTGTTATACTTTACCCACGTTTCCTGCCTACCATTTATGAAAAGAGAGTTGAACCTGTGTGACCTAATAACACCTCTTTAGAATTAAATGAATACAACTTAAGGTGGCTAAACCAACAGTGTTTGTGGATCAAAGACTTTCTCAGGGACCGCTTTTTATTAAGGTTTATTGTTGTGATTGGTCGTAGTGTTATCCAATTGTGTTCTTCTTTTTTAATCTGAACCTTATAGCCAAGGCAAAGACCTTTCTTTCTTTTAATGACCTTGAGAAAGTAATTCACGCCTTTATTTTTTCACTACTCGATTATTGAAAACACAGGAGTTAGCCAGACAGTGTTGGCACGTCTGCAGGCAGTCCAAAATGCGGCCGCTAGGCTACCGTCAGGCACACGAAAGCGTGAGCACATTACACCGATTTTGTATTCACTGTAATGGTTGCCGATTCGTTTCCGTTCTGTTATTAAAAATGATAGCCAGCAAGAAGATTTGCGATCCAAATTGTCTGTGTGCTGATTTGCAGCGAAAAGGAGAAACAAAAACAGCTTATGCAGGAGGAAATGGTTGGGGAGACGAGGGGAGCAAAGGTGTGTGTTCTGCAAAGACAGTTGGGAGTAAATAAATAATTTTGTAACTGTATCTATTAAAATACTGATATCTGGTCTATAACTCCTCCCTGAACATTCCACTGTCCTGTATCTTGCTCTCTCATTGGCTGTAGGTCTTCGCCGATGAAGTTCTCAGTCAGAACACATTCACATAGCAGGATTTTGAACTGCGACAGCTCCAGATATTTAGCATGCCAAATATCTCACAGATATTTTCTCAGATCGAGTCTGATAATTCACACTGCTTGATTGTCACTCACGTGAACGAGCACAGATTTGCCTATGATTTTGGGCATTTGTCAGCGATCTCATAAATACTGTCTGCGAACGAAAATCGGGCCTAAAATCGTTCAGTGTGAACTCAGCATTAGGGGTTGACCGCGCCTTCTCAATCGCTGCCCTGAAACTGTGCAATTTGTTACCCGTTCACATCAGATTGGCTCAGACTATTTCAAGTTTTAAATCATTGTTAAAAACTCATCTATTAACTCAAGATTTTAATTCCTCTGGGTGTTGAGTCATATTTTTGAGACTGCCCTGCTCTCATAATTGAAGCTCTGAGACTGGCAAGAGCAGCTTCCAAATCCTCAGTTCTCATCCTGCTGGATCTGCTGCTGCCTTTGACACAGTAAACCACCAGATCCTCCTGTCAATCCTAAAGATGAAGGGCATCTCGGGAACCGCACTCCAATGGTTCAAGTCTTACCTCTCAGGTAGGGCCTTCAGGGTGTCGTGGAGGGGTGTGGTGTCTACGACCCAACATCTAGCTACTGGAGTGCCTCAGGGCTCAGTGCTTGGACCACTTCTCTTCTCCATCTACATGACATCCCTAGGATCTGTGATTCAGAAACATAGCTTTTCCTATCACTGCTACGCTGATGACACACAACTCTACCTCTCATTCCAGCCTGACGATCCGACGGTAGCTGATCGCATCTCAGCCTGACAGACAGACATTTCTGGCTGGATGAAAGAATCTTCTAATTTATATCTATTTATGAAAAAATAAAAAGTACATATACTGTGTTAGATTAAACTGGGAAGGGTCATAACACTTGCATGTTGTTGTCCTGTTGTTAGTTTCACTGCTTCTATTGTTCTCATTTTTAAGTCGCTTTGGATGAAAGCGTCTGCTAAATGAATAAATGTAAATGTACATTTTTCTGTTCTTGTTTCATGCCATTTTGTGTTGTCTTTGTATTTTTATATTACATTTATTATCTATGTACAGCACATTTGGGCAAAGGTAGTTGCAAAAAAAAATAGTTCTATATAAATACAATAAAGACATATAATATAAAGAAAGAAAAGTTAACACTGCTGCCCTGGTTAAAAAGGTCCAACAGAGACTGAGGAAGGCCCATATCTCTCTGCCAGACTGCATGGTAGAAAGCAGATATTGCATTACAGTCTGGTATGGAAACTGTTCAAGGGTTGAAAGAGCTGCACTGCAGAGATCATCAACTTCCACTGCCCCCCCTTGAGGACATTTACAGGCTTCGCTGTCACAGAAGAGCCTGTACCATCATTAAGGATAGTACTGACCCCTTTCATGATCCTTTGCACTACTACCATCTGGAGACATTTTAATCTCTTTTTTTTTTTCATTTCTCCATATTTTTATATATTATTGTTTTTTGTGTGTGTGGAATGTGGACAAATACAGTTTTTTTTTTTACAGTTGGTATCTTCCCGAAATAAGACTTTAGACTGCACCTGAATATGCATGCTTCCCTATAGTGGGTGAAAACAACAGTATGTCCAAAATCATATTTTCATAAACCAGTCGACAAAATGTCCCCGGATGTCCTACAGCTTCCGGCCAGATTCTGAAGTGTGCATGTGATGGATTCTTTACTATCCCATCTCTGTGTCCGAAATCACATAATGTCACAGATGCTACTACATTTGAGTACGTTCTGTAAGGTATAAATGTAATCTGGACTACATTCACCATGGTATCATTGTCACCAATTTGATGGTTTTAGTGTTGTGGACAATAATTATATTGTTTGCCAAGTAATAAAATGAAAAAAATAAAGAGATTGTTCATTTTATGTTTTGTGAGGTAAGTTGTAATAATGCTTTGTTTTAGTACATATACTTAAAACTATAATATTGTGTGTACTCTGTACCATTATTGGATGCTCATCTGTAGCAAACGAATATGGAAAATACCTCTAAAGAAAAAACTTTGCAATGGCTACTTGTCCTGAAAGTTACCTCGGTTATTGGAACCAAAAGTTAAGGTTTGAGTACATTGACCCGGGAAACTTGCTTGACCTGCATTCTGGGATATCCACCGGAGGCTGGACTCGAGCTAAAACACTGAATCAGACCTGTTTGAGTACATTGACCCGGGTCAATGTTTTAGCAGACTACATGTACTTGTCTAATCACTTTATGCTGTTAACAGAGCTGAACTTATTTTTCACCTGGATCGCTTCCTTAAAATAGAGTATTGCCTAAAGTAAACATTTAAACCGTTTAGCCACTTATTAAACTGAAGCCTTCGGAGAAGCAGCATGAAAACAAATAGGCATAAGCCATCTTTATTATCATTCACTTGCCTCTAGCAGAACAAAATACAATAGATCTGAAAAAAGGAGTTGAATCTGGACCTGACCCCAGTTCTAGAAGAGCCCTGGAGTGAAAACTGAACACAAGGAAAAGCATATGGACGTGCCAGTGTTTGCAGTCATGCATTACACACTGATTCTGCTCGATCACACGATGTGCTGCATCAGTTTAGACATGATGTACGCCGCTGGATTAGCACAGCAATAACAGACACAGTAAGTTCATGATTCCAGAGGAGGAGTTTGAGATGTTCAGAGTCTGGCCAGGCTCTTCTCCAGCGCGTCGATGCCAGCGATGTCTCCGTCTTCTGCTTTGCTCCCTCGAGCGCTGCACTCGATGAACTCCACGCGGCCCGGCAGCTGAGAGAACTCGAAGTCTTTGCCTCTCTTCCCCAGATACACCGAGCCCCCGACCGACCCGTCCTGAGAGGAGAGCGCAGCGGATCGCGTCATCCTCAGCGTGTTCCTGTGGAGGACACACAATCAGGCCACCAGCAACACCACATCTGACCCCGTCAACCCTGAACACAGACTAAATCTGTTAGCT
This sequence comes from Scardinius erythrophthalmus, assembly GCF_964197995.2. Taxonomy (NCBI): domain Eukaryota; kingdom Metazoa; phylum Chordata; class Actinopteri; order Cypriniformes; family Leuciscidae; genus Scardinius; species Scardinius erythrophthalmus. The sequence continues at coordinate 44,483,796 of NC_138227.1, forward strand.
CATGGAGCTTTCCCTCCACCGGCTATAATGATTCATTACAAAAGTGGACAAAACCAGAAGCGCTTGTGTGTCACTAATCAACACTGACTGAAAACAGGGGATTGCGTAGGTTCCTTACTAAAAGCGTACGTGCGCCGAAAATATTCAGATTTATAAAAGCGTGCTTCACCAGAACCTGCACAAAATTCCCTTCATAAATCCCAGTCAGCGGAAGACTGTGTGCACATGCGTCTCCACCCTGAAATAACCATATATGGAGCTTACAATGCCTTGTTTTACTATGCATATGCTCATTTGCATATCATTTGCATATGTATATTCATACACGCGATACCATGTTTAACAGTACAAGACATTTGGAAAATATGATACACGGTTGTGTCGTCACATTGCATTTCTTAAAAATTGTTGGTTGTTTTTGAATAAACCAATCAAAATAGTTTAAAATACATTTCAGAGAAGTTTTTCTCAATCTTTTCCACTGGCCAAATAGTATTATAATATTTCCTCAGACCATGAGTTCTGCTATTATCATGCGCTAAGCAATCCTCGCTGTAGTTAAAACACAGCATGCCACAGGAAAAGTGTTCAAAATATTTCTATTTATTACAATATAAAAAATGTAATATCTCGGTAATGATTTCATGTAATTTAAGTGCTTAACTCCATTAATGAGAATGGCATATTTTATTTTGTTTAAACTGTTAATGTGAACATGCACTGCATTTAAGATTATGACTCATAATGAGGATTTAAAGTGGTTTTCCTTCAATCCCTCAGCTCACCATCGGTGTCGCCGAACTGCTCTGTCACCTGACTGTTCGTACTCAATTTTCCATCAAGTTTGATTTTAGAAATCACAACTTATATGTTGGAAGTTGCGTACGCCTCTTTCAGGGCCTGTTTTGTGCAACGCAGCGGTTATAAACGAGGGCCCTGGTCTGGATGACTGGATTTCCACTCCAGGATCTTATGGTTCCTTGATCAGCCGCTCCGGGTTTTCCCGGACTGGACCGGCTCTACTATGAAGCAGTCCTGAGTTTGACGCATGTTGAAAGATTGATTGATCTCCAGTGGGAAAACGCCCCCTTGTCACGACCTGTCTGGTTTTACACACAGGAGTATTTTAGGGACAGATACCTATTAAAAAAAAAACAACTCACAATTTGCAGTTGTAATTGATAAGATGTTGAATTAGTGAAAATATAACTAGTGTGTGGAGAGAGTGGAGCTGAGCACGTGTTTTCTGTTCATCTCTATGAGAGCTGAGCGACAAACTCTTGAAGGGGATTGTGGGATTAATTGGGATCCAAGTCTAAAAGTTCATGGAAATGTCAAGTGAAAAAACACCTGGCGACACACAAAGCATCTCATGAGCGCTTCAACATTTGACAACTGACTGTGCTGGATTTAGTGTGTAAATCATATTGTTTACATATTACATACATTTCACTCGGATTTAAAGTCGATTTATCTGTAAAGTGTCCCAATTATGCCCCTTTAAAGGTTCTTAAAGTCCCCCTGTGGTGAAAATCCAGCTTTTCATGTTGTTTACATGTTGTTTACATGTCTATGTGGTGTTTTTAATCTGCTTTAAGACAAACCATGCGTAAATTTGCTAAGTATTTTCTCCTTAAAACTGCAAATCGCTGGTGTTTCTGACGTCACAAACTACCTTGTAACCAATCAGATCAACGTGTGATCGTCAACCAGTGGATCTCTGAGCTGAGTCAGAGAGTGAGTGGAGGTGGGGCTCATTTGCATATTCATAGAACCGCGCATACTAAATGAGGCAAGGGTGTCGAGTTACATTCAAGATATGTTAAGGCATGAAGAATTTTTTTGAAGGAAACCCGTTTAAATATGTCATTTTGATGATCAAAGATGAGTATGTTACTTGAATGATATTGTAGTTACATTTTTAAGTTGACTAGTTAAACAAAAAAAAAAAAAAAAAAAAAAAATTGATTGTTCTGATGATTTTTTTTTTTTTTTTTTGCTAAATCGACAGCCCTATTACACACTGCATGAAAGATCATATCTGATAAGGCATAATGGGGCACTTTAATTGAAAATAAAGCTGGCCTCTTTCTGACTGTAATCATGTATTAAAATCAACCATAGATCTCTCTCACACACACACACACTAGCGTCTGAAGCGCCACATTGGACATGTACTTTACAGGATACTTCACATTTATTTTCGTCTTACGGACCCTAACATTTCACACTATCATAACAGAGCCAGAAATAAGCAGATACTCACAGCTCCTTCTCCAGCTGCTGCTGGATTAATTTGGCTGATTTCGCCATAGAGATATCTGCAGAAAAAAAGAAAGAAAACAATCATGTACTCCACACTTCTGAAATCCATTCATACATTTCACACATTTTCATTATAAAATACAATAGGCATTATTTTCCCTCCACATAATGGTTGTTGACTGCACCAGTGACCTTGTTTGTTGCAGGCCACCACGAGCGCGGGGCTGTTTTTGGCCACGGTGCCGTCGGTGAGGATGGAGTAGAGGAACTCGGCCACGTCTCGGACGTCCTTCTGGAAGACGCTGCTGTCCACCACAAACACCACGGCTCTGAAACATCCATCAAAGGGCCTTCAGACACTGGGATAAAGCACTGCTACAGCTGATCACACACACCATTGAACAACCATTCACGCCGATCGAGAGATCGAGAGCCTCGAAAGGCCCTTTCACACAGTGGTGTGGGACTGAATGATGGGATGACTATGAGGAAATCACATGGTGGGTCAGCTGATTGTAAAGGCCAATATATATCCCTTCATCAAATGTGTCCACCATTTGCCCGAGGAAGACCCAGCAGGGTCGAAACCTTGCCTTATATTAAATATGGGAGTTTAAAGCAGTGTTGCGGACATTACATTTTTTTCACGTTAGTAAGTTCCTCTTGTCCTGCACCTGCCAGAAGGTGGGATGTGCACACAATTACTTTATTAAAAAATAATCAAGTAACTGTACACAAAATATTGATTCGACTTCATTTTAATATTTTATTAGCTCACCAAACGCAAAACTTCCACGAACAAAAACCATTCCTAGCGAGTGTATAGCGCTGCTGACTCCAGTGCGTTATCCGCTTTGAGCGGCTGTTATCTGGGAATAATGTACCGTTGGATGGAGCGATGTCACGTGTTTTTTAGGCCAAAACATTTTTTGTCACATACAGCAAACATCTCCTCACTCTCCGCTAGCTGCGGATTATGGCCGACACACGACCAAAGAGACGACGTTACGATGAACTAATTGCAAAGAAGTGGGACAAGGAGAAGGAACGTGCAAAGTCCCGAATTTACATCGGAAAAACCTTTGAAAGGTGGGAGAACTCCGCCGGTAGAAGGGATTAGCTACTATCCGACATTCAGTTGCTCTGTCTTTGCAGAACAGGTAAATCCATCTTTCTTTCTAAACTGACGTTCATGTTCGCCAAACCAACACAAGGATGTAATTAGCTAGATCTATGCAGTCAGCGTTAACTTTGGTGAATACAACATGTAAGTTATGTTTCTAGCAGCGATCAATCTCTATTGTAAATGATCAAGCAAATTCACAATAAGGCGACAATTTGTGTAAGTTAACGATTGTTTTCACCCACGGTTTGTTATGAATTTGAATGTTCATTTATAGGCTATTGACAACTTTGACTAAATTTGTTTACGACGCCGCTGTTGTTTATGCTCACTGGGAAACGCGAAGCGAATGTTATCATGCTATCATTGCGTCCTTGTATGGGAACTAAAGTTATAACCTCAGGTGGCGAGACGATTTTAAGATAATGTTTCTCTTTTTCTGCATTCTGTTCTGCAATATATAAAAGCATTTATCTAACTTGGCGACGTTACACATTGAATGAAGTATCAGTAAAACTTAACTTTGTTTGTAGTGACTACTTTGACTTTCCTTTATGCCGAAAGGGAGGGGAGGAGGGAGGAGACGGGATGAGGAGGAGGGAGGGTCTAGCAAGGTGTTGTCAAGCATTTTGTTTGACAACAATTCGAATGTCAACAATAAGTGATGTCTCCCGGCATCGCTTAGAGCACCTTTAAGTAACTGTACACAAAATATTGATTCGACTTAATTTTAATATTTTATTAGCTCACCAAACGCAAAACTTCCATGCACAAAACCCGTTCCTAGCGAGTGTATAGCGCTGCTGACTCAGTGACCCGGATGAGCCTGCGTTATCCGCTTTGAGCGGCTGTTATCTGGGAATAATGTACCGCTGGATGGAGCGATTGACCAATCAGAATCAAGTATTCCACAGAGCCGTGTAATAACAGGCCATAATGCTCATCTTCATCTTCATCACTCACCGAGCCACGGCCTTGTACTTCTCCACAATCTGAACTCTTAAACTTTCATGACCAGGAACATCTATAAGAGTCCAACTGCTGCCCTGCAATATCAAAAACACGGTTAAACTATTGTACTCATCTCAGCGGTAGTGTCCTATGAGTATGACATCACATGCGTATAAAGTTTTATACATTAGATCATAACTTACTCGGTCATTCTTGCTCTTGTATGTGGCACTGCTCTCTGTGATGGACGTCTGAGTTCTTGCAAACTTCCCTAGAAGCAACTGGAAAAACACAGAGAATCATTTCCAAGCTGACGTTCGTGTTGTGGACGGATGTATGATGTTCTGAGTGTTACTCACTCGAGTGAACAGAAGAGTTTTCCCGGAGTCACACAGTCCCAGCAGCAGCACGGCGTTCCTCGCTTTACTGGAGCCCCAAAAATTCCCAAAGAAAACTGAAATGATGAACACCCATCAGCTCAAGCCTGCACTGACGCGGGTCAGCTCTGGTGGCCTGTGTTTGCTTTTACACTACATGCTGGAAATGACTATCGTACGGAAGCTCGTTTCTGCCACAGAATAAAACATTTAAAAATATAATTGCGACTTTTTATCTCACAATTCTGAGTTTATTTCTCTGAATTGCAAGATATAGTCAGAATTGCTAGCCTGGGAAAACACAGACAACTTCCGGCAAATTTAGATTTGCTCTGCAAGTAGTCTAGCAAAGAGCTCATTCAAGCCCATTTCTAATCTGTCGAAATCGCAGCACCAATCAGAAACGTTGAGGCGGGCTTTACATGATGACGATCGCTCTGATTGGTTTCAGAGGCATTTGAGTGACGTCCGTTGATGAAGCGCAGCAGCTTTTAAATGCATTATTATATTCAAACTGCAAACACATGAGGACTGTCTCCATGAAAGACCCACTGGCAGATGAACGTGCTACTACATTTCTCTCACGGTAGGAAATTAAATTAGATTTAATAGAGGATTTTAACTGTGACAAGATGATTGACAGGGCAGTTTACGTGACAGGACGCATGCGACAGATCCGTCCGATAAAGATGACGAAGTAGTATGTCCCAAAGCTTGCCTACTTTTTTGCTACACATTCAAAAGTAAATACATTTTCTTCACAAAAAGACTACATACTTTTATGGCGTAGTGTAACTTAGGACGCAGCATATGGCTTTACACGATGACGATCGCTCTGATTGGTTTTAGGTCTATCCAATTGCGCCCAGAGGCATTTGAGCGACGTCTAAATGAGTTATTAAAGTCGGCATGAAACGGAAGTTGAGATTGTCATTTTTTCCTTGTTGTGACGTATATCCGAGTGAAATGGCTTCTAAAATTAGAAAAAAATGTAGGGCGGGGCTTGATTTCGTCCTTTGGGAATTGATTGGATCGTTGGAGGTTGGGCGTTGCATACAAAATGGAGGAAGATTTGAATGCCAGTTTACATTAAGACTCCCCACCGTTACCCTCCCATGAAGGATTTTTTATTTTATTTTATTATTCCCACGAACCAAGATGAGTCAAGTCAAGTCATCATCCGTATTAGACATTCTCTGTTATCAGTCAAGTTCACCCTCGAGAGCATCTCGATAGCCGCACCCTCATCGGCTCTGGCCGCACCCTTTCGCCATGGCACGTGACCGAAAGAGAAGAGAGGTCGTTTCGAGGGGGGAGGGAAGGGTAATGTATTTGATTAAAGATTATAAGGGTACATGAATTTTAAAAAAAATAATGAAGTGCACTTATAAATCATTTATAATAAACACTACAATATTACATATAAAAAGAAGATTTGTCAAATTTGATTTCATGCCGACTTTAATGAAGCTTTGCCAGACCATAACTCAGTTACTACTGAGAATGGTCTGGTTTTAACCAGGCTACAAAATTGCGTGATATAAAGTCGTAATTGCATGTATAGTTAAATTCTGACTTTATATCACGCAATTCAGACTTCAGGCTATATCTCGCAATTCTGACTTTATAATTCACACAATTGCATGTTATAAAGTCAGAGTTGCGAGATATAAACATGCAATTCTGAGAAAAAGTCAGAATTGCGAGTTTATTTCTCACAACTGCGAGTTTATATCTAAAAATTCGGACTTTCTAACACGCAATTGCGACTTTATATCACGCAACTCTGACTCACGCATTTCTGACTTTATAACACACAATTCTGACTTTATAACACAATTCTGAATTGCAGAATGAAAACTCGCAATTGTGAGATAAAAAGTCACAATCACCTTTTTTCTGTTTTATTCTGTGGCAGAAACAAGCTTCCACACTATTGTGATGTTCATCTGGCCTCATTCACCAACCGTTCTTACGAAAAAATGTGTTCTTAAACCCCACTTACACACTTTTTACGAAGATTCAGACATTCACTAATGTTTTCTTATCTTGGATTTGTTCTTAGCTAAGAACAGAATCTGCGCACACTCAAGAGCGCTCTTACACACATCTGAGTGATGACAGTTTGCTCCAAATAACTGGTTACTGCATTTTATTTAATTCTACAGTCGTTTACAGTGATAGTATTTTACTGTAATGTATTTCTGATCATTTGTAGGGAAACAAACTATCATAGTATGCAAAGAAACACTAACACTGCGATTTACATCAGCAATTAAGCTGATTAAATCAAATATCATGCCTCGTTTGGCATTTCCCTGTTGCAGTGGAGTTTCTATTTCAGAATTACTGAAGGGGTTTTCTCGTTTGGTGATGGGTGGACCACCACATTCTCCATCTTTTCTTGCACAGGGCCCTGAAGTGTCATGTCCTTATGGAAATTTGCGGGATTTTGTTTTCTTATGCTAATTAGGAACAACTGGCACGCGCTTTCAATTATGAAGACGTGGGATTCATCAATCCTAAGAACACGGGTGCGAACAATTCTGTTGTTTAAGAGCATGTCATGAATCCGACATAGACTTTTCTTAGGATGTTTATTAAGTACAAAGTTAAGAAAATTCTTATGAAGATATTGGTGGATGAGGCCCACTGTTAGTAATGTGACTGGCATTTAAAAGAAAGCCCCGCCCACTGAGAGCATCATCAGCACCATCATCATCATCAGCAGCATCACCTTCCACAGGATCCTCATGTTAGCAAGTCAAGTGCCTGTTTTGGTTTGTTTTCAGTGTGTTTCTTTCCTTAAGTGTGTTGTTTCATCAAGCTGTTCTGGTGTGTGATTAAGCTTCTCATGTAACCCCACACTGACTGAACATGATCAAACCATCTGGAAGACTCCATATTCACACACAATCTCACTGGTTTATGGTTAATTGAACTGTCCTAAATCCAATAAATGTGTGAAACATCTAATGTGTAATCAAAAAGACACAAGGGTGCGTAAGTAATAATAACAATGAATATGAATAATGTCTGACTTGGCTCTCCTGCTTCTTACCGACAGTGAGGATCACGAGCGCTAAAGCCACACAGATCCCGATGAGGAAAACCACCTCTTCCTTCTGGATCTCCTTGAGGAAGCTCTCCAGGAGCGGCTCCGCGGAGAAATCCTCTAAACCCTGATGAATCTCCTCGTCCATGATGTGTGTTTATGCACACATGGGAAGCGAACAGAAGACAGCGGAAGTGAATGACACGTGTACTAACTTAAGAAATAACTACTATGGCGACGGCTTTCCTCATGAATATTAATAAGTATACGCTAAAAAAAAAAGGCACTTTGCAAGTTTCTAACATTCAGCGCAAGAAAATTTATTTTTCTGAACTGGTTATTGGATAAAGCCCCCTTCGATGGCACAATGCTTGAATATGTATCTTTAGATTACTTAACCCGTGCTTCTTATCAAAGATGCCATGTTTCACAGGAGGTGGGATCCATATGGGGTTAAATATATCCTCTACTCTTAGAGGGTTTGTTTAATGAGGTTTAAATATGTATGGTATATTCAAGTGTATGGAAGGCATATTGTTAGTACAATCGTTTAATTTTCTTCTTTCTTTCACCTTTTTTTTCAGATTAATTTATTGGAGTGGTGTGCCATAATATATATATATATATATATATATATATATATATATATATATATATATATATATATATATATATATATATATATATATTATTATTATTATATAATATATATATATATATATATATATATATATATATATATATATATATATATATATATATATATATATATATATATATTTGTGCTCCGTTGTTCTCTTGTTCGATTTTAGGTTATGTTTGTTATGCTTTAAAATGAATAAACACAGTTTAAAAAAAAAAAAAAAAATATATATATATATATATATATATATATATATATATATATATATATATATATATATATATATAAAAATAAGCATACACTGCCGTGATTGGCCAATCTGCCCGTATTGTCTAATTAATATTAATGAGCTGATCCTTTACCATAGTAGCATTCGTTCACCAGCTGTTGGAGTAGCGTGAAATGTGTCCTAATAATTTGTCAATTACAAAATAGATAAATGATCACCTAATTGTGTACTTTTAATTGAATATCTATTAGTATTATTATTTTATTATTAGTATTATTTAGGTAGGAGATTGTGATTCATGACAAATGTTACTTTTCTCAGCGTTTAGCAGGACGAGCCAATCACAGTTGTTTGAGCCGCCGCGCGCGTCCCGCAGAAACAGCCGTGCGTGCGCGTGCGCGTGCCGCTTGTGCGTGCCGCGTGTCATCATGTTGTGATGTGTTGTGATGTGGTGAAGATGCCAAGATGGCGGCCAGCAGCGCAGCATCGTCGATGTGTCAGTTCTGGAAGCGCTTCGACTTGCAGCAGCTGCAGGTCAGTGGATCTCGAGCCCTGTTACACGTTCATCTTCATGTGTGATCGGCTGCTGATCTGTTATCGATCATCAGTCATCGATCAGCGGCTGGGATGTAAACACCATCCTCAAAAGTAGTACTCACTTATAGAAATATGAACAGATTTTCAACGTTCCTTTAATGCTGGACTTTTTTTTTTAATCAGTGAGACTCATTTGGTGTAAAGATGCTGTCTGTTCTGTTGTCACATCTCAGTATTTTACCAGGCCAGATTAATAACCAATAGTTCTTCCGACTGAGCTAAAAGTCAGTCACACACGGAACTATAATTTTGTCATATTTAAATTCAGTTTCACTCCTAACACTTTTGCAGTATATGTGTATGTGTGGTAGTTGGTCCACTTAGAATGATAAAAAAATAAAACTTTTATTCAAATTGTGCTTGGATTATATATGGTATGATATCATAGGCAGGTGTGTTGTGTGTTTTGAAGCTGCAGTGTTGGCAGAAACGTTACACATTACAAGTAACGTGAGTTATGTAATCAGATTACTTTTCCAGTTAACTAGTAAAGTAATACATTACTTTTAAATTTACAACAAAAATCAAGTAACAGAGGCTATTTTGTTATCCTATGTTGTGACTGACAGCTCTTCTGTCTCCATGTTGAGGGATATCTTGAGATGAATACATGATAGTTATTGTAGTTCTAGAATAAATGTGATAGGCATTTACTTATCTCACTTGCTCTAAAACAGATTCAGTATTACTCAGTATAAATAAAAACAGCAAACCTGCAATAATTAGCCTAAATATTAGAGCTGCAAGATTCTGGATAATATTATTTAAAATGTTTAATAAATCCAAAAATTAATAATGAATTATTTAAGAAAAAAATGGGTTTGAATGAATGATTCAATGGCTCGCGCTTAACGACTCCACTTATTTAATTTCTGGATGAATCAGCATTTTTGAACAAATCTCTTGAATGAATGATTCAATGACAAACATTTTTTAACAGTCACTTGTGTAACTATGTCATCAATACAATCGTTATTTGAAGCGCCAAGTTACTTTCTGGTCGCTGCCATAGACATCAGTGTTTATATCCGAACTATAAATGTTTATCTCAGTACTTCTATGTGATTTTTGTCAAACTCAAAAGCCTAATAGACATGGCTAAATCGCTGTCATGTCGGAATTAGATCGCATGGGTGTTCGAATCAAGACCGTGATCTTTTAACAATTAATCATACAGTTCTATTAATTATCTTAAAAACATATGTTTGACTTTATGGGCCCTATTTTAACGATCTGAAACGCAAGTGTCAAAGCACAAGTAACTTTGTGGGCGGGTCTTGGCGCTGTTGCTATTTTCCCAGAGGGATAAATGACTCTTGCGCCAGGCGCAAATCTAAAATGTGTTGGTCTGAAGTCGCTTCATTATTCATAGGTGTGGTTTGGGCGTAACGTGAAATAAACCAATCAGAGCGTCATCTCACATTCCCTTTAAGAGCAGACGCGCTTTTTCCTTGGTGTATTGCTATTGTAACGGCGGATTTGCCAGGCGCGCGCCAGGAGCGGTTCACAGCCAAGGAGAGCAACGCTCTCGTCAGGGACGTTGGGGATGGAGAAACCCACCCAAATTAGCTTCGGTTAAAAAGGCGTATGATAATTTGGGTAAATGTGTAAGCTAGATGTATGCTTTTATAATAAATTGTCTATCTATCTATCTATCTACCTATCTATCGTAATAATGTATGATTTGCAAAAATGAAAACTGCTGCTTCTGTGTAGATGAGAGAATCAAAGTGTATGCGCTTTGTGCACACGCTACATTGATTATGGCCAAGCATGCGCCCTTAAAATAGCATATGAATAACATGCGCAATGCGCCACTGACTTTAAACTATTTTTTCCTGGTTAGTGGTGCAATTGTTTTCTAAACCTGCAAAATAGCATGAAGGAACGTTTGCGCCAGAACACGCCTCCTTTTTTGCGCTGAACCGCCCAGGGAGCGCAAGTTCATTCCCTAGTTTAGCGACGTGCTTCTGTGGAGGGAAAAGCGCGCTTTGCGCAAGTGCAAAATAGGAATGATACATGCGTCGGTGTACAAAGTCAATTGTGCTGGGTGCAAGATAGAGCCCTATGTATTTAATCTCACTTTTTTAAACAATGTCTTTGCTGCTGACCTTGAATGATCCAGTTTTACCATATTAAATAAGCAAAAATGACTTTAGTTAAACATCACATTTGCATTTAATTTTTGTTTTTTATTGCTGAGATAAGAGTCCGAGCCCGTCTGCGGAGAGCCTGCCCACTCCCTATTAAGTCCTATTGTAGCGAATGTTGGTTGTAGTTCCACCAAAGTTCCACTGGGGGCGATCGCCCATGAGTGCAGAATGAATGGGAGTCAATGGGGCTAGAACAGCTAAATGTGTCTCTTTCACCCGATTGCCGTTGATAAATCTCAGATTATATTGTAGGTTTTGCAAGTTCAACATGGGTTATAGGTCGAAAGTTGAAAGAACAAGTACTTATGTCCTTTCGGTTTCTTACAGGTTGAGTTGTTGTTGCCCATAACACGCTAGCATTCTGCTAATGAACGCTGATTGGTTTTGTTACTGTGTATTTGCACTATATAGTCTTGCGTAATGTTCCATGTTAAAGAAACGCCATCTCATTCCAATGTACTTGTTATAGAGAGGAATGACAATAAACATGCACTGGACTTGATAGCAATACTAGAGCCAGCATACGAGACGTGTGTTTTTATAGATCAGTGAGTGTGAGAGCAGTGTTATCAGCGGATGTGACTGTAATCCCGTGTGTTTTGCTGTGTTTCAGCGAGAGCTGGACGGCAGCGCCACACTCCTGGCCAGCCGACAGGACGACAGCGAGCAGTCCAGGAAGAAGCTCATCGAGCAGAGCCGCGAGTTCAAGAAGAACACGCCAGAGGTGTGCATGTGACGCAGTCGTTCAGCTGTTAAAGGATTATTCACAGACCTTTCCCACGCCACGTTTAGCCGAACACTAGGATCCGCGCCAGCTGCTGTCCCTGTAGTCAATCATTGTATCCCTTAAAGCTCTTTGATCACCAAAATGACACGTTTAAACTTTTTTCCTTGAAAAAAAATGTCTTAATGCTAGAGGTCTACACGGAGCACCCGAGACCCGGGATCTGTAAATATCTTGAATGTAACTCGACACCGTTGCCTCATTTAGTATGCGTGGATCTATGAATATGCAAATGAGCCCCGCCTATTTTTTAACAGCAGATGGCACTGCGTGCTCTAGAAACACACACCACTTGAATCTTCCATAAAATAATCATTCATAAAGTTGGAAAAGGTTGAAGTGAATTTCAAGGGTGTTTGCAGTGGCTGTTTACATTAATCTTGCGTCATAGAAGCATTCTGAGGTGCGAGTACATTCTCAGACTCAACCGAACGCACATCTGTGGTTAAAAACCAGCCTTAGAGCGCCATCTGTTGATCATAGCGTGCACCTGTAGTTACTACTACAGTAGTTCAACTAGCGCTCATCTGTAAATGCAGTGGGCAATATAGAGGTCAGCAGAGGGATTGAGGACACACACACACACACACACACACACACACACACCTAGGCCTAGTGCTCGCTCAACAGGAATATGGACATCTTGGGCTATTTGTGTGACGTAAAAGCAAACGTGAGTGTTTGTGTGTGAAATGCAGGCCTATCTCTTGTTGAAGTGTTTGGTACTGAAGCTTCTTCTTCGTGTGTGTGTGTGTGTGTGTGTGCCGCAGGATCTGAGGAAGCTGGTGTCTCCGCTGCTGAAGAGCTTCCAGGCCGAGGTGAGCGTCGTCACGTCATGAGTGTGTGTGTGCGATGCTGTCGGTGTGTGTGTTAGACTCGTGTGTTCCCTCTCTCTGTCTCCTCTAGGTCGATGCGCTGAGTAAGAGGAGTAAGGAGTCGGAGACGGCCTTCCTGAACGTCTACAAGCGGCTGATCGATGTGCCGGGTACGTCTGGTCAAAACACCTCAATCTCAGATATGCCCCATAATGCATCACAGTTAAAGTACTTTTAGTAGTAGCACAGTAGTTGCTGTTTATCACCAGGAAAGACATTTCAGAGTCAGAGTCCCGGTGTGTGTCAGGCTGCTTCATGGGCAGAAGAGTGAAGGCCCACAGTGTGGATTAAATCCTGCTTCTCTGCTCATCATGAGAGTGTTTTAGTGACACAACAAACTGTGTCTGACATGTTATTCAACACACACTCTTTTCTCTCTGGGCCGCCCTATCGTAGGAGGAAAAAAATAAAAAATGTGTGTGTGTGTGTGTGTGTCTGTGTCTCTTGCTCTCTCTTTGTGTGTGTGTGTGTGTGTGTGTGTGTGTGTGTATGTGTATGTGTCTGTGTCTCTTGCTCTCTCTTTGTGTGTGTGTGTGTGTGTGTGTGTGTATGTGTCTGTGTCTCTTGCTCTCTCTTTGTGTGTGTGTGTGTGTGTGTGTGTGTGTGTGTGTCTGTGTCTCTTGCTCTCTCTTTGTGTTTGTGTGTGTGTGTGTCTGTGTCTATGTGTGTCTCTCTCTCTCTCTCTCTCTCTCTCTCTCTCTCTCTCTCTCTCTCTCTCTCTCTCTCTCTCTCTCTCTCTCTCTCTCTCTCTCTGTGTGTGTGTGTAGACCCGGTGCCGGTGTTGGAGCTGTCTCAGCAGCTGCATCTGAAGGTTCAGAGGATGCATGACATCGACACGGAGAACCAGAAGCTGCGCGAGACACTCGAGGAATACAACAAAGAGTTCGCTGAGGTCAAGAACCAGGGTGAGACACACACACACACACACACACGGCCTGTCGTCGGCTCTGCCACTGACGGCTCGTGTTCGAGTATCGCTGTCAGGCCTGATACTGCACTCATTACAGTGTGAAAACATGAGAGGAGGGACAGTTCACCCAAACATGAAGATCATTCACTCCCTCTCATGCTGTGCCAAACCTGTGTGAGTTTCTGAACACATAGGAAGATATTTTGAAGTATTGAAGTATTTTTTCATACTGTGGAAGTCACGGTCATCAACTGTTGGATTTCTGACATTCTTCAAAATATCTTCCTTTGTGTTCAGAAACTCACACAGGTTTGGCACAACATGAGAGTGAGTGAATTATTTTAACTGTCACTTGATTTCTGTATAACGAGTGCTTCCCTAAATGATTAAAGGGCCCATAACACACACACAGTTTCTGCCGATCTCACGTTAATCTTGAGTACCTATAGAGTAGTGTCGCATCCTTCAAATCTCTGAAGACTCTTTAGTTTGATCAGATTTATAAAAAAGACAGATACGCTGTACCGGTTCTTTCTGTAAACAGGCGACACAGAAACAAACACACTTGCACACACTCGGTTTCTGCTAAACGAACTGTTCCTCAGCGCTGGGCTCTATTCAAGATCACCACCAGCAACAGAACTTAACACAATAATATAATTACAATATTATATATAATACAATATTTTTTCACAGTCTATGTGTCGAACTCATTCTAGAAAAAAACATGTTTGAGTGTGTGTGTCACAGCTTCACAGTGATGTGTGTGTGTCCTGAGAGCTGAGGAGTGTGGTTGATATTTGCCGTGTGTGTGTGTATGTGTGTGTGTGTGTGTGTGTGTGTGTGTGTGTGTGTGTGCAGAGGTCACCATTAAGACTCTGAAGGAGAAGATCAGGGAATACGAGCAGAGCGTGAGGAACCAGGCGGAGAATCTGGCCCTGGAGAAACAGCAGCAGATTCATAAAGACTACGCCGAGAAAGAGAGGTCAGTGTGTGTGTGTGTGTGTGTGTGTACATCACACCTTGCTTTACTGTCATCAGAGCAGGAAAACACACATTTCATTGCAGAAAATGATCTGGTATTTTCTTCCACTCCAGATTGTGTGTGTATCAGTGTGTGTTTAACTCCAGTCCTGATCCCGTCAGTCTCTAGTCATCCTGAAGACTGTGTGTGTGTGTGTTCAGCTGTGTGTTCAGCTGTGTGTGTGTGTGTGTGTTCAGCATTGGAGATTTGAAGATCCCGGATTTAAACATTACTAGCATCATCTAATCAGAGTCTGTTTATGGATCCTGTCATGTTTGTGTCCAACAGGAAGTTCCAGGAGTCACATGAGTCTCTGGTGTGTAAACTACAGGAAACTGAACTCAAAGCCCAGAGCCTGCAGACAGGTGTGTGTGTGTGTGTGTGTGTGTGTGTGTGTGAGGGTGCTGGAGAGTATTAATATGAAATATTCTGCATTATTAAATAGATCATGGTGTATTGTGGTGTCTCTGCAGCTCTTGAACGAACTCAGACGGAGCTTTTCTACCTGAAGACTAAATATGACGAAGAGTCGGCTGCTAAGTGAGTGTGTGTTAAACTACTTCATACGCATCATTCACATTCATCTCTTCATCAAGCGAACTACTACAAGTACAACACAGTTCAGAAGTTCAGGGTCAGGGGGTTTAGAAAGGAATTAATACTTTTATTCATCAAGGACGCATTCAATTCAAAGAAAGTGACGATACAGATTTATATAAACGTACTATAAACATTATTATGACTGTCGCTAGCGTAGCGGTCTCATAGGGATTGTCAAAGTTTTTTTTTTTTTTTTTTTTTTTTGTCACCTTACTGAATTTTCCGTCAACGATACCAGGGACACCGAAGCACCGGGGAACATGAAATTTGGTGGGCATGTAGCCCCACTAGACTTCTGAGGAAAAATTTCGTTTGGTCCCCGGGGGCCACTCCCCCCCCGCGCTGGGCCCCCCCAAACCCAAAAAAATGCAGTTTTTCCTAAATAACTACCTGAACCGTGGCACCGAGGATGAAGAAATTTGTATGGTATGTTGCTCTTAAGGGCCCACATCAACCTAGCCCATAATCACTCATTTGTGATTTGCGCCCCTCTCATAAAAAATGAAAATGCAATATTATTCTGCTTTAATCGCCCCTATCTTCAGTGGAGATGTTCAGAACTGCACCATATTTCATGTGTATGATTAACTTGACATCCTCTGGGGGTATGCTAAGTTTCGTAGAATTTCATCCAT
This sequence comes from Scardinius erythrophthalmus, assembly GCF_964197995.2. Lineage (NCBI taxonomy): Eukaryota > Metazoa > Chordata > Actinopteri > Cypriniformes > Leuciscidae > Scardinius > Scardinius erythrophthalmus. The sequence goes on from NC_138227.1 coordinate 44,500,017, forward strand.
GGGGGGGGTATAAAATAAATTCATTTATGTGCACATTTAGTGACTGTACACTCATCGGCCTGTAGATGGTGCTGTTGAGCGAAGGGTTGCTGGTTTAGGATGATACTGTCACACACACACATGCAGGAATACAAACAAACGCAAGCATGCACACACACTGACATCCACACGCACAGACACACACCCATACACACACAGACAAATCCACATGCACAGACACACACACACAAACACACACGCGCACACATGTACGCACACATACATACACACACACACACAGACACACACATACACAAACACACACACATACACACAAACACACACACACACACACACACACACACGCACACAGACAGACAGACAGACATGCACATACTACTACTTTTTTTAGGTATATACATAAACACGCAATACAGCCAAATTGCTCCACGTCATTTATTTTTGTGGAAAGCCAGTGCAGGCCTGAGCAGCGGTCATATTTTGTACCGCGATGCGGTAGATCTAGTTTATAATGTAAATAAATGCTGTTCTATTGAGAAAATAAAATGTATCAGGGTTTACGCACAAATATTCGCAGCACGACTATTTTCAGCATTAATGATTATCAGAAATGTTTCTTGAGCAGCAAAGCAGCAGATTAGTAGAAAACAGAGAGAAATAAAGAGGAATGAGTCTTCTGTTGTCTGGTGTGCTCATAATCCAGACACAGATATCATAAGAGGTGTGTTATAACCCTGCAGCTGTAGATTAATAACAGAATTTACCGTTGTGTTCACTCTTCCACTCAGATCTCATGAATGTGTTTCCCGCCGGAGAAATGATCTTGCTCATAGTGACATTAATTCAATTCACCTTTATTTGTATAGCGCTTTTCACAATACACATCGTTTCAAAGCAGCTTTACAGCAAATGCATGAGTCCACATTACAATTCAGAGTGATCTGATATCAGAGCTAACTAAGTTATGTATTTCAGTTAGCGAATAATGTAGTAATTTAAACAATGTAATAATTTAAGGCAGAAACAGTGAGTCGTTGAAGTAATGAATACTTGTTTGTTAAACATTAGACCATCAGATGTTTTCAGAGTGTGTGTACAGTAAAGCACATCTGGACATGTGTGTGTTATGACGGATGTGTGTGTTTCTCAGGGCTGATGAGATTGACATGGTGATGACGGATGTGGAGCGAGCCAATCAGGTGCAGTCATGAGTTCGACACGCATAAGATCCTCTCTAAAGCCTGGCTCACACTACAGGAGTTTTAGGCCGATTAAACCCCGATTTCCCCCTCCTGAGCATCGGTTCTAATGTTCGGCGCAGATTATCTGGGAATGTGAGGTGTTCACGGATCGAATCTTGCACCTCCTGATCCGCTCTCACACAAATCGGGCTCGCCCCGATCATATCAAACATGTTTGATATTTAGGATTTTAAATCGGGATGAGCAAGACTGTGATTACGTCAGTACTGTCACAATAGGCAATAAGAATCAAGTCTACGAGGAAAACTCCTGTAGTGTGAGCCAGTCTTAAGAGCGGCTGAGAGTCTGGTGGAGTTGTTAACAGGGGCCAGTTTCACAAAGCTATTTTAGACCGGTCTGTAGTCTTTGACAAGTCTAAAATGTGCTCATAACTAGTCTAATGCAAGTTAGACTGTTTCACAAAAATAAAGACTGGCTTAATTTAGACCTAACAAATCAGACACCTCTCACCCCCAGGCTAACTTAGGTCTAAGACTCTATGTTACCTTGGCAACCAGCTGTAACAATCAGTTACATTACAAACAGCCAAAAGACAAGGGAAATGGCTCATAATTTAAACATTTCTTCTTGTTACTACATTCTCCGCTAAATTTCCCAAGTAAAATGTCCTTGTAACTGTTATATTCCTCCAACAAACACATATTTTCCACTGGGGTAAACTGCACTGAGCGGTTGAATGTGCTTACTCGATCCGCCATGTTTTTTGTTTTGAAAAGTGTCTTATTTTACCCAGAATGCTTTGCAGTGTAGTCCTACTTAAGATAGTCAGAGTCTTTAGTGCTTTGTGCAGCGGTCTGATTTAGATGTCTATCTGAAGTCTGACTATCTACTATATCTAAGCCATAGTCAAAGTCTATCTTTGTGAAACCGGCCCCTGTTCTGATGGTGTTTTCCTGCAGAGAGCAGATGATAACACACACACACATGAGTTTGACAGACATGCGTGTGTTCTAGTGAAGCTGCTCTCTGAGAGAGAGTTGTTAACTGTTCTTCTGGTGTGTTCCTGCAGAGAGCAGACGCTGCTGAGAGAGAAGCTGAAGCTCTGAGAGAGCAGATCAGATCAACACAAGCGCCGGCACGCACGGACAACACGCCGTACACGGTACCAGCTCACAATATAACACTCTCAATACACTCTCTACATGCTTTCTTCACATTAACTGCTACCACATAAACTAAAGCACTGATATAACCATCAGATAAACACTGCCAGTAACATAAAAGCATAGCTCTGAGTCAAACAAACCTTCCTTCTGTTGGTGTTATTTCAGCCTGAAAAGCCGCTTTGTGTTCTCCAAACTCCCCCAAAAACAGCACTGTAGTGTAAAGGTCCTTGCACAGTCCGAAATGTTCGTATTCGTCATTCGGTGGCTCTGAATGGTCAAAACCCCTCTCTAAATGCTTGCTACGGATGCGAAAAACGCAGAAAATCGAACTCGATCCGAATGTTTTTATGACGGACGAAAGTTTCGGAGGCAGTGTGTAAACGTGATCGACACAACGTGAGGTCGTATTTATGTTTTAACGTGCGAAAATTTCATACCAGAAAGGACCTTAAGAGATACAGTATGACCTACATATTATATCAAGATATGATCACGATAGCGGTATACATCAGGATATAGCTATTCTTGATGAAAATAACATTGTTACGACACCATGCTTTCAGATGCCATTGAAATGTCACATTTCTTGATAACAGTAAAAACTCACACTTGTCTAACTAATACAAGTAAAAGGATCTCAAGCTTATTGAAGACAGTCTGAATAAAACTGAAAGAAACTGAATAAAGTGATGAATGTAAACACCCTACATATTCTTCACTGTATAAATTAAACATACATTGATTCTTATTAAAGTTATTCAGTCAACAGAAGTGAGTCATTTTCTCTTTGTTTTTTCTCGTTTGATTAACATTAATGACTCAGCAGCAGGAATGAAAGGCTACTGTCACTTTAAGAGCGAATGCACTGATCTCATACACTGTTACACATCTGATGTCTTTCCCATCTGTTTACATTCACCTGTGACATAACTGACTGCGTTTAAGTGAATGCTCTTTAAGACGGGTATTTTAGAATATTTTTGTGCATATTTCTTTTAAGCTTAGGCCATCTCGATATGCCCAGGGGTGTGGTAGAACAGTTTTAGATTATTTTTTTACGTCCATTGCTATACTTATCACTGTGAATCAGACTCAATTGTGCATTTAAATACGGTTGTCAATCCAGAAAGTTTGCAATGTGTAGTTAGCAGCATGAAAAGTATGCATTATTATACACCTTATTTTTCAGAGGAAGCACAGGCGCGTAATTTACGCACCATTTGTAATTTTAATGTGTCATTCGCTTCCAGTTAGTTTTAGCTGTACAAAAAAGCTCTTTATTCTGCTTGATATTGCAAACTGGAATTTCTTACTATATTATTTTAATGTAGTGTCTTAATTATAAACACACTGGTTTGTAGCACAAACAGTTTTAGCATTTACTGCACTTTGATATTCTTATCGTTATTTCCCTATAGCGACGGATAAATCGGAAGTCTCGCACATTCACAGAAAACACCTTACTTCCGCGTTGAAAAATAAGCTGGATAAAGCGAGCAAAGATCGCTGCTATTATAATCACTGAAGCTGTCAATCACAAGATACACAGCGCTGTACTCTCACGAATCTCCTGTTATAATCAATGAGGCTGTGCTATGAAGCTCTTATTGACATTGTGTTTATACTTTGTGGGTTATAATGAAGGGATTGGCGAGCATGCAGAACTCAAACTCAGCGGTGTTGACTGGATCATCTGATTGGCCACTGCGTTCATGCCCTCAAGAGATATGACTGAACGGCTGCAAAGCTCAACACTGCAGAAACATGTTGCAAATATAAACATGTGATGCTCTTCACGGTGCGCTTACACTGCAGATGATCTTCACAGTAACTGATCAGATGCAAAGATTAATATTGGCAGCTGGCAAAATATCTTCAATGCAGGAAAACCCCTGTTGTTTAATAAATGCTAATGTCAGTGTTGGTCAGCGTTCACCTCATTCATCGCAGCGCATTCACAGGAAACCTCTGTTCCCCACGTCTACAGGTGTGTGTGTGTGTGTGTGTGTGTGTGTTCATACGATGCTCAGTGTTGTTGTGTGTGTCCAGCAGGACGAGTGTGCGGAGCTGGTGCCGCGCTCCAGCGTGGAGGCGGAGCTCAGTGCGAAGGAGCGAGAGATGCTGCAGCTGGTGGAGGACGTTCAGAGACTGCAGGCCAGCCTGTCCTCGCTCAGAGAGAGATCCGACACACACACCAGCCGACTGCAGCAGCAGCTCCAGGACAAGACCACCGCGCTCCAGGTGCGCAACACACACTCATGTGCACTGCTGCGTTATAGGCACAGTTCACCCAAAAATGAAAATAAATGTACTCGCCCTCATGTGCTTCCAAACCTGTATGAGTTTCTTTCTTCTGCTGAACAAAAAAGAAGATATTTTGAAGAATGTCAGTAACCAAACAGTTGATGGGGCTCTGTGATAGAGTGACCTGTCCCTGTTGGTTAGAGCAGCCCTTACACACACACACACACACACACACACACCCCCCATCTTACCTTGTTCCTCCATTCCCTGCTAGGGCGATGTGGGTGCACACACACACACACAAACATATCCACTCCATTTCCATCCCTGACAGAAATCCATGCTGCGCACAACACACACATATCTAAGTTGTCTTTTGTTTCTCTTGATTTTCGTTTTGTTTGTTGCAGTTTAGTTCAAATCTAGATTAAAGACACATCTCTTTGGCCTAGCATACACATAACACATAATAGACTTCAATAATTCAATGTTAGGCTGCATAGATTAGGTCAGCCGGAACCGGGAACACTTCCCATAAATCCTGATGTACTCGTTACATCATAAGTAATAATAAATTAATAATAATGAATAATTAGAGTTTTTGGGCGAACTGTCCCTTTAAGGGCCGCTCACTGTACTACACACACAGAGGCATCACAGTTTCAGTTCTGAACTGCAAATTCACATCATATGAAGCAGATCTGCACAGGTCAGTGTATGGCAGGGGTAATGCTGGGCATTTGCATTGGCTAACACTCACAAATCATCATCAACAAGAACAATTAAAAACGGCATTTTAGGTCAGAAATGTGGCCTCGTAACGTGTGTGTGTGTGTGTGTGTGTGTGTGTGTGTGTGTGTGTGTGATTGAGCTCCAGTGCTGTACATCTGTCTTCATCACGGTCTCTTCATCTCTTCCAGCACCTGGAGCAGAAGCTGCAGACGCAGGCAGACTATGAGGAGGTGAAGAAAGAGCTCAGGTGAGAGTCCACGCTTGGCCGTGGCAAACATTATTGGCCATTTTAATCAGTTTATCTACTCGAGTTATTGACGGGTGAACCACAATTAAAGAAATATCTGCACTTTTGGAAATTGTTTCTTTAATTGTTGGTTAAAATGTTGTTTTCAGCATCTCAGTAGGGCCTGCTACAAAAACTACAAAAGAGCATCATGTTTTATCAGTGTGTGTGTGTGTGTGTGTGTGTGTGTGTGTGTGTGTGTGTGTGTGTGTGCGTGCTTGTGTGTATTATTTGGTGTTAATATAAACTGTATATAATTGGCACAGTTGTAAGTCATGAGTTGTTTCTTTAAAGATCATGCCCATTCTGAGTGCTCGCGTCCATGAACATGTTGTATGTTGTGTTTAATCATGGCTGAAGTAAGGCTGTCAGAAAGACTAGACTCGATTGGCTCCTGGTTGCCTCTTACTGATCGGCTCTGATTGTTATTGACAGCATCCTGAAGTCGATGGAGTTCGGGCCGTGTGACAGCGCCACAGTGCAGGTAAACATCAGTCTCTAGTGTGTTTTAGTGTGTTGCTGGAGGTGTTGATGTGCTGGTCTCTCGCAGGACTCCTGTAAGCCGTTGGAGGTGCTGCTGCTGGAGAAGAACCGCGGCCTTCAGTCGGAGAACGCGTCTCTGCGCATCGCTAACACTGAGCTGAGCAGTGAGTCTGGGGGGTATTTAAAGTGGGGAAAGGGGCAGAATAGAGGGAATGCATTAACATCACTTTCCTGTGGGAACACACTCCCTCAGCTGGACTGAATGGCAGAAGAGCGAGATGGTCCTCACTGCAGAACATGAAATCCAGGGGGAGGAGTTAGATCCAGATCCAACTCCTCCCACCTTACATATACCTAAACCTACCCATCTCCACCCCTTAGATCTGGATCCAACTCCGCCCCCTGGATCTCATGTACTGCAGTGAGGTGCTACTGAGAAGAGCTGCTGAGTGACTGGATTTAATAGGTTTTTAATAGGATTTAATAGGCGATTATCAGTTTAAACTAAAGGTTGGACTCAAGTGTTCCTTAAACTTACCAAAGATCCAGTGATCCAGTGATATTGACATGCAGCCAGGAATCGTGTTTCCTGATATTTATATCAGCCTGATTTCGACGCTGGGGAAAAACATAAAGCACATTTGCCTGTGAACGCTTTACATAAATACAATATAGGTCTAAATCCATGTTTTACTCATATCAATGTTATATATATATATATATATATATATATATATATATATATATCATCAAATCGTCCAGCCTTATAACTTGTATAGTTTTTTATCAGTGTCTATTTAAAAACATCCAACTATACAGAGTATATGATGGTAAAAATTTAATTGATGAGTTGTCAATACAATATAACAATACAATATATAGGGTATAATTTTACCCCTAAATTCAGCATATTGACACAATGATAACTGCAAATCCCCCTTTCTCTGCCTGGATCCAGTTGTTCCTGTGAATTGCAGCGATCCATTCGCTTCTCTGTTCTTTAACTTTCTGCAGTCTGTAAAAATATACCTCAGATTTCTTGTCAAATCTGTTTGTACAGTCAATCTCAAAGCTCTTTCCCGTTTTAGATGTGTTTTTCACGGCATGAAAACCAATGTGACTGATGAAGAGTAAAGGTCCTAGAACAGAGCCCTGGGGAACACCGTGCGATATTGATATGGCGTTTGTGGACCAGAATAAGACCAGTTCCAGGGTTACCAAGAGCAGAGAAAGGGGAAATGAAAATACTAGGAGAAATGGTGTCAAATAGAGAGGAAAAGTCTATGAGAATTAGGATACAGATGAAGCCAGAGTCAACAGCCGTAAGAAGAAGGCAAAGTCAGTGAAAGTACCAAGACTGTAGAGGGGAAGAAGTTATATACACTACATTTATGTTATTTAGGAAGAAGTGTAAAAACGACTCCCAGAGCTCTGCTGGGTTTTTCAGGGACAGGAGGGTTGGTGAGGTTACTGACAGTGGAAAGCAATGTTGTGGGTCAAGAGGAAGCATTACTAACAGGAGTAGAGTAGTGAACTGAGCGTGCTGATTTGTATGACTGGAAATGGTTCATGTAAACAGATAAGTGCACAGTTAAGCCGGTTTTCCTATAGAGATGGCCAGCTGTGTTCAGAAGTGCAGGAGTAAACCAGGGAGTCGAGTGTGTGGAGAGGACAAGTCTAGTTTTAAGGGGGGTGTGGATGTCAAGGGCAGTGGAAACAGGGTTATCAAGGGAGCGGGTGTGTTCTGTAATGTCTTAAGCTCTGTTTTAATGTGCACTTTGGGATATCGCATCAAAAACTGCTGGATGGAAACGGCAAGTTGCGCATAATTTAAAAAAAAATGCACATAAAAAATGTATGCGCTTGTTTGAGTTGGATACATGTGACAAAGCGTGCATAAACTACGATGGAAACGTCTTTACTGAATTAATTCCTCAATGTGCACTAAAAACAAACATGTGACTTTGTGCGATGAGACGCAAGTAATCTATTATATATACAGTGGCTTCTCTTAGTTTTCTTAGTGATATTTAGCGCCAGTTTATCAGGAAGTATTAATTCGCTTCTCTTTGACTCACTGGATGGAAACGCTGGTTTATTCGCAAATGTTTTATGCGGTATTCCCATTTTGTTAAATTCGCAACTTTGGATGGAAACATAGCTAGTGAGATGAGTTTGCACAGATGCAGAAATCAATAACAGATCAGTAAATTTAAGATTATGATAGCCATGGTGGATTTACAGTTTAGCTCAGTGAACGGTTGATCAGACAGATACATACATGACATAATCCAGTAGAGCAAACTTTGAACAGTGTAATGTGTGGGAAAGTCAACGTGCTGTACGAGACTGGAGCTTTCAGACGCTGACGGAAGCTCGTGGGTTTCTGCACAGTCGGTATATTAAGGTGTGTGTTGAAAGCAGCTCGCGATAGTACAGAAGGAGACATGGCACAGGCCAGGGTTAGTGGGGTTCAGAGTTAGACAGTGGTTTTGGTGGAGAACCACAAGCATAATATTCAAAGGTTAGAATCTTGTGAAGGTGGATCTTCTTGAGACGGTACACACACTGATGTGTGTGTGTGTGTGTGTTCAGGCCGGTACGCGTCTCTACAGCTGGAGTTCTCTGCAGCGGTGAAGACCAGTGCTGATCAGAAAGAGCTGATCCTCAAACTGGAGCAGGACCTCAGCACCATCCAGACCATGTCACGGCCCGACGCCGAGGTCAGACAGCAGACCATCTACACATTCACACACATCCTGTCCTGGGAATCCTCACATAGACTCATGATATAACTTCTGGGGATAATGAAATAATTATATTATAAATTTGAATTATCTTTATAGTAAAGTAACTAGCAGATGATGTCTCTCTCTCTCTCTCTCTCTCTCTCTCTCTCTCTCTCTCTCTCTCTCTCTCTCTCTCTCTCTCTCTCTCTCTCTCTCTCTCTCTCTCTCTCTCTCTCTCTCTCTCTCTCTCTCTGTCTGTTCACTTGTTTCACTTCATAGCTTTTAGCACCGGGAGTGTGGAAAAAACATGAGCGTAGGTTCAGGAAATACGTGCTGCATTATTTATGACATGCTAAACAGTCCATATTAATTGCAGAAATTAACATTATTTTTCAGTGCTCTAAAAACACCGGTGAAATAAATGATTTATGGCAGTAAATGTGGAAATGGAATAAAAAACACTACCGTTCAAAAGTTTGGGTGTCACAAAACTTTCTGTTCATCAAAGAATCCTGAAAAATAAAATGTAAGACAGTTTCCACAAAAAAACTGAAGCAGAACAACTGTTTTCAACATTGATAATAATCATAAATGTTTCTTGAGCAGCAAATCATCATATTGTGATGATCATGTGACACTGAAGACTGTGGTAATGATGCTGGAAATTCAGCTTTGATCACAGGAATAAATTACACTTTACTGTATATTCACACAGAAAATGGATATATTAAACTAGTATTTCACTGTGTTTACTGTATTTTTGCTCAAATAAATGCAGCCTTGGTGAGCAGAAGAGACCAATCTTACAGACCCTAAACTTTAGAGCGGTTGAGCGTGGCTATATAGTCAATAGTAAGTCTCGATCAGTGAGCAGGTGTTTTCTGGAGAATGTTGTCTAACACTGAAGTGTGTGTGTGTGTGTGTGTGTGTGTGTGTGTGTGTGTGTTCTAGGGTGCAGACAGCAGCGCAGTGATCGTCCCAGAGCCCATTAAAGAGGCCACAGCTCTGTTCTCAGGTAAATATGCATTACACACAATACAATACAGACTGAGTTACACTTCTATTGCTCTCCTCGTTGCGTCTGCTAAATGATTGAATGTAAATGACTGTTGGCTAGGGCTGTCAAATAAAAATTCGAATTTCGAATATTCGTTGAATAAAAAATAAAAAACGGCACATTCAAATGCAAAAACCGTGTGTTTTCTCAGATTACTGAAGCACTTACACAGTTTTATGCACTATTGTAACCTAATTATCCTTGCATACACATTAAGGAAATTATAATTTATTTAAGAACAGTAGTTTCAAAAGTTAATGCTCTTCATAAAGTGAATGTCATTTAATTTCAATAAAAGATGCGATGCTTGATTTGCTTATTGCGCTCACATGCACCCTCTTGTGGGCATAGGAGACAATACAGTACATTTTTCCTCTAACAGTTAGCATTGCTTTTAGAATTCAAATTTTGCAGATATTTAAGAAAGAAATGCGAATTTAGCTTTTCAGCCATTTTGACTGCCCTACTATTAGATAAGCAGATCCCTCAGTAGTCGTGTGTGTGTGTGTTGAGGTGCTGGCGGCTCTCCTCAGGCGGATCTTCCTCAGGGTCAGATGGACTCTCTGCTATCTATCATCTCCAGTCAGAGGGAGAGGTTTCGCCTGCGCAACCAGGAGCTGGAGGCCGTGAGTGCGCATCACATGACTGTACCATCACATGACTGTACACATCACATGACTGCACCATCACATGGCTGTACCATCACATGGCTGTACCATCACATGACTGTACCATCACATGGCTGTACCATCACATGACTGTACCATCACATGACTGTACCATCACATGGCTGTACCATCACATGACTGCACCATCACATGACTGTACCATCACATGGCTGTACCATCACATCACATGACTGCACCATCACATGACTGCACCATCACATGACTGTACACATCACATGACTGTGTCATCACATGACTGTACCATCACATGACTGTGTCATCACATGACTGTACCATCACATGGCTGTACCATCACATCACATGACTGCACCATCACATGACTGTACAATCACATCACATGACTTTACCATCACTTGACTGCACCATCACATGGCTGTACCATCACATCACATGACTGTACAATCACATCACATGACTTTACCATCACTTGACTGCACCATCACATGACTATACCATCACATGACTGTACCATCACTTGACTTAGGGCTGTTTTCGACTAAGGATTTTCATAGTCGAATCTGATTCGTTAGATTTTGCCGTAGTCGACTGATAGTCGAATCTTTTTTTTTCTTTTTTTTTTTTTTTAGATAGCAGCTAGATTTTTTCCATTTCAAACAAAAGAGCTAAAAAACACATATATATCACACATATATCATAACATTTCATAAACATGAGGAGCAATATGAGAGAGAAATTTGGTGATGGTTGTTTAGGTACATTAAATCACGTAAAGCTTTTTCACGCCCATGAGAACCGCGTGGAGTCAACTCACAGCAGCTCTGCTGAAAATGTGAAGCAGAAACGCTTAATATCAGATAACGTCCATAATAATTGGACTCTGGGTTCGATTTTTTGACCATTTTCAGTGGTTATGAGGAGCAATATGAGAGGGAAATTTGGTAATCGTTGTTTAGGTACATTAAACAACGTAAAGCTTTTTAACGCACATGAGAACCGTGTGGAGTCAGCTTTTTAACGCACATGAGAACCGTGTGGAGTCAGCTTTTTAACGCACATGAGAACCGTGTGGAGTCAGCTTTTTAACGCACATGAGAACCGTGTGGAGTCAGCTTTTTAACGCACATGAGAACCGTGTGGAGTCAACTCACAGCCGGTCCGCAGCCCTGCTGAAAATGTGAAGCAGAAACGCTTAATATCAGATAACGTCCATAATAATTGGACTCTGGGTTCGATTTTTTTTTATCATTTTAAGTGGTTATGTGGAGCAACATGAGAGGGGAATTTGGTAATCATTGTTTAGGTACATTAAACCATGTAAAGCTTTTAACGCACATGAGAACCGTGTGGAGTCAACTCACAGCCGCTCCGCAGCCCTGCTGAAAATGTGAAGCAGATTTTTGAATACATTTTTATTTATTTACATTAGTAAGCTACAGGACATCGTCTTTCAAAACATGACCTGAAAAAATAAAATAAAAATGGTACCCAGCCCTTCTGAAAATGCGAATGCGTCTCTGTCCCCAGCACATTTCAAACCAAACTGACGCCCATGTATTCGACTATGAGGTTCATAGTCGAATCAGACCTCTCCGAATCGAATCGTCGAATCCTCGACTATTAGAAGTCAGCCCTAACTTGACTACACCTTTACATGACTGTACCATCACATGGCTGTACCATCACATCACATGACTTTACCATCACTTGACTGCACCATCACATGACTGTACCATCACATGGCTGTACCATCACATCACATGACTTAATCATCACGTGACTGCACCATCACATGACTGTGACATTACATGACTGTGCCATCACATGACTTTACCATCACATGACTCACATGACTGTGCCATCACATGACTGTGCCATCACATGACTGTGCCATCACATGACTTTACCATCACATGACTCACATGACTGTGCCATCACATGACTTTACCATCACATGACTCACATGACTGTGCCATCACATGACTTTACCATCACATCACATGACTTTACCATCACTTGACTGCACCATCACATGACTGTACCATCACATGGCTGTACCATCACATCACATGACTTTATCATCACGTGACTGCACCATCACATGACTGTGACATTACATGACTGTGCCATCACATGACTTTACCATCACATGACTCACATGACTGTGCCATCACATGACTGTGCCATCACATGACTGTGCCATCACATGACTTTACCATCACATGACTCACATGACTGTGCCATCACATGACTTTACCATCACATGACTCACATGACTGTACCATCACATGACTTTACCATCACATGACTTTACCATCACATGACTCACATGACTGTGCCATCACATGACTTTACCATCACATGACTCACATGACTGTGCCATCACATGACTTTACCATCACATGACTTTACCATCACATGACTTTACCATCACATGACTCACATGACTGTGCCATCACATGACTTTACCATCACATGACTCACATGACTGTGCCATCACATGACTTTACCATCACATGACTCACATGACTGTGCCATCACATGACTTTACCATCACATCACATGACTTTACCATCACTTGACTGCACCATCACATGACTGTACCATCACATGGCTGTACCATCACATCACATGACTTTATCATCACGTGACTGCACCATCACATGACTGTGACATTACATGACTGTGCCATCACATGACTTTACCATCACATGACTCACATGACTGTGCCATCACATGACTGTGCCATCACATGACTGTGCCATCACATGACTTTACCATCACATGACTCACATGACTGTGCCATCACATGACTTTACCATCACATGACTCACATGACTGTGCCATCACATGACTTTACCATCACATGACTCACATGACTTTACCATCACATGACTTTACCATCACTTGACTGCACCATCACATGACTGTACCATCACATGGCTGTACCATCACATCACATGACTTTATCATCACATCACATGACTTTATCATCACGTGACTGCACCATCACATGACTGTGACATTACATGACTGTGCCATCACATGACTTTACCATCACATGACTCACATGACTGTGCCATCACATGACTGTGCCATCACATGACTGTGCCATCACATGACTTTACCATCACATGACTCACATGACTGTGCCATCACATGACTTTACCATCACATGACTCACATGACTGTACCATCACATGACTTTACCATCACTTGACTGCACCATCACATGACTGTACCATCACATGGCTGTACCATCACATCACATGACTTTATCATCACATGACTGTGACATTACATGACTGTGCCATCACATGACTGTGCCATCACATGACTCACATGACTGCACCATCACATGACTATACCATCACATGACTGTGCCATCACATGACTCACATGACTGTGCCATCACATGACTCACATGACTGTGCCATCACATGACTCACATGACTGTGCCATCACATGACTGTGCCATCACATGACTGTGCCATCACATGACTGTGCCATCACATGACTGTGCCATCACATGACTGTGCCATCACATGACTTTGCCATCACATGACTCACATGACTGTGCCATCACATGACTGTGCCATCACATGACTTTGCCATCACATGACTCACATGACTGTGCCATCACATGACTGTGCCATCACATGACTGTGCCATCACATGACTGTGCCATCACATGACTCACATGACTGCACCATCACATGACTATACCATCACATGACTTTATCATCACATGACTATACCATCACATGACTTTACCTGGTTCCTGTGGCCCAGGGAAGAGTCTGAGTGTTGTTGTTGTGTGTCAGGCGAGCGGATCCCTACAGCAGACCTTACAGGCTCTTCAGAGCGAGCTGGACAGTCTACGGGCCGACAACATCAAGCTCTACGAGAAGATCAAGTTCCTGCAGAGCTACCCTAGCAGAGTGAGTCCTTCACGACACCATTAACGCTCGCGACCAAACGGGACATCGCAATTAGTGATGCACCGATTGATCGGCTAGTGACCGGAATTGGCCGATTTTCACGTGATCGGCCGTGACCGGCGACCGGCCGGTCAGTCTGACAAATGGCGATTTTATGCCGGTCAAATGCACTCGGGCGATGATTAGCATCGCGCAACATCAGAATCACACGTGCACACGGAACACACATGTAGGAAACTTCGTGAATTACGTCCGTTCAGACCGCAAGTGCGTATTTTTTTTTCAGCGTGCATGTTAATCGATGAGTGCTTTCACAACGGGAGCGGGAGCAGCGCGTGAGCGTCAAGCAGGAGCGTCGCGAGCAGTGAAGCGCGTGTTTCGGCGCCGAGTCTATTTGCTGCACTGCTCACGCTCAATTAAAGGGAAAGCACACTTTTGATGGATAAAATAGCCTAAATAGGGTTTCACAAAAAAGCGCCCAAAATGCACAGAATTTGCGTGTTTTATGTCAGAAAAGAAAACGAAGACTAATATTTATAGAAAATGTACCCATTTAAACTTGTTTTATTATTCAGTTTGTACAAGTGATTGCAATAGGCCTGTGTGTGAGTGCTTTGAGAAATATCTTTATACTGCAAGGCTATTTATTTTTTATTTTATTATTTTATTGCCATTCCCTGTTTTCATACAGACGTTTAGTTTGCTAAATACATATATAAAAAAATATTGGATATTGAATGTGAAAAGGAAATGGTTCTTCCATAACACTGCACTTTAGATGCTTGAATTACCCACACCTGGAGTAATTTATATAGTTCTATTTTATAGCGTTTATCTGTTCAAAAAAATATTATGCAAATTGTAAAATGTTCTATTACAGAAAAGATATAAAATAAATATTTGTGTGTGCTGTAAAGTGGTTAGAAAAAAAGAAATCGGAATCGGCTAAAATCGGTATCGGCAGGTCAAACTTAATGAAAAATCGGAAATCGGAATCGGCCCAGAAAATTGTAATCGGTGCATCTCTAATCGCAATATTCCCTGGGATTTCATGTGTGACGATATTCTGCTGTTTTTGTGCTGGTTTCCGCCTGTCATGGTCGACTCCCGAAGCTTTACATATTCCTCATATTCTGTGTCAGACACAAATTCACTCTTTCATTAACCTCATTAAAAAAAACTTACAATTTTAGGTCCATAGTGGACAAAAATGTCTGTGTCTAAAAACTGTCATGAAAATGTGAAGCTTAGTGAGCACAGACTTAAGTTTGGGACAGTTTTAAAGAAGACCCTTGCCAGATTATTGTTGAGGGGAAAAAAATTTAAAAGTGAAACTTAAAAAAAAAGTTATTGAGGTTTAATTTTATAAAAAAAAATTATGAACATTATTTTATATAAAATATATATTTTATGAAACATATTGAACTCTAAAACTGCTAGAAAATCAAAGCCATAAATCTTAACAAGTTCCAAATTTGAAGTTGATATCTCAAAAAATAGCTTTCAGTGAGCTTTAGTTCCACCATTAGATGCAGTAAAACTCCACTGGGACACAGTGCTGGATTTGGGATTTGCAGTTGAGTTTTTCACTCTCAGATATTACACACCACACTCAGACATCCATACCAACATACAATTATCACTGCATCATTTATCCAATTGGCTCTATAATATGCAGAAGCAGAAAACAGGAATAAAGCGAGTATTTGCTTGCAAAAATGTAATTATATTTTATAGTTAAATGGCCCTGGGATTAAAATTTGCAGTTTAAATGGGCGTCTATGGGGACATGTTTGTCATTCAGGTCCTGAGTGGAACTATTTTGTGTTACTAGTGCAAAATAAATGTATTAAAGGAAATGGGGGTGAAATAGTCAAATTCCAATAAAAATACACAACTGTGCCAAACTTTATGCAGTTGGCATTAGCACAGGCAAACTGATCAAAAGACAAACATGTCCATAAGGTCACGCAAAGGGTAAACGGCTCATATTTCCCAACTTAAACTGATTTCCACGTTTATAAGTGGATTTTTTCTAACCTTATTAGATGTATGCAACATCTTAGATGTTGTACAGTTAGAATAATGAAACACAATAGGGCTGTTACCAATCAAATAAAATCAGCATTAACAAAATTCATCTTTGCACTGAGGAGGAAACACAGAAGCTGCATCTGAAGTGGCGTTTAGGTCAGACTTACACTGCTGATTCATTCAGGAACGAAGCAAGTGACTCTTTATGAATGGATCTCGAATCACTGACTCGCCTGATTCGTTCAAAAACAGGGATTCATTCAGAACTGAAGCTCTGCTTTTGTTTATATTGGTAAAAACAGTCATTATTGTGTCTAAAATGTAACTCACAATATTAAGTTGTTGATTGAACTGTTGTATAAAATCAGTATCACATTAGCAATCGTGCTGATATTTGGGATAAAACAGCATCATCTCTGCATGTGAGTTTAATGTGTGTGTGTGTGTGTGTGTGTGTGTGTGTTAGGCTGGAGACAGTGATGATACAGTGATGCGTTACTCGTCTCAGTACGAGGAGAGACTCGACCCCTTCGCCTCCTTCAGCAAACGGGTGAGAACAACATGAACTCGCTTCTGAAAGGGTTTGTCTGTTGTTGTTGATTCAGGTGTGACTCTTTCTAATGTGATTTACTCCTTTAGGAGCGTCAGAGGAGATATCAGAGCCTCAGCCCGTGGGACAAAGCCACGCTCAGCCTGGTGTGTATCTCACTCACACACACACACACACACACACACACACATCTCCATCATCTCTGTGAGTTTCAGTCGATTATAACGTGCCTCTGAAACTCAGCGTACACCAACGGCCAAACATCCTCCTAAACCTGTAAAGAAGATAGTTTATGAACCGAGATTAGTTTATAGATTATAAAAAGAGAAGTCATCATGAAATACTTATATTTTTAACGGAATATTGCAGCGTTTAATACTGAATGATTTGTTAGTGCACATCATATATTTTAGATTGATGTGCCCTCGTAATCTATTATCAGAAGCATGAATCATCAACAGTAGGCCCGCCCCTCACATGACATCACAGCGCCTCATTAGCATACAGTCCAATCAGGTCTCCCTGTACAGAATCAAGTCCCGCCCTACATTTGGTCCCCGTTTCGCTCGGATAAACCCCACAAAGGAGCCTTTTCACATTTCCAGGGTTCTCAGAGGCAGAAGTCGTCAAACTATAGCATTATAAAAGTGCATAAACATTGAAATGATATCAAATTGACTGTATTTGCGATCGATACCTGTGGAAACGCATCATCACCGACTGTGAAAAGGGTTCATAGGAAAGAAACAAAACAAGAGCAACTTTCAGTTTTCTGCCAGAAGAATCTCTGTTCTGACCGTTGAAAGCACAGAAATCACGACAGCCATAAATATCAGTGTTGTAGTTGTTCTATTAAAATGCGTGTCTGTTTCAGGGTCGTGTGATCCTGTCCAATAAGACGGCCAGGACTGTGGCGTTCTTCTACACACTGATCCTGCACTGCCTCGTCTTCCTGGTGCGTCACGTGACCCTCAGATTAACTGTGCGTTACTGCTCGTGTTGAGCTGGTCTGAAGCCTTATGACCGTGTGTGTGTGTGTGTGTGTGTGTGTGTGTGTCAGGTGCTGTATAAAACCGCCTGGAGTGAGAGCATCGGCCGGGACTGTGCTGCATTTTGTGCGAAGAAGTGAGTGTCTTCACCCAGTCTGAGATTTGATGGTTTTGAAGCTCTGTGTGTGTGTGTGTGTGTGTTTAATGATCCACACACTCTTTCCACAGGTACTCGGATCACCTGCACCAGTTCCATGAGAACGGAGACACCTGGCAGTAGCTCTTCACATCATCACATCTACATGGCATCAGAATCAGAGGTTGTCACTGGGTTATTGGGACCAGGACCGTTTGGGAGAATAGTGGGTTAAACATTATTAAATAGACGGCAGGTGTAAAGGTTTGATGGGTCATTTTCTCTCTCTCTCTCTCTCTCTCTCTGTAACGAGCTCCTGCGCTCGTGATCCTAACGCCTTACAGAGACTGATATCAGTGCTAGCGGTTTATTTAATACTTCCATCATCTGACACCATATCTGTATCCCTTCATTTTCTATATTCAGCTGATGGGACTTTAGATGTAGTCTCTTCCAATTAAATTAAAGCTTTCAGGGAATGTGTGTGTGTGGTTGTTTATTATGAGATTCAGTTATTAATAAAACTTTTGAAAGAAGTCTCACGCTTGTTTGATCAAAAGTACAGTAAAAAAACAGTGAAATATTATTAGAATGTGAATATATAGTAAAGTGTAATTTATTCCTGTGATCAAAGCTGAATGTTCAGCATCATTACTCCTCAGTGTCACATGATCCTTCACAAATCACTCTAATATGATGATTTGATGCTCAATTATTATTTCTCGGTTATTAATAATGTTTATAATAAACTTTTTTTGCTGCTTAATATTTTTGTGGAAATTATGCTAAAAGAATAGAAAGTTCAAAAGAACAGAATTTACCTTAAATAGAAATCTTAAGGAACATTATGAATGTCTTTACTGTCAGTTTTGATCAGTTTAATGAATCCCTGATGAATAAAAGTATTAATTTTGTTCTTTAATAAAAAGGTTAAACTTGCCTGTAGTTGACCCCAACACTAATGATTCGCAGGTCCAGACTTGCAGATGTTTCCAGAAGTTCTGCACTGGTTTGGTGGAGACTTTAGATGTGTGTGACGTGAAGTGAAGCAGAAGCTGATCAAAATAAAAACAAGAGATGCAAGGATTCGCTTTCTTAACCGCTTTAAAATGGCCTTTTTGCCACTTTTACACAGAACATGTAAAGAAAATGACATACGGCGAGACAATGGACCCCTATCACATACTTCAGTCATCAGCATCCTAAATCCTGCAACGTTTTTTATATTTTACTTCTTTTTTTTTTTATGTATGTACATTATAACATTATACCTTGTATTATATTACCTTTGCATCAAATTACAGGACTAATTACTCTCTCTGACTGCCTTTATCAGTCTCTCTCTAATTCTGTCCTCTTTTTGAAAGTTATGAAAACACTATTGTGGAGTTTTTCTTCTGCTATTTGAGCAAATGGGAACATGAAAACTGTATTTAGTGTAGTCTCCCATTCACCACTATAGAAGTTTACCCAACTATGACGACTTCTGCTTCTGACAAACGCGGAGATGTAAAAAGGGTCTATATATCACTGGACTAGCCTTTCAGATCCACCGTCTGGCCTTCTAAATGTCCGTGTTAAAGAGCACAGGGTTCAGTCCTCCAGTGAAGATGATTGCTCTTCCTTCATCTTTAACTTGTGCTGCTCGATGGGGATCTTGGTAAATTTGTTGGTGATCAAATATTCGACTATACTCTCCATAAAACCCTTGTGCGTGCCCTTATGGACATTTCGGTCTTTTCCAGTTTTGTTTTCTTGATCATTTTACCTTTTGCCAAATGCATACATTTTGGCACAGGTGTGTATTTTTATTGGATTTTTAGTATTTCATCCCCATTTCCTTTAATTAATCAATTTTACAGTAGTAACACAAAATAGTTCAATTTAAGATCTTAATGACAAAAAATGTCCCCATTGAAACCCATTAAAACAGCTTTTTTCAGTCCCAGCCAACGTAAAAATGCTGCAATCTTTGTTAATAGGCTTTCATTCTGATGGCAAGGCTTACAATTTAAAATTTGTACTTTATTTTACCATATGGTGCCATTTGATCAGGTTTGGCATGTAAAGCAAAAACTCTTGTTTTCTGCATCTGCATATTATAGAGCCAATTGGATAAATTATGCAGCTATAATTGTGTGTGTGTGTTGGTATGCGTGTAATCAAAAAATTGTGTGTGTAATATTTGAGAGAAAAACGTCTCCGGTTACTGTTGTAGCCTCGGCTCTGTGAGAGACAGGAACGAGACAGAAGATGGGCTACGCAATGAAGGACAGTAACCAGAGACGTTCCCTTTCGAGAGCGGTCACTTCTCACATATACATACACACATAGACACTTGAGATGCCAAAGACGGCACGTCCAACTTGTAAAATCTGGCGAAAGTGTAAAGACCAGCCAGCAAGCCGAAGCAAGGGCAAGAAGAAAAGCAGTTTTGAGAGAGAGCTCCCAAACAGCGTCAGAATCCAAGGGCTCGAACGGGGGCAGAGAGAGAGCTTGGGGGGCGTGGGGGATCTCCTCGCCCCCTGAGAAAGCTGGCCACCACTGCATGCTTCCGATCGATTGCCCGTGAACCAGGGAACAAAACTAGGCGCTAGCGGCCACATAAACTTTTAGCGTGGACGGTAGGCTCCCGTTATCCAACCTGTGCTGCAGGAAACGTAAAACTTCCGACACGGGATACCTCGCCGGGTCAATATCGTTATCACAACCCCATTTCACGAACTCTCCCCATTTCAGAGTGTAAAGGCGCCTTGTGGAAGGTGTGCGAGACTCTGTGAGTGTGTCCAGCTCATGGAGGTAGTGCACCTGACCTCTCTAAGGTCCCTGAAGCAGCCACGCATGACAACTCCACAACAAGGAGGAGCCTTGAACTGGAGGGAATACCATAGACAGTAAAAGAAATGGACACAGCGACCCCATAGATTTCAACAGAGAAAAGTGAAGTAATTTAGAAGCTCTCACTTCTGATGGCTGAGCGACTGCGCAGACTCAAACTGAGCTTGACGACGTAGATGTGACGTGAGCAACCCGTCTGTCTTCTAGTAGCTGTGCCGAGAGAAATCTGAATCATTCCCTTCCGAATCTTGCAGAGACGGAGAGCATGAGGAGCTGTCCATGAGCTAGGAGCAGGAGATACTTTTGCTAAGTATTCTGATTAATTATTTTGTCACTTTGCCTCCACGTCCCCCCGAATGCCTGCGAGCTTCTCCTCCTGTCCATACGGTAATCTCTCTACTGTGCAGGCCCGGAGTGGGTAATCGGGAGAATCGGGAGAATTCCCGGTGGGCCGCTTCACTTTTGGGCCGGTCGAGGAATTTAATATTATTTTTTTTTCACATTTCAATGTCACGTTAGTTACATAGGCTACACACGTTTCGCATTCTGACACCGCAGCGCGCAGCCTCTGCATGGGTTGTACCATGTGAGGGAGTTCTCCCCTCCCCTCCTATAGAGTTGGTTGGGTCCATAGTCCGTCTTTTCCTAAACGTTTTCTCAGGAAGGCTACCGCGGCAACGCCGGCGCCTACCGATAGCTGGGCCGGCCCTACCGTAACGCGTCAGGGAGGATGGATGGGAGGAAGAGGCCAGGAGGTATAGAAGCTTTTTTTAAGCCACAGAATAAAACATTTTAAAAGATAATTGCGACTTTTTATCTCACAATTGCGAGTTTACATCTCGCAATTCTGACTTTATTTCTCAGAATTGCGTGATATAAAGTCGTAATTGTGTGTTATAAAGTCAGAATTGCGAGATATAAATTCAGAATTGTGTGAAATAAAGTCGCAATTGCTTCTTATAAAGTCAGAATTGCAAGATATAAAGTCAGAACTGCGTGAAATAAAGTCGCAATTGCTTATTAAGTCAGAACTACAAGATATATAGTCAGAATTGTGTGATATAAAGTCGCAATTGTGTGTTATAAATTCATAATTGTGTGAAATAAAGTCGCAATTGCTTATAAAGTCAGAACTGCAAGATATATAGTCATAATTGTGTGAAATAAAGTCGCAATTGTGTTTTAAATTCAGAATTGTGTTAAATAAAGTCGCAGTTGTGTGTTATAAATTCAGAATTGTGTGAAATAAAGTCGCAATTGCTCATAAATTCAGAATTGTGTGATAAAGTCGCAATTGTGTGTTATAAAGTCAGAATTGCGAGATATAAAGTGGACTGCGTGAAATAAAGTTGCAGTTGCTTATAAAGTCAGAACTGCCAGATATAGAGTCAGAATTGTGATATAAAGTCGCGTTATAAAGTCAGAATTGCGAAATATAAAGTCAGAGTTGTGTGAAATAAAGTCGTAATTGCTTCTTATAAAGTCTAAGTGAATTATTATTTAAGTTTTACATTATTTGTTAACCCATGGTATTAATACAAACTACACAATAGTAAGAGCTGAACTGTTGCTTCATTTATCCAATTTAGAAAAAGTGCTAATTTGGAATTCCGCCATGGAAAAAGTGGGCCGGTCTTGGGCCTGAAACTCCCGGGCTGAAAAGTGGCCCCACTCCGGCCCTGCTACTGTGCGACAGAGTGTCGCGTGGTTATGACGCAATCGTTAGCCTACTTTTACAAAAACGGCTTCTACGGGACCATAACGTAAGATACAAGGTAATTTTATACATTTTCGTGTTTCTTTAGAAATAAATAATGGACAAATGGAGTCTTTAAATGCCTCAGATGTAAAGTTATTCGCTGTCAAAGTGACGCCAAAATGAATTGGAGTCAATGGAATGCAAACAGCAGGAGATGGTCTGCTAATCAATGGTGGCGCCCGGGGAAGCTTCAGTGTTTTCTGAAACAGTGCCCCCCCTGGGGAATACCTGTGTTGAATTACATCCAGCAACCAACGCGAAATGCCTGGAATAGCTCTCCACACGTATAAGAAATGAGATAGCGGCCAAATCTCTCTGGTCGCCGACGCTGGCAGGGAAATGGCTGGTGACGGATGAGCTGGCTGCTGTGTGAATGTTCGAATAGGAATGTTGGCAACCCGGTGGCGCTGGGAGGTCATAACAGGCTCAGCGCTGCTCTGAGGCAGGGCAAGTAACACAGGCCCTGTCCCAAATGGCACCCTAAGCACTCGTGGTCTTCCTACGAGTCCGCACTTTCGTGACATAATGCCGCTTTGATTGTCTGGAAGAGCTTGGCTAAAGTGCGCATTGATGGTGCGTATCGACCACAAAGGGGGCGCTCGCGAGCACCCTTCTGAGGCCTAAAATGACAAATGAGACACCCTACGGTCTTACAGACTTAACGGACACACGCACGCGGCAGCCATTGTGAGTCCACAAGACTGAAAGTGCTTATGAAGTGTGCCATTTGGGACAGGGCCGCAGTATTGATAGGATGAGGAGGAAACAGCGCACCTAGCTGTGGGCTTCCACTATGTCCATGTGGGAAAAGGAGGCCTTTGAAGAGGCATGGACGCGCACCGACTGGGGTGCGCACCACGACTTTACCACATGCTCATGGACGTCCGGGAAAAACGGCATCCTCCTCCTAGAAGCAGTTTGGCAGCTCGTCTGGAGGTACGAGGAGTGTAGCTTACTCCTGGTGGGCTCATCCGGAGCGCTCCAGGCGAGGTCCAGCACCTTAACCGCCTTCTCAAGAACCCTGACGAGCTCCTCCCGGGCCTTCTGTGTCGGGGCGCTCCGGCTGGAGGAGGGCGGAAGCTCTCGTCAGAGAAATGGACTGGGGAATGGAGCGACAACGGAGGACGACGGGTTCGATGGGACACGCACAAATCCTGCAGAAAGTAGCCATCGGATGTGTTTAAGAAGTCAAGACATGTCTTTAGGTGCGTCTTCAACGATGGCAGCGTGAAGGAAAAGATTCTGACGTCATTGTTGCCCCTCTGCATTTTATACCGCCTGAAGGCTCGACAGTATTTGCATAGTCGCGACAATTGCCCAGTTAATTCACTGCCGCCGTTATCCTATAAGGTTTCAGGATTTCTAAACAGGGGAAGAGTTCCCACAGCGTACCTGGACACGCAATGTGGAAGTGACCGCTTTTGAAAGGGAACTCCACTGCAAATCACAAATCCAACCACTGTGTACCAGCGGAGCTTTGCTGCATCTAATGGGGAAAATCTGGTACTGCGCCCAAACTAAGTAAGTAAGTAAAGTTTATTTATAAAGCGCTTTTCACAGATAAAATCACAAAGTGCTGTACAAGAGAATAGGTAAAACAAACAATATAAAAATGTAAATACATATGTAAAATTCAAGTGACAGTAGTGAAAACCCATCAACCAAAAGCTTTCCTAAATAAACATGTTTTCAGATCCTTTTTAAAAGAGACAACAGAGTCTGCCAGACGCATGGACAGGGGCAGGGCGTTCCTCAGTCTGGGAGCAACAGACTGAAAAGACAGGTCCGCTCGGGTCTTATAACGAGTCTTAGGGACTACAAGCAGGTTCTGGCCAGAGGACCGAAGAGTGCGGTCAGATGAATACGGCTTCAAAAGGTCCGGGATGTACTGTGGGGCTTGACCGTTTAAGGCTCTGAAAGTCAGCACTAAAATCTTAAAATCAATCCTGAATTAAACAGGGAGCCAATGGAGAGTCGACAGGACTGGAGTGAAATGAGACCTTCGAGGGGCACCTGTTAGAAGTCTAGCAGCAGAATTTTGAACAATTTGCAGTTTGTTCAGAGCAGACTTATTCAGACAGGTAAAAACAGAGTTGCAGTAGTCAAGTCTTGTCGATATGAAAGCGTGAATTATCATTTCCAGATCCTTCTTTGACAACATTTTGCGAATTTTAGAGATGTTCCTAAGATGATAAAAGCAATTTCGGACGAGCTGTTTTGAGTGTGTCTCCAAAGCCATGGCCTGGTCAAACACAACCCCCAGGTTTCTGAGGCTGGATTTGACAGAGGAGCCCAGAGAGCCAAGGTGCTGTTTGATCAGCGGGATCTTATGGTCTGGAGCAAAGATCAGCGTTTCAGTCTTGTTTGAATTTATCTGCAAGTAGTTAGTGGCCAGCCAGTCTTTGATGGAGGACACACACTCTAGGAACAGAGACAAACGATGGAACTCAGCATCATTAAAAGAACAATACAACTGGACATCGTCGGCATAGAAATGATATGATACATCCTTGAAACAACCGATAATTTGACCAAGTGGCAAAATGTACAGTAAAAACAAAATAGTCTAAAGTTCTAAAGCTCACTAAAAAAGCATTTTTTTTTTTAGATATAAACCTCAAATTTGGAACACTACTTGTTTAGATTTATGGCTTTGGTTTTCTAACAGTTTTTGAGTTCAATATGTTTTATTAAATATATGTTTTATATAGAATAAATGTTCATAAATCATTACATACATTTTTGTTTCACTTTTTTCACTTTTGTTTTTTACTTCAACAAAACCCGACCGGCGAGAGTTGCGCGTGCAGACGGGAGGAGCAGAAAACAGAGACGTGAAGTGGTGTTTGCATACTTTATCACTGCTGAAGTGAAATAAATGCAATATTTGTCAAATACACAGAAGTTTGTGATGGATTTTTTAATAAATAAAATAGTAAACTGTATATCAAACTAATCATAATTCTAACATCTAACCTTACTTCTCCTTAGGCCTAACATTCAACCACTTGAAGTTTGTGTTGAAACCAGTGGAAAATCCTGAGATGCTGCTAGACAATATCAAAAATACAACAGTCTAGAATAGTCACATGACGTATTGAGTAATCAACTGAACTTCTAACCTTTTCCATTTTTTGAGGATTTGAGATCTAAGCTGCTTCTACCTAGTAACAGAAGGGTTTGCATATGAAGAATCAGTCAAACTGTAGGGAAATTATGTAATGTATCATGTCATTTTTGCCATGCTACTATTCTATTAAAAAGGTTGTATTCTTTTTGCTGGTGGGATTCTCTCTGAAATATGTCTGATATCCTCCGGCCGTGATTAAAGCATATTCAAAGGCATTGTCTGGAGTCTGTCCAGTTAGTTAGTTAGAGGAACTAGTTACAGGTTATGTGAGACACTAAAGACCTTATTCCCGAGTGATAGTGTTGAAAGGGGGTGAGACGTCGTGAGACTCTTAGGCGGGGTTAGATTGCGGTCAGGTAACTATAATTCTTAGGGCATTTTATTTTATGTGGTAAGAATAGCTACTCTTAGGCATCAACCCGCGCGTTCAGAGATGAACTCAACTGAGAATAATATTTTCAGGTGTCAAGGACACTCGGTTCAACCGAAGTCAGGTGCGTAGGGGAAAACTATACCACAAGTTTCAGGTACGTTTCCATTTAAAACTTTATGTACAGCTTAATACATCGTCTGTTTGTACAAGAATAAAGTTCAACATAAGCCTATACTATTTAAAGCTACAATATGTAAAATAAAATTCGCCACTAGGGGTCGCTAACCTCTTACAATAAAAAAGGCGTAGACTGATGACGCAGTGATAAGCGGAATGATGGGACTTGCTGTCATGCTGATGGATCTGATAATGTTTATGTTTTTAACATGACTGTGGTGAAGCAGGACGCGAGTGCTAATGAGAGACAGATCTCAGCGCCACACGCGAGTCCCGCGGATATAAAGGAATGAGGACATTTCATTCTACCGAACTACATGCAAGTGGTGAATAATACTCACACAGGGCAGTTTATTAGACGAATGAAACTTGTGAGGGAACGCAACGCTGTTTCACTTGCTCTACACTATCACACTAAACTGCATTTGAGTGTGTTGAAAGTTATAATGTTATTCTATGTGTTAGCTTGTTGGCTATATAAGACTAGCTGTAAGCTAGTCTGTCACGGACTAATCAGCTCTCGGCATCTCGGAAACGCCACGGTGATATTGATCCTCGTTTTAGTTCTCCTTTTGTCCCAAAGTTTGCTTGCCATGGTCCATAATGTCTGAACGATATTACAGCGTGAGCGCGCCGCTAGACGTAACGTTGTCCACGTCTGTCGCCATGGTTACTATGGCAGTACTAGCGGAAACCAGGGATAACGCGGATATTACGTCATTGAGGGCACTATTTAAAATTGTGAATTTATCTGAATGTACAAATTCTTGGAAACATTTACGGTAATGGAAGTACACAATCGAAAGAAATATATAACACTGTGCAAGTGGTTTTTGGATATTTTGATACAAAATTCTTAAATATTGTACCTTTATATACCAATGTAGTGGGGTCTATGTTTTTTTTAATCAGTTTTATTTTGATAAACATGACACAATATAATAACACGACTACATGAAAAGAGATTTTACTGTTATAAAAACAGATTTGTGAGCATTAGTGGAACTGAAGGTGTGAGAATAAACATGAAACACACGTGATCATGGATCGCTTTGGATGAAAGTGTCTGCTAAATGAAGAAATGTAAATGTAAATGATGAAGATGATGATGATGAAGGTAAGATCCAGTGTCTCTGATGAAGGACGTGATGATGACACTGGAGCAGATCTGCAGATATATATATATATATACTATACGAGATCTGAATGAACAGACTGAATTGTTCAAATCATTTGCACACACTTCTGTTGCTGTTGTAAATTGCATTGAGCAGTGCGAGCCCTCCTCTGTCTGACCCGCGGCAGTGTGTGTGTGTGTGTGTGTGTGTGTGTGTGGACTGAAGGAGGCGTGGCAGTGCCGTAGTGTTTCAGAAAGCACAGGTGACCCGCTCTGTTGACCTCTGCTCCCCGTCAGCATCTATGCTGTCTCAGTTCATCTGATTCCCTGCGACTGAGCTCTCGGCCCATGTGACCCGACTCGGCCAATCAGTGCGCCCGACGCCAGAGACCCTGATCTTCACTGTCTGCTGCTGTAGATTATCAGTCTGACTGCACACTCTTGCGTGTTTAATCTGAGCAGTTTCTGTCTGTAACTCCCTGAACCTGCAGCATGTTTGATGTGAAATCTGAGACTGAGGTGGTACCGTGGGATGATGAACACGTCTCAGACGCTCTGTTCTTCTCTATTCTATTCTTGTCTGGTTCAGTGAATGAATCTCTAACAACACATTTCACATGAGAGTGAGTAACAGCTAGACTCTGGCTTCAGTCGACACACACACAGAGTACGACGAGTGTTTGAGACACTGAGCACATTCCCATGAATCTGTGTGTGTCGTATGATGAGAAAAGCACGTGTGTCTTTATGAACGTGTGGATTCTCTCTCCTCCCACAGTCCTTTGCGGCTCAGCGTTTCACACTGACATTCAAGGCAGACTGTTATATAATATGTGTGTGTGCGCTCTTGGGTCGAGACAGCATGCGTGTGCGATCTCAGATCTCAGAGTTTTGATCGACACCAAAAACACTGAGGTCCCTTGCAGCGTTTCCTTATGGTTTACTTCAACTGATCTGGGTTTGATTCATTTCAAATGTACTATATGGGAAACAAATATGAGCCCCGCCTCCACTCACTCACTCAGCTCAGAGATCCACTGGTTGACGATCACACATTGATCTGATTGGTTATAAGGTAGTTTGTGACGTCAGAAACACCAGCGATTTCAAAGCGTGTGTTTGAGACTGTCTTTGGTTCACTGCAGTTTTAAGGAGGAAATACTCAGCAATGCTGTCGACTTATGAATTTACACATGCTTTGAGTTAAAGCATATTAAAAACACCACATAGACACATAAACAACATTAAAAGCTGGATTTACACCTCATGATTTGATCAAAAACAAGAGGTCTATGAAACCAGGAGAAAGGCCAGCATCGGTCAGCGACACTCTAGTTTCATATAAATAGCATTTACTGCAAGTAAATATAAATAACCATTAATGAGGTAAAAATTAGCCCAGCATTTAGTCAAAATGAGCTAAATTTGGGTTAAATTTTTCAAACCAACCTGCTGGGTTAAAATGTGTAATCCATCGCGCTGGGTTACTTTAACCCAGCATGTGTTATGTCCAGCGCTGGGTTGCCAAATGGGTTGTTTTTAACCCAGCCATTTTAGAGTGACTATAGGCTGATGTGATTAGATGTGATCATTGCTGATGACGAGTTGATTGGATATATCGTTAGAACATGCTCCTCCCAAACTTTGTTAATGAAACATCATGCAGTGGCCACTTTTTTTTTTTAAGAAGACTTGGACATAATATTTATCTTACAATTACTGTATTATAGTGAGAGCATACAGTATAGTAGCCTATTAGCATATGGTGTTCCAGTCAGTATCTCCACATACAGCAGCAGCTGCAGTGTGTGTGTGTGTGTGTGTGTGTGTGTGTGTCCACTCATGATGCGATGTGATCCCAGTGAGTCTCAGGCCTGATGGAGGAGGAGGAGGAGGAGGAGGAGGATGCTCTGAATCACCTTCACTCAATGGTGACCGATGACTTCATGACGTGGCCCATTTAAGGGCCAATCAGAAATCGCGCGCTTCCCCTTTAAGAGCAGCTGCATTGCCTGGAGAATAGATGCGCGCGCCTGACGCGTCATGTACCAGTCTGGATGGATGGATGATACAGCGATGCGATGTGCTGGACTCCTCCACAAACCCGCGGCGATGGACCTGGATTAACAGCACTGGCCTCACATGCAGTGACGCATTTAACGGAGGTGAGAATGATGATGATGATGATGATGATGATGATGATTCAGCGCGCAGCGTTCACAGGACGCGTTCAGAAACGCGAGTCGGAGCGCAAGGAGAAGAACGCGTCCTGAATGAACGGCCCTTCGCACACACTCATTATGCGCTGCGTTACCTGTGTGTGTCCAGTGTGCGTTTCAGCGCGTTAATGTGGAGGAAGAGATGATTCAAGCAGTTATAGTGGGTCAGTCGCTGGTTCTGGTTCAGTGTCGGTCATCATCTGGACAGTGCATAGTGTTGCGCGGTGTGTGTGTGTGTTATTGATTCAGGCCTCGTGCACCGGCTTCATTCACAGAGATTCACAGCATCATGCATCACCCACACAATAACAGACAACCTGGAATAATCAAGTGATGCATAAACACACTGTACACACACACACACACACACACACACACACACACACACACACACAAGGCCCTTCTGTGGGTTTGAGGGGCCATAACATAAACACCCAGAACACCACTGCACACAAGGACGCCTTTCAGCACCAAGATTTTAGGTTAAATTGACACTATGCTCAATATGAAAATGTGTGTTTGATATGCAGTAACTGGTTGCTATTTCTTTTTAGTTATTCACCAATTTATCACCTTTTAGCTTTCGCAGTACACACACACACACACACACACACACACACACATGGTGAAAAAAAATGGTTTGACAAATTCATTATT
This sequence comes from Scardinius erythrophthalmus, assembly GCF_964197995.2. Classification (NCBI taxonomy): domain Eukaryota; kingdom Metazoa; phylum Chordata; class Actinopteri; order Cypriniformes; family Leuciscidae; genus Scardinius; species Scardinius erythrophthalmus. The sequence goes on from NC_138227.1 coordinate 44,530,483, forward strand.
ACAAGTATAAACAATATAGTCTCTCTAATAATTCGAGGACGTAGAAACTACACGTCAAAATCGCGTCCAGTGTGAAAGGGCCTTAAGAATTATACAGTTGACATTTTGTCACTTCTGTAAATAAAATGTGTGTAAATATTAATTTAGACTAGTGCAACAAAATCAAGCAGAAAGTGGGGCAGAACTGTTTTCAGCGGCGTTTGAGGTCCTTCCTCATATTACTCCAAAAGTGTTTTCAAAGTTCGACAGTAAACTTGAATATCCACTAAGTAAACATTTCCATGACTTATTTTCTGTCAAACACAAGCATGAGTGTGTACACAAACTCCTATTAATCTTTCAGAATATATTCACAAAAACCTAACCCAAAAGAGTCTTGAGGAGAAATCTAGCTGAAGTGTGTTTTATTGGCTAAGCCATGCCGTCCTGTTTCACCGGGCTGTAAACATGAGGAGACACACACGGGCCAGATTCATACAGTCGTCAAACACCCCAGGAGCACCAAAGTTAAGTAAATAGTGAATAGTTCAGTCATTGAAATCCTCTTTTCCTCATTTTAGCCAATAATGAGGACGTTTACATCAACTGGAGATGTTGAAGTGTTAGTTCACCAGAAACTGGTGATGCTTCAAAACCTTCATGAAGCGATGGTAAAATAAACCCATACGGAGCGGCTTAATCCAAGTCTTCTGAAGACACATTTAGTCAATCATTTCATCCTTTAAAACTCATCTTTGATCACCAAAATGACTCATGAATGTGGAAAATACTGAGGTGCAAATAGTATATTTACATAGAATATATCGCTAAGAAAATATGCTATTTTCATTTGGTGTAAATAGCCGCCGCCATAAAAAACTGTGTATTATTAGGATGTGTCCCCCGAGAGCTTTGACACACTTCACACACGGCTGATAGTCTGCCGGGAGCATCACAATAAAGTGTTCGCAGATATCAATCAGACAGTCTACTAATACTCTAATGACTTCTAGTTACTTCATGTCTGAAGTGGACCATCGAAATACAGCGTTAGCATTAGCAACATGTTTATTCTTCCAAATGTTTCAATTAAAGGTCCGATTTTTGTGAATATTTAGCAGTGTTGGTGTGTGGTGCTGTGCTGTTCTGTGTCAGTGTAACTCTCTTGTCTTATTCTCAGACAGATGCTGGTGTGTGTGTGTCTCTGCAGTCGGTGTCATTCTCTGCTTTATGATTGTCCAGAGAGAAGAGAGCGCTGTGTGTCTGTGTCAGGACAGGCATTAATAACACATAGGCTATATATGGCTTAGTCACATAACACGGCCAGTACAGTAAACTCATTACTATAGTAGGGATGTGCATTTATTTAGCATGACAAACTTGCTTTGATGTAGAAAATAGATAAATACAGCTGTCACTCAAGCCGAGAGAGCAGATGCTTTGGTTAACATGATCTTGCACATGATCTTCTGTGCTGTTCTTCTGCTGTGTCTCTATGCTGTAACGTTTACTCAATGCATGTTGAGTAAGTGTTGCATGTATGTTCTGTGGTCGATGCATTTCGGTAGTGTGGGTTCGGCATCATGTTGTTTCAGATATTGCACACATTTCCTTTAGACTTCCAAGCATCCAAAATGTGTTTTTGATCAGTGCAGGAATACAGTCCTGCTTTGGCAGTCATAAGTATCTTCAGATATAATAGATCTTATATGATCATGTTCATATTTAGGCTTCATTCACTGATGTTCTGACGAGGTGAAACTTTCCTTTCTCAGTTTCATTTTTATATGAAGCGTTTTAAAAATGACATTAATACTAGTGTCAATATTAACCAAGGCTATGACCATCCATGACAATAGTGCTTCTACTTGCAAAAGTGTAATAAAAATATATATATATATATATATATATAAAAAAAATATATATATATATCTCTTGCTGTTGTGAATTATGATCTAAACAACATGTTTCAAAACCACATTAAATTGACTTGCATGGAAAATTACCCTCATGCAAGTAAAGATGCTCATGTGTGTTTGTGGTGGATTTTCTCTGATTGTAGTTTTCCGACCACATTTGGTTGATTTAGCCTAAATGTTTTTAAAAACACAAACATAATCTATTATAAACATAGGCTGCCCCCCACCCAACGCAAAACGTCATCAAAATATGCTCAGTCGTTTGAGCTGCTTCGGTTTTTTAGATATTAAAATAATGTTTTTAGGTCATTCTGAGGTCACTCATCAGCCCCCCCCACATGATCCAAATTCACCCAAAATAGTCTTGTTTGTTTGTGCTTCATTTGTGCTGGTAAAAGTTTAGTTTGTGCTGCGTCGGGTTTGCGGAGCACAGGATGTGTGGAATGTAATACAAACTCCAAGGTAAGAGTTTTTACTTACTGTATATTGTTTTGTTAATGACATAATATGAACATTGTCATAAATACACGCACCATAATCAGTTTGCTGTGTTTATACATACATAGGCTGTGTGTGTGTGTGTGTGTGTGTGTGTGTGTAGGCCTATAGTCAAAAGTTTGTATTATTATTATTATTATTATTATTTTTAAAGGTCTCTTAAGCTCACCAAGGCTGATTTTTTTTTTATCAAACATACACTGATATTGTGAAATATTATTACACTTTAAAATAGCTATTTTCTGTTTTAATATAGGCCTAATTAAAATGCAATTTATTCCTGTGATGTCAAAGCTGAATTTTCTGTATCATTACTCCAGTTTTCAATGTCACAATGATTCTTCAGAAATCATAGTAAAATGTTGATTTTGTGTTCAGTTATTATCAATGAATTTGGATCATGTGGGGTGGGGGGGGGGGGGGGCTGAGTGACCTCAGAATGACCTAAAAATATTCTTTTAATATTTAAAAAACACAAACGAAACTTTTTACAGCACAAACGATTGATCATATTTTGACGACGTTTTGCGTTGGGTGGGGGGCCGACTTCACGAAGGTCGTTAACCTAGGGAACAGACATTAGTAGTTGTGTCCGAAACCATAGTGGACATAATTGAGTGCACTTATTCAATCCCAATAATGAGTGTACAACCGATGTGCGCTCAACGACTGAATTCACTCACTCGTTTTTATTCACTCCTTCAAGTAAATGACATTAGTGGACTAACCTAGGGAATCGTGAACGAGGGTTTAGGGGGCGATTTCGTATTCAGCCATATTCTGACATTTGTTATAGGTCATGACCAGTAGGTGGCGCTGTTCCCAGACTGCTCGGATACCCTCGGGGCATGGTGGATATAACATAAGACCAAACCATTGCCCTGATTTAGATTTTCTGAAGATTGGGGAAAAAAACTGTTTCCCATGCAAGAACTATCCTTGTATGTAAAAAAGCTACATACATTTTGATCTACAAAAACTGTGATTTGATTGGACTGACCAAATTTAGGCCACATCCACACGAAGCCAGAGCTTTCCCTATCCGATCTTTTTCTTCCCTCGTTCTCAAGAAATATCTGCGAACACACAAAACCACTGAAACCGACTCAAAACAATGTAGTATATATGCCAGACCAGTATGTGGCGCTGTAATTCTGCCACAGAGATGCACTAAAAACGGAGAAGAAGACGTGGAGCATGCGCATAAACCTTGCGCCCTGTAATCAATAATAATAATAGGCTCAGTAGCTTCTTCTTTTTTACCAAGAACAATATTTAACAACCATAACTGGCCTGGTACAAAATATGAAATGTCTTAATCAGACAACAGACAAGCATCATAGCATAAGAAGGAAAATCTAAATAAATAAAGAAGTAAAAGAAAAATTCATTCAAGTAAATAATAAATAAAGAAATGAAAGAGGCACGAACACAAGCGTGAGGTCCGCAGTTGTTGCGGTTATAGCGGCGTCTGACTACGGTCGACACGTGGGGTGATGACATCATCGATTCACAACATACACGGATTGGCTGTACACACGAAAACGCAAGGGTGTCGTTTTTAGGCCTATTCCCTCTGGGACCCGGTTTCAGGCTCTCAAAACGCCAAATAATCAATTAGACTTGAAGGGGCCGATTTTTCTAGCAGCATTACTGTCCCACTGCAGTTGCGCTCAGACATCTGACCGGCCGTGACACTCTCTGTTTTACTGACCTGTGTCTCTGTCTGTGTCTGTGTGCCAGTGGTTTGCCGGGGCATTGGCATGGCCTAGTAATGAACGGCGCCGGGGCTCCCAGCAGCCCGGAGCATAACTCCTGCACGCGGCCCGACTGGAAGGAGTTCTGCGAGCTTCACGCTCGAGCTTCCGCCGCAGATTTCGCCTACAAGTTCCGGCGTTTCATCAGCGAGAACCCCTGCTACGACTCGCCCGGTGCTGACGCCAGCTTCTCGCAACACTTCGCGCAACACTTCTTGACCTGCTTCTCTGCGGCCCTCGACCAGGTTCAAGCACTCGGCTCTCCGGGAGACTCCTCCGCTCCTCAGTACAGCATCGTGCCCTTTGTGGGCATACAGAGTTGCACGTTACCCTTCATCCACAACCTCTACCAGCGCCGCAAAGACGTGGGGGCGTCGAGCGAGTCGCTGGATAGCATGGACAGCGGAGGAGGCGGAGCCAGCGGACAGGAGCAGCAAACGCCAACCCGTAAGACGCCATCCGTGAGCCAGTCCAGAAGTTCGGAAGACGTGTCGCTGGGGCGTCGCAAGGCGCGCTTCAAGAAGGGCTTCTCCCTGCGCAACATGAGTCTGAGCGTGGTGGACGGGGTGAAGGAGATCTGGCACCGCAGGGCCTCCCCAGAGCCGGACCCCTCGGGGGGCTCCAGGAGGACCAACGGAGCCGAGGCCATGGGGTCCGAGCACTGGAGCCAGAAGCTACGCCTGCCGCGGGCCTCTCAGGGCCACCGGGTGGAGCTGCTGGAGATCCAGAGGGAGGGCGCGCTCCGCTACATGGTGGCCGATGACACTCACTGCATGGGGGCGGGACAGTGGCAGAAGTGCCGGTTACTGCTGAGGAAGACGGCCGGCGCCTGCCTGGACACGGGAGAGAAGTTCCAGCTCGAGTTCTACGTTCCACCAAAGGTACAAGAGCTCTCTTATAAAGCCCTGATGTGTGTGTGTGTGTGTGTGTGTGTGTGTGACATTAGTAAGCAAGTGTATGGATTGGGGGAAGAATAACCAGCATCCCCATAGTGTCGGCCCAGATTCGGCTCACGTCTGGTACACGTGGATTGCTGGAATCGGGCCGACACTATGTTTGCGGTCTGGGATATATCTTAATCTGTTATTTGCATGGGCAAAGTGAACAACTGAAAGGGTAAACTGGCCATCGAAGAGCTTGTGACGGGGCTCAGATTCAGACAATGAAGGTACAGGCTCGTATTAGACTTAAACAATCAAAAATTTAGATGAGAACGGTTGAGATAAGATAAAAAAAACAGTAGTGGGCAATGGCATAAAGCCTTGTTTCCATTACCCTTCAAATTGCTCAAATTGTGCATTGAAAATATGAAATGAAATATAATGAAAACACGTCAATTTGGCAAAAACTCCCATATATCGCATAAAAGTTTTTACGCTCGTATTGAGGAGGTTTCTCAGGCAATTCGAAAAAGGAATATTTCGCAAAACTGCAATGGAAAGTTTTTTCCCACATTTACAGTCACCTGACGTACGTAACAGTCGATCATTCTTTAAAGAAGGCGAGCGATGTTTGGACAGAAGATGAGACAGAGTTCTTCATTAAACTCTTAAAAAGTATTACAGGAACTTTCCTTGCCATTAATGCTTGGATAACACGCTTACGTCTCTTTCCATTAATAATAATAGCTAGTGCGGTGGCTGTGATTTACATAAACCCACCAACATCCTTCGCCATGACTTTTGGAATGACTTTTTGTGAGAGAGAACATCGGTTTATGGAAACGCTGTCATTTCGCAATAGTTTTTTATCGACATTTAGAAAATATGTAATGGAAATGCAGCTATAGTAAAAGTAGTGTGCTATTAAATCATCAGAACAGTAAATACTAACAAAATAGTAGAACTATATAGTAAATGGTAAATGCTGTAAGTAGTGTCTGAGTGTGTGAAGTGTCGCTGTGTTGTTCAGTAGTCTGGCTTGAGGATAGAAGCTTATCGTCAGTCTGGTTGTCCGTGATTGGATGCAACAGTATCTGCCAGACGGCAGTGTCACAAACGAGTGTTCAGCAGGGTGAGCTGATCCTTAATGATGTAAACTGATGTAAACTTCATTCTTTTAGTTGAAAAAACTTTGAAAAGCCAACAAAAAGAGATTTTGGGAAGCTGATGTCTGAGCAATTTTAGCATCATCCAATAAATGTGAGAAGCACTGGGTTAAGGTTTAGAGATTGGCTAGTTTTGGGGTCTTCTCATGTAGACAGACCTTTGGCTAAACCGTCCCCTTAGCCAGGAAAAGACTGCTCTTATGGTGGTGTTCAGGTGTGGGATTATCCGACAGGGATTACCACAGTCGTAGACTGGTGTGAAAAGAATGAATTAACTTTGTGTTTGTTTTTATATCTTTTAAAGATTTGATGGACTTCAACTCTAGAGAACAGTTTTTCTTTAAAAGAACTGATGGCAAACACTTGTGTGCTCTTACTGCCAGAAGTAGAGTAACGCTAGCAAAAGTGCTTTTCCAGTGTCGACATGCCGTCTCAGGCTGAGATGGTGATATTCGTCAGGTAACTGAAGACTGAGGCGTTTGATTCTGCTTGGCATGAGGACAGTGGCTGTGGTTCATTAATAGTTGAGTTTATTCTTCTAACTCTGAGTTACTCCAGTGTTGCTATCAGGCATAAGATGGCTTCATGAATGCACAGATGAAACACACATATGTTAGCAGAAATGTTTTCTTCATTAAAATGAGTCAGACTCCCTTGATCCGGCCTCTTAAAATCCTTTTCCCTCATTTTGGTTTGGGTTCAGATGTGTTTAAAGGGATTTTGGGAAGCTGGTCTCAGAGCAATTTTAGTCCCTCAAGGCGGTAGTAATAACTTCCTCTTCCTGAACAAACTAAAGATAGGGTAAAAATAGAGGGTGAGTGTGTATGCTTGCAGTGTATCATATCCTGACTGTCAGTGAGATCGCCTCAACAGCCAGAAGCGTGTGAGATACAGAAGCCCATCCAGAGAGAATCGGTTTGACGATTCTTGTGTTTTCCTTTTTCCTTGCATGAGACCTCGTCTTATAATCACTGAAACCGGCCGATGTAAACACCAGAAGTTTAAGAAGTGATGGTTGAAATACAGGGCTCACAGTAATCATGTCCCGTTTCAGGCCAGTTGACATGCCTGCTGTGTTTTGTTCGTTTTTTTATATATTTTTTGCAATAATCTTTATTATGTGAATACATCAATATGTTTCTAAATATGCGAACTGTTCGTCGCGATTTCAAAATAAACGTTTAAACCCTCGCTCTGAGTTTACATGTGGACATCAAAACATGTTTGTGTTCAGGAAATTACAGTGGCTGTAGTATTTCTATCTTTGGCCTAGAAGTGGACAAATATTAAAGATTGAGTGAAAATCTGAATTAAATGTCGTTTGGCTAATATTAAACAAGGATTTGATCCTGATGTAAAGTGTAACAACACTTTAGGCATTTGTTATAATACATAATTTAAGATGATTTATTTACACAAAGTATATAATGTATTTTAAGTGTTGTTTTATCAAACCATATGATTACTTGCTTTTGACACTTTAAAATGACTTAATATCCATAATAATAATGAGACAAATAAAGTTCTTTGCTTAGGTTTATTTTTATTACCAAAAATATTATCTGATTACTCGGTTAATCGTCAAAAATAATCGACCGATTACTTTATTACCAAAGTAATCATTAGTGACAGCCCTAATTGGCAGTGTGTGTGTGTGTGTGTGTGTGTGTGTGTTGGAACGGCATTGACTGTGCTGATGTGTGTTTGTAGTCATCTAAACCCAAAGTGAGCGTCCCTCTGTCTGCTATCGTGGAGGTGAGGACCACCATGCCTCTGGAGATGCCCGACAAAGACAACACGTTTGTGCTCAAGGTAACATCATCTCATACTCTCATACACACATCAGATATGTAGCTGTTCTCTGGGAAATGCAAGGATGTCGCCTACTGCATCTAGATCAGTGTTGTCAGATCAAACTGTGGTGTTGTCTTGTGGGTTGCAGGTAGAAAACGGTGCCGAGTACATTTTGGAGACCATCGACTCTCTGCAGAAGAACTCGTGGGTCGCAGACATCCAGGACTGCATAGACCCCGGGTAAACAGAGTCATCAGCGTCCTGACACACCTTCACTTCACACCTTTACGCTGCGTTCACACCAAACGCGAATAGCGCGTCAAATTCACGTCTACCGCGTCTGGTTGGACACGCATTTTGAAACCATTCACGCGTCCAGAGCGAAATTGACGCATGTAAAAAGCAAAAGTTTGAAGCGAAATTGACGTGCGTCTGATGCGAAATCCGCTTCTTGTGGGAGGGGCAAGTGCTAGGCGGTTGTCTGTTTGCAAGATGGCTGATGTTGATCGAGCATTCATCGAGAGAGTCACCGCTCGTATTTTCTCTGGAGAGCAGAACATCGGCGTAGGGGTCATCTCCGCTGTACTCGGGTTCACCAGACCAGTGGGGATTTCTTTAAGACTGCAAGGGAAGCTCGGCTTCCCCTATAATGTCAAAAAATTAATGGTCAAATATGCACTATTGTGTTAACATTTTATTGACTAAAAGTGCGTTAGAACACGCTCATCTCAAAGACGAGTTGGTTCAGAATCAGTTACATACAGCAGGTCGGCTGACTCGATTCTCATGCATTCCCGTAGCGTCACAGTGCTTTTCCCTGTTGAAGCCCAGCGTCCGTGACTTCAGTGGAGCTGCTCTGAACAGTTTTTTTCAGCACTTCGAAACTAGGCGGTCATTGGATAAATGCTGCGATTATGTCCCACCCGCGGACGCTCAGCGTCTCTGGGAGTGAATGAGGAGTGGGCTGGCCTGGACTCCGGCTTCTGCGTGATGATTGGAGGGTCTGTCGAAAGGCTGCGTCTCCTATTGACTGACAGCGATTTACAATATAAAGTCGCTGATGTTGAAGCTGTTCGAGCTCAGTCCCATCGCGGACTTTGCAAGTGTAGTCAAACTGCTGCAACCCATTTCTTGGTATTTTCTTGTCGAAATTGCCAGCCAATTTTCATAATACATTTCACACAATTATACATTTATATCTTTATTATATTATAATCTATTTTTTTATATTATTATTAGTAATAATTAAAAAAATTATTATTTAAATAAAAAAAATATATATATTTTATTATTTATAATTATTATTATACTTTATTATATTATTATTTATACCTTTATTATATTATTACATTTATACAATTATATTTAACTGTGCTGGCCATTGAGAGGACACTGGTCAAGTCACTGGAAAAGACGCCTAGTTGTACGACAGGGTCACAGAGCATTTTCTTGAAAAGGAACGTAGAATTTACGTATAAATAAATGGACAATATGATGGAATTTTATGACGTAGGCCGAAAATGAGCTTCCCCTCTTTGAAAGAGCAGCAGCCGCCACTGCACCGAGACCCTCCGGAGGCAAACCCAGTTTGGCGAGTTTCCCCATTTGCTCCAGGAGCTGCGCCTTGATGACGGCCGCTATCAGCGGTGCTTCCGCCTGTCCCGCGCCCAGTTTGAGGACCTGTTGTGCCGCCTCGGAGCGAGGATCACCCGCGCCCTCACCCACATAATCTGTCATTTATTTTTGTTTTGATGATAAATGGAGCCAGCCTCCAAAACTAATTAACCTGTCCTGTAATTTTTTTTCTCACACAACACTGTCCAGACACGAACTATGTTCTTATACACTATAGTATGTTGGTTGTCTTTACATTAGAATAATAATGTTTCATATAATCTGGATTTAGATATGGAATAAATAGCATTCAATACAAAATGAATGTCTCATATATTGAAATCAAGTTTTTATATGATAAAAGATTTTCTTTGTTGTGCCACACCAGGCATTAGTCATATTACAAAAATAATGTATTGAGGCCAAACATATAAAATAACATTATAAACTGAACAGCAAACTGACGCCAAAGTTCAGATTTTTCAACTCGGGCGTAAGACACGAATTCGCGTCGAACGTGTGAATGCACAAAAAGCACCAAATAAAATAATTTGCGCGTATCGCGGCAGATGCTCAGTTCGCGTCAGTCGCGCGAACGAGGTGAATTCGCGTCCACCGTGTCGCGCTAAACGCCTCATTCACACCGCAGGACCTCCAGATGCACGTAACCGCGTCTTTACATTGACTTAACATGGAAATCACTCGCGCCAGACGCTCTATTCGCGTTTGGTGTGAACGCAGCATTACACAGTACATCTGAATCACGGGACACAAACTAAAACAGGAGGCACACTGACTGGCCATGACAATTCTTTGAGTCTTATGCAGCATTTCGTTAACACTAAACCAAAGCCGCACTGCTTCCTCTGAGAAGAGTTGAAAAGATAGCATGGTTACATGTTTACCGTACGCTGTAAAATCCTCAGTGTTAAACAAACACTGCTCAGTTTTCATATGGTCCCAATCTATATAGAGTATATAGCAATGAAAGTAAGCAATGAATAAGTGTTGCAGTTAGTGAAATAAAGTAGATTCATTCTACAAGGGATAATTGAGCATTAGTGATGAACGCCTGCTGTCAACAAGCAGAATCACTGAGGATAAGAGGAACAACAAGAACAGGATAAAAGAGAAGAGACAGAAACACAACAACTACGTCTGACTCGCAGCCACACAGCCTTCGATGAGATCAACTGCAAATAAAGTCAATATCTCACCAGAGGATTATTAAACAACACCAAAACAGCATTACCATATTCACTAATTACAAACCATATGGCACATGTACAAAGGTTGTTTAGTTTGGGAAAAGCGCTATATAAATTAAACATATGATTATAGTTGGGCACTTGGCCACTGACTTTGGTTAATTTAATTCCCTTTCAGCAATTGTTGATCACTAAATCACTATTGACTGCATTTTTGGAATCAGATTGTTACACATGTGACCTCCCATACAAGTATGAAAGTCTTGAAAAACTTTTGAACTTTTCTCTATCAAGTTGATATTAACTCACAACCCCTGTTATTGAACACACTGCTTATGATTATGCTTTTATTAGGCATTTTTCTTGGTTTTCATATCTCTAAATGTTTTTGTTTTGCAGTGTACACAAGCTCTTTTTAACTGATTTGTGTGCAGAAACCGGAGACACATCCTTATAAACATTTTTTCTTTGTTGATCAAAACTTCGGATGACATTGATTAATAATATAATCATAACTAAAACAATTAAAATGTTCACTTCTACTTTCAACATAGGGAGCAAAATAATATAAGTTATAATCATATATTACAATAAATCATATATTTTTTAATCTTATATTGTTTTTCCGGTAACACTTTACAATAAGGTTCATTATACCATGGTCTGAGTGAATACTCGATTCTGATTGGCTGCAGGGTGTCCATTAAAAAGTGATAGAGGACACCTAGTAAAGGAGTTCTGGTGAAACTGACTGTTTACCGTTCGAAATTAATAAATAAATGCGCTGGCTACATCAGCTGTGAGTAACCATAGCAACCGGCAGTAAACTGAAGGGTTCTACGAGCTGAGCGGACTATAAATATCTCCGGTTGCTAGATAAACCGTCAGGCGTAACCAGGGAAACCCAAGTTATTGTTTGTAAAAACTTTAGATTTCGATTGTAAAACTAATTAAAATATAAACTAATGTTTTAAAAATGTGTTATTTGGCAAGTGACCATGGTATAAGCGGGTTAATGCCCTTCGAGGTGTCCATTGACAGGTATTAACTTCGGCGGAGGTTCACGTCTCGTGAAGTATAAATCAGCCTTTAGTTAACATTAGTTAATGTATTAACTAACATGAACTAACAATGAGCAATACATTTGTTACAGTATTTATTAATCTTTGTTAATGTTCGTTAATAAAAATACAGCTGTCCATTGTTTGTGCATTAACTAACGTCAACAAATACAACCTTTGATTTTAATAATGTATTAATAAATGTCAAAATGAATATGAACTAATATCAATAAATGCTGTAGAAGTGCAGTTCATTCTTAGTTCATGTTATCCAAGGTAGTTCACTAATGTCAACTAATGAACCTTGAATGAAGGTTCAATCAAGGTTCAAAATGAAGTGTTATCATTTTTCTTTGCATCATTAATGTGTTAAAAATGGCAAAAACAATGCTTGCATAGAGACAACTCTTGATTCCAGGACATCAGATGAATGTTTTAAGAGAAGAAACCCTCGTGGAAAGACTCTGTGTGTGTGTGTGTGTGTGTTTCAGGGACAGTGGCGATGACATCGAGCTGGCGTCGTGTGCTCTCGTCCAGCCGCCCAGAGACTTGACGCTGGTGTCGTCCTGCAGCTGCGAGCTGTTGTGTGACGGTACGACTGCACACACACACAATACAGCTCAGCAGTGTTTCCCATCATCGCCCACAGTGCCCGTTCTGTTTCTCTTTCTTAAAGGTGCAGTGTGTAATATTTAGGAGGATCTGTTGACAGGAATGCAGTATCATATACATAACTATGTTTTGAGTGGTGTATAAACCCCTTACATAATGAACCGTTATGTGTTTATTAGCTTAGAATGAGGCATTTCTCTCTACACACACCACGGGTCCGCTTATATCGACATGTTTCTACGGTGGCCCTGAATGGACAAACGTGTTTCGTCACTATGTTGTTCCTCGTGCAAAGACGATAGCTAAAGTCAGCGGATAAAACACTGACACAATGATGAACAAGTAACAATAATATTCGCAATAACATATCGTTTCACTGAATAAGTAAGTTAACATAATTTCTTAATGTATCTTTGTAAAGAAACCTCATTGATTAACTGTCTCAGACGACGACATCACTTCCTGTCGACCACCGTAACTTCTGTTGGGTGCAGTTCACAACCTCACCACTAGATGCCGCTAAAATGACACAGTGCAGCTTTAAGCTGAAGACAGAAGGATTGTGTTGATGTTCTGGATGTGTTGTTCAGGTTCTCATCGGGGGTCTGAGAGGTTGTGCTCTGTCGCTGCGGATCAGCACTGCCAGGAGCCGCCCGTTACCCAGCATCCCTCACATGTGCCGTTAGAGCGGTTCCTGCAGTCGCCAGAGGACACACCATCAGGTACACACATGCCTTGTCCACAAAACCCCACTTGCGGTCTTTACACTTGACCACTTAACCACTTGCATGACGTATTTCCTCTTTTTGGCCAACTAAGTGTTCAAGTAGGCGTAAAGACTGCAAGTGTGTGTAGATCTTTTGATTACTCTTTTTGATATTCTACACACACCATACTCATCCTTGCACCAATAAAATGTGCAACACTTTATGTTTTACTACCAAATTACAGTGGAACGTTTTCCTCGACATCTCGCGATTTCTGGGCACACGAGTTCCCGAACATAATGCATGATGGGATACGCTTAGCCTCGAATACCGCTCCGAAGCGCTATTGGAGATAGTGTGGGTTTAGTGTGCATTAAGGGCACTGCACTTCGGCATTTTTAAGACATAGGACAGTCTTGCACACGCTCTCAAGTGGCCAAGACCACAAGTGTGGGTGTTTGGACAAGGCAACAGTGCCAACCAGTCGAGTCCACTGAACAGTAGTTTGATTCAGTGATTCAATTTCAACTTGTTAAAATTCATGAGGATTTTTTCGATGCTTCTCAAAGGATTCTTTAAAAGAAATACTGACGTCACACTGTTTACTGAGGTAAAAGTAACTGCAAACACAGGACCTAAGAGTTAGAGAGCAATTCACACAGTCTGCGAGCGAGTAGAGAGGTGAAATGTCAGAAATGTATGGAATGATTATAGTCTCAAAAAGATTAACACGTGTAAGCACACTTATTAATGAACTTGATACATGTTGCAGAAATGTTTTATCCATGCCTTTCAACTTGCGTGTGCAAAATTCAAAACTGAATGAATGTGAAGCAATTTGTACAAATAGAGACATTTTTGTGAATACAAATGTTTTCCTCTGTATTAGTGTATCATAGTTTGCGCATGCAACACAGAAGATGTGCATGTGTGGATCAGGTGACGCGTGCATTCATTGACGTCTCCTCTGAGTCGATCTCATTTGATTCATTTGGATTTTGAGACTTTCTTTTCGCGGTTTTTAAGCATTTCACAACCCACACACAAACAACTACAAATGAATAGGCCTGGTGCTAATTATTAATGTGTGCACAACTACCCATCTATTTGACAAATTCACAAATGTGCGTCACTACATTTAAACTAATACAATACAACTTGTGTGTGCAAAATCCAAAATCACATGAATGTGCAGCATTTTGTACAAATAGAGACATAGTTGTTAATACAAAACCTCGATCTTGTATTAATGTAGGCCAGAATTTGCGCATGCAACAAGTAAGATGTGCATTTGTGGATCAGGTGACACGCGTGCATTCATTGACTCGTTTCTGAGTCGATCCTATTTGATTCATTTGGATTTTGAGACTTTCATTTCGCAGGTTTCGCCTCGCACGATCCACACACAGATGTCTGAGAAAACCTGCTACCACTAGATGGCAGTATTCTGCTAAAACAGACAACGGCAGCGTAATAAAGCGTTCTTCCCCATTTAAGACGCTTAATGAGAGTGATATTGAAGCACCAAATTTAGTCCTACCTTATTAATAAAGCATACTTTATAGAGGCAAACAGATTACATCAGATTATGAACAACACCCATAGAAAACCACTATAAAACGCTTAACGTGCAATCGCGCGTTGCATGTTCAATAAGGTGTATAGGCTACTGAGTTTAAATATCACCGTCTTACTGCACTGACGTTAAGCTTTTTCTTTATAATATGCTCTATGGGAGGAAAACTATAGAGCCTACAGACAAGAGCCTATATGAACGCGACGCGCGGCGTTTCATGTTAATGGCATTTTCCTTCCTGTTAAAAAAAAATGTTTCGCAGTTGCGTTCATATGCTTATTTTTATCTGACTACACATAATATACATAGTATGCAAGCTTTGGAATTTGAAAATGTCTGTTTTTAAATGTTAAAGACGATTTTCACAGTACATTTGTTTTCCCTTGACCCTTAAGCCATTGTTATAGGCTAGTCTTACTATAGCACGATTAGTTTTAACAATATGCAACCATTGTATATCGACATGTAATATTAATTGAAAATCAACTGGCCCTACGTGTGTAGCTGCATATTTGTACATGAGAATGCTTTGACGCGCTAACCACGGCTCGTGATGCACAAGGGAACGTCGGCCAATTCCACTGCGTTAAAACATAATTTGTTTTCATTCAAATTACTTTTAATATTTAAAAACAGACATTTTCAAATTCCAAAGCTTGTAGAAGGTTCCTGTAAGACGGATTTACAAGTAAAATTTGGACAAGTCTTCCCTTCATTTTTAAATTGCTATTTTTAAATCTAAATTGAAAACTTATTTTTATTCCCTGGCATTTTAATGATCTCCTGATGCTGTTTCTGCCTGTTCTGTTTGGTTGTTTCTATGCTTTATTCTATTTGTTTTTACTTTGTTCAGCACTTTGGATAGCCCTGCTATGTTTAAATGTGCTTTATAAATAAAATGTACTTAATTACTTTCTTACTTTACTTCATGTGCTGTATGTAGCCTGTATTCTGCAGAAAAATACTGTAATTCACTAAAAGGGTTTTTTCATGTTCAAAATGGCTGTAGTAGGCTATGTTCCTAGTGACTAGACTGGCTTACAGGTGGAATTGTCCAAATACCGCCCTTGCCTATTTACAGTAAACAATATTTTTTTTTTTAACAAAAATTACTGTAATTAACCAAACAGGTTTTTGGTGACTTACTAAAGGTGAATAATGCAACATTTCACCTGACTATCAATACAACCTTTGGAACATGAATAGAAAAACAATTTACAGTAGGCTAATTTAAAAAATCGTACTGTTCAATCGGGATATTGGCTGGACATACACTAGGCTAAGTCAGTCTGCCCACTAGGCATTTACCACAACCTTGGAAGTATTCATTTGAATGAATGACTGGACGTTAATATTTTTTGACTGTGAGTGGAATTTGCAGATGGTCCCTTTAGAAAATGCGGCGAATATCAAACCTAAAACGTACTTCACTGCGCTCTCGGACGGTTTCTCTCCCATACACATGCAAAGTTAAACGCAACTGCAGAATTTCATGTTAAGCTTCTTTTTACAGGCTCAGGAAGGAAAATGCCATTAACATGAAACGCCGCGCGTCGCGTTCATAGGCGCTTGTCTGTAGGCTCTATAGTTTTCCTCCCATAGAGCATATTATAAAGAAAAAGCTTAACGTCAATGCAGTAAGACGGTGATATTTAAACTCAGTAGCCTATACACCTTATTGAACATGCAACGCGCGATTGCACGTTGAGCGTTTTATAGTGCTTTTCTATGGGTGTTGTTCATAATCTGATGTAATCTGTTTGCCTCTATAAAGTATGCTTTATTAATAAGGTAGGACTAAATTTGGTGCTTCAATATCACTCTCATTAAGCGTCTTAAATGGGGAAGAACGCTTTATTACGCTGCCGTTGTCTGTTTTAGCAGAATACTGCCATCTAGTGGTAGCAGGTTTTCTCAGACATCTGTGTGTGGATCGTGCGAGGCGAAACCTGCGAAATGAAAGTCTCAAAATCCAAATGAATCAAATAGGATCGACTCAGAAACGAGTCAATGAATGCACGCGTGTCACCTGATCCACAAATGCACATCTTACTTGTTGCATGCACAAATTCTGGCCTACATTAATACAAGATCGAGGTTTTGTATTAACAACTATGTCTCTATTTGTACAAAATGCTGCACATTCATGTGATTTTGGATTTTGCACACACAAGTTGTATTGTATTAGTTTAAATGTAGTGACGCACATTTGTGAATTTGTCAAATAGATGGGTAGTTGTGCACACATTAATAATTAGCACCAGGCCTATTCATTTGTAGTTGTTTGTGTGTGGGTTGGGAAATGCTTAAAAACCGCGAAAAGAAAGTCTCAAAATCCAAATGAATCAAATGAGATCGACTCAGAGGAGACGTCAATGAATGCACGCGTCACCTGATCCACACATGCACATCTTCTGTGTTGCATGCGCAAACTATGATACACTAATACAGAGGAAAACATTTGTATTCACAAAAATGTCTCTATTTGTACAAATTGCTTCACATTCATTCAGTTTTGAATTTTGCACACGCAAGTTGAAAGGCATGGATAAAACATTTCTGCAACATGTATCAAGTTCATTAATAAGTGTGCTTACACGTGTTAATCTTTTTGAGACTATAATCATCCCATAGAAATGTGAAACCTCATGCAAATATCACCACATGAAAATGTAGCTTTTTTGAATATCTGAATTAGTGGTTCCTGGTTTAAAGGGGCAGTATGTGATTTAAAAAAAAATTGAACACCCCATCATGAGTGGACACGCCCCCTACTGCTGATTGGCTCACTCTCTCTCCTACCCCATCACGAGTGGACACGCCCCCTACTGCTGATTGGCTCACTCTCTCTCCTCCCCCATCACGAGTGGACACGCCCCCTACTGCTGATTGGCTCACTCTCTCTCCTCCCCATCATTAGTGGACATTCCCCCTACTGCTGATTGGCTCACTCTCTCTCCTACCCCATCACGAGTGGACACGCCCCCTACTGCTGATTGGCTCACTCTCTCTCCTCCCCCATCACGAGTGGACACGCCCCCTACTGCTGATTGGCTCACTCTCTCTCCTCCCCATCATTAGTGGACATTCCCCCTACTGCTGATTGGCTCACTCTCTCTCCTACCCCATCACGAGTGGACACGCCCCCTACTGCTGATTGGCTCACTCTCTCTCCTCCCCCATCACGAGTGGACACGCCCCCTACTGCTGATTGGCTCACTCTCTCTCCTCCCCATCATTAGTGGACATTCCCCCTACTGCTGATTGGCTCACTCTCTCTCCTCCCCCATCACGAGTGGACACGCCCCCTACTGCTGATTGGCTCACTCTCTCTCCTCCCCCATCACGAGTGGACACGCCCCGTACTGCTGATTGGCTCACTCTCTCTCCTACTCCATCATGAGTGGACACGCCCCCTACTGCTGATTGGCTCACTCTTTCTCCCCATCACGAGTGGACACGCCCCCTACTGCTGATTGGCTCACTCTCTCTCCTCCCCCATCATGAGTGAACACGCCCCCTTCTGTTGATTGGCTCACTCTCTCTCCTACTCCATCATGAGTGGACACGCCCCCTACTGCTGATTGGCTCACTCTTTCTCCTCCCCATCATGAGTGGACACGCCCCTTTACTGCTGATTGGCTCACTCTTTCTCCTCCCCCATCATGAGTGGACACGCCCCTTTACTGCTGATTGGCTCACTCTCTCCTCCCCCATCATGAGTGGACATCCCCCGTATTGCTGATTGACTCACTCTCTCCTCCCCCATCACGAGTGGACACGCCCCCTACTGCTGTTTGACTCACTCTCTCCTCCCCCATCTTGAGTGGACACGCCCCCTACTGCTGATTGGCTACAAGTGTGTTGTGGTGCTCAGTCCAATCCACTTTCAACAGCGAATCTCAGAAATCAGTTACTGCACCTTTAAGACCAGCAGGTTTGGTGCTGATTTACCCACCTAGAGCCACTTTGTCTGAGGTCTGAAAACAGTGTAAACACACACTCACATTGCTTCTGTCATTTAGGAAGTCCAGGTGAAACGCCAAGGGACGTGGAAGGAGATGCCAGTTTGGCGGGTTACCCATGGTTCCACGGGACCCTGTCGCGGGTGCGGGCGGCCCAGCTCGTTCTCGCCGGTGGAGCACACAGTCACGGGCTGTTCGTGATCCGCCAGAGCGAGACGCGTCCCGGAGAATACGTCCTCACCTTCAACTTCCAGGGCAAAGCCAAGGTGAGCCTTCATGGGGTCACGACCCCTGACCCCTGACACCTCACTGAAGCATAGTGTTCTTCAGACGGTGCCTGCATGAATCTGAGTGTGAGAGAAGTGTCCAAGTATTGTCCTCCATGTCTGAATGAAAGGACAGTCATAATGAGCTGGTTTCTGTGGCTTTGAAGATCATTTGAGGAAAGCTGGGAATGAACTTTAAAGGGTTAGATCACCCATTAATGGTGTCATCATTTACTCACTCAAACTCATGTCATTTCAAACCAATGTGACTTCCTTTCTTCAGTGGAACACAAAAGCAGATGTTTAGCAGAATGTTCATGCTGCTCTTTTCCACACCGTGACCGTGAGCGAGGACGGACACAGTCACACACACCACTTATGGGTGAACTAACGCTTTACACCAGCTGTAAGCAGATAAACAAACTTTCAGATCTGTTTGTATAGCACAATACACATTGTTTCAAAGCAGCTTTACAGAAAATCATAATGTTAATGTTTTAATACCTTCATGCCTTATAGTCATATTTAGCTGATTAGAGCTGGATGATAATATAGTTACATTTTGCGACAATATAAAAAATCAAGCAGCCAAGATTTGCGATACAATATACACTACCAGTCAAAAGTTTTAGATCGGTAAGAATTTTACTGTTTTTAAAAGAAGTCTCTTCTGCTCACCAAGGCTGCGTTTATTTGATCAAAAATACAGTAAAAACAGTGAAATATTATTCCAGTGTAAATCATCTGTTTTTTATGTGAATATATAGTAAAGTGTAATTTATTCCTGTCATCAAAGCTGAATTTTCATCATCATTACTCCAGTCTTCAGTGTCACATGATCCTTCAGAAATCACTCTTATATGATGATTTGATGATCAAGAAACATTTATAATTATTATCAGTGTTGAAAACAGTTATTTACATTTTTATTTCAGGATTCTTTCAGCATTTATCTGAAATAGAAAGCTTTTGTAACATTAAACACTACCGTTCAAAAGTTTGGGGTCAGTAAGAATTTTTATTTAATTTTTTGGGGGAAAGAAATAAAAAATAAATCAATACTTTTATTCATCAAGGATTAATTAAATCGATCAAAAGTGACAGTAAAGACATTCATAATGTTACAAAAGATTCTATTTCAGATAAACGCTGTTCTTTTGAACTTTTGATTCATTAAAGAATCCTGAAATAAAAATGTAAATAACTGTTTTCAACACTGATAATAATTATAAATGTTTCTTGATCATCAAATCCTCATATTAGAGTGATTTGTGAAGGATCATGTGACACTGAAGACTGGAGTAATGATGCTGAAAACTCAGCTTTGATCACAGGAATAAATTATACTTAAAAATATATTAAAATAGAAAAAAAGTCATTTTAAATTGTCATAATATTTAACAATATTATTTGGAGTTATTTATTGGTGTTGTGGTGATGATATTGAGGATTGTGAAGCCAGACAGCAACATAGTCTCGGGGCCGACACTGTTGCTGTCTGGGAAGCCTTAGAGGTGTTGTGGTGGTGATAATGAGGATTGTGAAGCCTGTTATTGAGTTGATTTGTGTGTGTGTGTGTGTGTGTGTGTTTGGCAGCACCTGCGGTTGTCTGTGAACGACAGCGGTCAGTGTCACGTGCATCACCTATGGTTCCAGACGGTGTCCGACATGCTTCGGCACTTCCACGCGCACCCCATCCCTCTGGAGTCGGGCGGCTCCACCGACATCACGCTGCGCTCGTACGTGACGGTCCAGCGCTCGCCCACAGGTGTGTGTCCAGCACAACACACACAGCACACTGACAGGTGACGGGGAGCGAACACCTGAACAGCGGCAGTAGATTACTGTCTGTCCGTCACGGCTCTGTTCGGTGATCACCAGCACTATTGCTCAAGCTGACCATGATGAGTCTCTCATAGTCAGACTTAAAAAGTCTACAAAAAATAAATAAATAAAATTCTGTATTTTACATTTTTAAGGCCAGACAAGTCATTTTGTGAGGTCAATTTATAAAGAAAGACTACACGCCTGCACACATGTATATTCAAACGCGCACACCTATAGACTGAACACGTAATGACATTGTTTACAAGCTGTTTTACTGACGTCTTTCCATGGCTGAAACACTGATTGGGCGACTCCATGTCACATGATACGGACTTCGATAAGTTGTACTCTATCTTTTAACACACTTTCAGAAGCTCATTCATGTTTATTTCACTGTAACTGGTGTTATTAAGGCGGAAGAGAAGATCATGTGCTTCTCTAGAGCGATCTCACGCCACAGCGGCAAAACGCTATTTATATTTTTGAATTTCGTAAGAAAATGGACGTAATTTGAAATTTGAGACTTTGTTTCATATCAATAGTTACAAAGCACAAAGATTATTGTGATTTATTGGATGGGATGCGCGCTACTATGTTACATTCATTCATCAACTGAAAACAGGATGACTAATCGATTCTTGGGATTTAAGAATCGATATCGGTTCGTAAAAATGCGAATCGATTAAAATCGAGAAATCTATATTTTTTACCCAGCCCTACTAAATTTCAACTGACATTTTGTCAACCGTTTGAAATGCACCAGTAACACACTTTCCTGAAGTTGTGCAGGTATTATTGTGTGTGTGTGTGTGTGCACAGATGTCCCAGCTGCTGTCCCGCGGTGTGACGCTGCTGTGTGTCGGGCAGAACCGGGCCAGTCTCCGCATCAGCTGTCCGGTGCCGGCGCTCCCTCAGACCCGGCGCTGTCCTCCAGCTCGTCCTCGTCTCCGATGGGCCAGCCTACCTCAGCAGGAGGAGCAGGAGGAGGAGGAGGAGGAGGAGGAGGAGGAGGAGGAGGAGGAGGAGGAGGTCTTCACAGCCGGAGCAACAGCGCAGAGAGACTGCTGGATCCCACCGGAGCCACTGAAGACTATCACGACACCGACGGCTCGCGGAGAACTAGAGCTGTGGAGAACCAGTACTCCTTCTACTGATGCCGAGAGTCACACACTGCTGCTGTCCTGCTCCGTTATCAACACACACACACACACACACGTCACGATGAGCTCGGACTCGATATTCCAGGTTCAGTGCTGACAAACACACCTCATGTATGTACACTAGCACTCAGAAGTTTGGGTGTTTTGTGATCTGTTATCAGTGTTTTCATGTTGAGTTGGTCGTTGTGTGTTTTCGATCATGTTCTCCATTCAGTGATGATAAATGTCTTCACATCGCACAACTGACTAGGGAGTTTTTGATTGTCTCACGACATACACCCATCATCATCATCATCATCATCATCATCAACCTGTCACCTGTAGATGTTCTTGGGGGATAGCCTGTGTGAAGTCTGTAGACAACAGAGTTGATTAACTGATGGTTTCAGATGCGTTCATAAGCCATCGGCAGTCTGTCAGTTCTTCATTTTTATTCTTGAAGTGTCTATTAGCAATTCAAACTTCATGCTAACCATATTTGAATTATGTTTGTCTTTTATTCACCGCTATTCTAATATCATGTAATTTAGGACACATATTTTGGGATGTTCTTTTTCTGTTGACTTATACAGTACGATTTCCTGTCCTGATGTGACGTGCGTCGTCGTGCAGAACTCATTCCTGCTGACATGATTCCCACTGTCTGTGGACCATCTACGACATTCTTCCCATCATCCGTAAAATTAATGAAATCAACTGACCTTCACAATATTGTCATTGTTTTAACCAGTGACTAGTAACGCATCTGTTTGAGTACATGTTCCCATGAGTCATTGCTCTCATGAACTGTAACCCGTTAAAGACGAGTGGTTTTGTTTCTCATGTGTTTGGTTTGTGTGCTG
The DNA here is from genome assembly GCF_964197995.2 of Scardinius erythrophthalmus. Classification (NCBI taxonomy): domain Eukaryota; kingdom Metazoa; phylum Chordata; class Actinopteri; order Cypriniformes; family Leuciscidae; genus Scardinius; species Scardinius erythrophthalmus. Next base: position 44,553,315 of record NC_138227.1, read on the forward strand.
TCCGAGCTCGTTCACTCGTGTGGTTGAACCTCGGATGTTTCAGCAGTTTTCATGCTTCAAGGACCTCCATGTTCTCATCTGTTAATTATGACAGAAGCACAATAGCATGTACTTCCCCTTTAACCGGATCATTTGTTGTTAAATGTGAACTAGTTGTGTTCCCGCAGTTCACTGTCACCAAACCTAGACTTATACTGTCTACACAGGAGTCATGCTTCAGATTCAAGCATTTGCTAAATGGACGTTTTGAAGAAAAAAAATTGGGCTAAACAAAACATCTCAATGCAGCAATAGAGGTCGACCGAAAGTGGATTCTGTCAACACGATAACTGTGTGATAATAAGTGGGAAAACGGGTCAGTAACTGATTAATTGGCAGATTTTAACATTACAAATGAAAGCCAAACCGAACACGCCAAATGATATCGTATTCATATCTTGGCTTTTTTTTCTCTGTCGATGTTTAAAATCCTCCACGGTTTGGAGAATGGATGGAGGGGTGGATGGATGGAATGGATAGATGATGGGTGAATGGATGATGGATTGGTTAGGTAAATGGATGGATTGATATATGGATGGATGGATGGATGGATATATGGTTAGGTGAATGGGTGGATGGATATATGGGTGGGTGGATGGATGGATGGATATATGGGTGGGTGGATGGATGGATGGATGGATATATGATGGATCATTGGATGGATGGATGGATATATGGTTAGGTGGATGGATGTATATATGGGTGGGTGAATGGATGGATAGATGGATGGATATATGGGTGGGTGAATGGATGGATGGATGTATATATGGATGGGTGAATGGATGGATGGATGTATATATGGGTGGGTGAATGGATGGATGGATGGATGGATATATGGGTGGGTGAATGGATGGATGGATGGATATATGGTTAGGTGAATGGGTGGATGGATATATGGGTGGGTGGATGGATGGATGGATATATGGGTGGGTGGATGGATGGATGGATGGATATATGATGGATCATTGGATGGATGGATGGATATATGGTTAGGTGGATGGATGTATATATGGGTGGGTGAATGGATGGATAGATGGATGGATATATGGGTGGGTGAATGGATGGATGGATGTATATATGGATGGGTGAATGGATGGATGGATGTATATATGGGTGGGTGAATGGATGGATGGATGGATGGATATATGGGTGGGTGAATGGATGGATGGATGTATATATGGATGGGTGAATGGATGGATGGATGTATATATGGGTGGGTGAATGGATAGATGGATGGATGTATATATGGGTGGGTGAATGGATGTATATATGGGTGGGTGAATGGATGGATGGATGTATATATGGGTGGGTGAATGGATGGGTGAATGGATGTATATATGGGTGGGTGAATGGATGGGTGAATGGATGTATATATGGGTGGGTGAATGGATGTATATATGGGTGGGTAAATAGATGTATGGATAGATGATGGATCATTGGATTGATAGATGGGTGGGTGAATGTTTAATATCCGGCTGTGGATCTGGTCCAGTGTCTCAGTGAGTCTGTGATGATGTTTCTGGTTGTTCTGTTGCTGTAGATCAGTGTATTTCAGGCCTGGTCCAGGGACTCACAGCTCTCTCTAATCTCACACAGTTTCTATCAACGACTATCTGTGCAGATCAATCAGGATAAACAATATATTGGCCGACCTCTATGCAGTAGCACACTATTTAAATATAAATGTTTTTTGGTTTCAACAGCATCAGCCCAACAATAGCCACTTCCTCCAGCCCGGTTAACTGGGGCTCTTCACTCAGTTCCTGTGGAACACAAGCTACCATGTGCTCAGTCTGTGCACGTCAAAGGGGGTTTCTAGGGCGGTGCAAAAGACGGAGGTTATTGTACTTTTCGTCCACATCTTCATTTTGTTTTGCACATTTTGTTTTCTTTTTGGTGAATATTTAGGGGTCGCTCGAGCATCAAGTGTTTTTGTAAAATTTTCAATTGACTAAAATAGGCCTGGGATTATTTTATTTGCCGACAGCTATATCAGCTCCTGAGGCGGTCACGTGACTCTTCATTGGTGGCCTAGTCGTTCTTCACTGTAGCTGTTAGTCACGATACGCTTTGTTTGCAGCACAGATGTGGATCCTTGAAATACACCAGTCTGCTTCAGAGCTGGACTGTGTTTTATTTACATGAAGTAGAATGGATGTAGTTTTGTGGAGGCAGATCTTCATGAACCCCAGTGGAGACCCACTTCTGTTTGACGGGTTTGTTAGTCATGTCTCTGAGGACAGAGAGTGTGTGTCCATCAGCTTCAGCTCTTCTTCACTCCGGCCTCAGGAAAGCCCCGTCCATCAGAAGGCAGCGTTCACAAGCCGTACAGTGCACTTTCCCCTGCTGATATAATCATATTTCACATTTATGAGCACTTGAATCGCACATTTGGGCAGAGAGTGTGTTTTGCTCGATGTCTTAGTCAACATTTACAGGCTGGTACATACGCCAATCATCATCATCATCATCATCGTTTTAATAACTGAAAATGATTGCTGTATTGTAGTTCGCATACACTTTCCCTGGTTTTATTTAGTCACTATTTCTTGTCTACTGCTGAGTTTTGATTTTATATTGAGTTTTTATGCTAGTAGTGGAATGAGTTTTGATCATTCTGAGCTTTTGTATGAAGTGATGACCTTCACATTAAACTTTATATTTCTGTGAATAAAGCGACTGGCGAGACAGTCTGGGGAATGAAGAGAGATATTCTGTGTTCAGTGAACTTCACTTACTGTTCAAGAACACTAGATCAAACACTATGACTGAAGCATTAATCAACACACTCTTAAACACACTTCAGCGATCGTAAAGCGTTCAGGCCTGTGTTTCCTTCTCAAGCCACACATCTGTCAATAATGACTTATGATACACATGCTGAATAATGATGCTCATGTCAACTGGAAAGAATATGAGATATAATGTAGAGGCAAAATGCGTAATTTGAAGTTGTAAATGGCCACTTTTTATATGTAAAGGTTTTTAAAGTCCTTTAAAGTCCTTTAGTTTTATCCCTTAAAACTCATCTTTAATCAGCAAAATTACATATTTAAAAGTTTTTTCCTTGGAAAAAAATGTCTTCATGCCTTAAAGCTGCACTTTGTAATTTTTAGCGGCCGACAGGAAGTGATGTCGTCGTCTGAGACAGCAGAGAGTAGCCAGTTCAGCAGTGAGGTTTCTTTACTAAGATAAATGAAGAAATTAGGTGTACTTAATTATTCAGTAAAATGATATGTTGTTTCAAAAATTATTGTTACTTGTTCATCATTGTGTCAGTGTTTTATTCGCTGACTTTAGCTCGCGTCTTTGCACAAACAACATAGTGACGAAACGCGTTTGTCCATTCAGGGCTCCTGTAGAAACATGTCGATGTAAGCGGACCCGCGGTGTGTGTAGAGAGAAACGCCTCAGTCTAGGGTAATAAACACATAACGGTTCATTATGTAAGGGGTTTATACACCACTCAAAACATCGTTATGTATATGATACTGCATTCCTGTCAACAGATCCTCCTGAATATCACACACTGCACCTTTAAAATATCTTGACTGTAACTCGACACCCTTGCCTCATTTAGTATGCGTGGTTCCATGAATATGCAAATCAGCCCCGCCTCCACTCACTCACTCAGCTCAGAGATCCACTGGTTGACGATCACACGTTGATCTGATTGGTTACAAGGTAGTTTGTGACGTCAGAAACACCAGCGATTTCAAAGCGTGTTTCTGAGACTGTCTTTGGTTCACTGCAGTTTTAAGGAGGAAATACTCAGCAATGCTGTCGACTTATGAATTTACACATGGTTTGAGTTAAAGCACATTAAAAACACCACATAGGCTACAGTGATCTACAGTGCGACCATTTCAGTCACATTTAGGACTTTTTAATGATTATAAAGGGAGTTTGCAAATATAATATTGTTTTTATACAACAATTCATTAAACATGAAGTTAATGTTAAGTGACTTTCATTTTAGGAACAGTATTGTCAGATTTTGATCTATTTCGTCAACGAAAATAGTTCAAAACACAATCACAGCGCATCTCCAAGCAAACACTGGTGTTTAGTTCATGAAGTAATCTGTGTTTTCAAACGAATCTAGTGAGTCAATGACTCGTTCATCATGAACACAGTCGCTTGATTTGTTCCTGAATGAATCACCCGTTTGAACGAATCGCTTGAATGAATGATTCAGTGACTTGCCGCCCCCTACTGGCGGTTTTAGTTTCATTTCATTTATTTCAATAAGTTATATCTCATATTCAAAACCTTCCGTTTAACATTAATCTCATAATAACATTGTTATCATGAATTTAAATGCATTCTGCAGTGCAAAGATTAATTTTGTTGACATTTCATTGGTAAATACACTTGTTGTTTTAAAGGTTAAAAAGTCCTCCAGCAAGTAATTTTAAAGAGTCAAATATTGCCTTAATAATGGGAAGGTTCATTTCTGTATTTGACATAGACATTAAGAGCTTGATTCTCAACACAGGGGGACTATAAAGGTTTGAAAGCTGTTGCTCTCCTGATATATCGTGGCCGTTCTTTCATAAGTGTCTGTCAGTGTTAGATACGGTCGGTGTCGACTTCAGATGTGTCACTGTCTTATGGGACTGGCTATGATAGACATTTATTCCTGTTCATTAGTCGTATTCACTGCCTTTAATCTGGTCATAAACATGGGGGGGGGGGGGTGAGCAGACGTCACGTGACTGACGCGGATGAATACACACATCTGTAGCTGCAGACACACACATGTGTGTGATCATATGTTGAACATGGCAGACCAGCAGATTTGCTGCAATTACTGCATGTTAGTTTGACATCTGTCCGGATGAAGCTGCCAAACACACACACACACACACACACACACAAGAATGATCCATTTTGATGTCATGGTGACTTTAACTTGTCAAGTGCTTCCAGTCCATCATACTGGACATTATTATGAGCATAAACAGGTTTATTATTCTTGTTTTTAGCTCAATTATGCTAACAACTCGCACATTCACAGGACATGTGAATAACAATGTTCAATGCAGAACTGTTCCTCCAAAAGCAACATGAATATTAGATCCATTCCTGGAATTAAATAACCTACAGTCCGACAGAACAGACACAGAAACCCTTTCACTGATGGGAGAGTTCAGATCCATCTGTGCATCAGTCAGTCAGTGACACACACACACACACACACTCTCTCTCTCAGGAGGACCTCAGGCTCAGGAGAACAGCAGCTCCACAGATCAGCAGGAACGTCACCGTCACTTCCGTCACTTTCCCCTGTTTCCACTTCCGGAAGTTCTCCTCCTGCAGCTTCCGGCGGAGCTCTTCCCGGTGTCTCATCAGCTTCTCTCTCCGCAGCTGCTCGCCGTAATGCGCCTGATAGAACGCGTCGAAGTCGAAGTGCGCGTTGGCGGCGCGTCGAGGCCGCGGTGCGGACGCGTCAGAGGAGCTCGGTCTCCCGGCGCTCTGCACGGCGCTCTGCTCGAGTGTGCCGCGGTCGTAACGCCTGCGGAGGCTGCTGCTGCCGAGCACACTGTAGGCCTCCGCGACCCGCGCGAAGCTCCGCGCCGCCTCCTCGCTGCGCCCGAGGTTCCGGTCCGGGTGATGCAGGAACGACTGCTCGTAATAGGCGCTCTTGATCTGCGCTTGCGTGGCGTTCGGGGACACCTTCAGGATGTCGTAGTACGCGGTGCGGCTGCGGTGGAGCGGCGCGGAGGAGTCCGAGTCAGCGGCTGTGCCGTACGCGCGCGTCCCCCGTGACGCAGGATGATGATGATAATGATAGTAATGCGACCGTAGTGTTTTAAAAGCGCACAGTTTGTGAGCGCCACTCCTCACACAGCCGCTGACCTCCGCCATCACCACAGCAGCGCCAGACCTACTTCCGGGAAAACAATGAGAATATCAACCAATCAGAGACGGGATACACTGAACACGGCGTACTATTGGCTAAAGACATCTTCTTCTTCTTGAATGCAGAGATCGCAGGCGCGTCGCCGCCTCCTGCTGGTATACCTGTGTTCTGGCAAACCATTTTCACATTTAGACTTCTTTATATAATTTTTCTTGTTGACTATTGAGCTATAAATTGTTTATTTTCTGAAAGTTTGTCTGTTTTGTATCTTCTGTTTGTTAAAATGTGCAATAAAAACCCTTTTCAGATATTGCTTCATTCATCATGTGAACTCTTTTGTAAAATATTTCATTTCAAACATTCAAAAATCAAACATTTCCTTTCATTATTATACTTTAGATATCATTATAATGTGCTCTACGGTTTCTTTCTTTTTTCCTTTTCTTTTTTTCTTTGGGAAAATATTGACACACTTATTATAGATCATATCCAACAAAGATATATCCATAACTTTTAAAAACATTATTTTTTGGATACTTTGATTCTGACCTTATAAAAATAATGCTTGTGTTGGTATAAATTTGACTTATCTTCTTTGCAAATTTCATATCTATAAATGTAAGTTTACCAACAAACCAGTTTTTGTGTGTGTTTTTGAAAGAGTTTAAAATGTATCTTAATACAATGACATCTTCAGTAAATAAGAAAGCAAGTAGAAAGTCTTTAATTCGTACAATGTAACTGATGTATAGATTAATATGTTACCCTCGTAATATGGTACGTAATATTAATAGGGTGCCCTCTTCTTTCATTAGTTTTGTTTTTAGTTTTCAGCTCTTTAACTCGTCTTTTCTCATGTGTATGTACACCTGTGTATCTTTTCTAATGACATTGTACATATTATTAATGCATTTTGTATATTGTTGTATATCATAAATGTCATTTAGTATGTTTTGCACGAAAAAATAAAGTAAAATAAATGGGCAGGGCTCGGTTGTTGTCTCTAATTTTTCAGTTAAGTCAGGTCTAAATAACAATTCTCCACTTTTAGCGCTCGACTGTAATATAGTTCATCTTTGTCATAATTTCGATGCGCGGTCACGTCGCAACCGTTACTTTTCTCAGCGCGTTTCAGATCGGACAAATCACAGTCGACTGCGATTACTAGTTGATTATTTGTATTCTTTCACTTAGAGGCTGACGCGTAAGATCTTCGTTTGTATATCATATACCAATTCTTAACAGTAAAATATTATATTGGTATAGTATAGAGAGTTCATCGTGATATTTGATGTATTATAACGCGCTGTTTCTGTCGCCTGGAGATGACGTCATCAACGCTCGCCAGACTCTGCTGTTCCCCACATGTGTTGTTAGAGTAGTGTTGTGATCTGAAGTCGCTGCTTACAGGTTTATTTTCAGTCGGTATCATCATGTCTTGCCGTAGACCTGAGCACATGGCTCCTCCAGAGGTGGTGAGTGAACTTAACTTACTCTAGTGCTGAGATGTGCTATTATTATTGAACATGTACACAACAAACACTACACAAAACCTGTCTTTTAATATCTGCGATACTGACACACTCGTTATGAGTTATTATTCTGTATTTCCGCCATAGTTGCTGTACATATTTCAGTCATTTCTATGTTCTGTTGAATTGCTAAATGGTCCAAATACTTCATCATAACAGTGGTCAGTTATTGAATCTGTAAAGGAACAGGAGTCAGGTTGGGCTTTTAATTAGGCTAATGATCTTGGCATTCAGTGAATATCTGAAGACATTTGAGCAGTTCTGCAGAATAAATGAGACGTTTTCTTTTTTAAACTTTAGCATTTTTAAAAGTTCATTCAGGATAAGCCTTTCAGTGATGGATTTTGTTGATATTGACAGCGTCGTATTATTCAATTAAATATAGGAGTTCTTACTGAAGCGTTTTGAGCAGCACAGAACAGAGGTTTGATCCAGATCTAATCCAGATTACGTGATCTAATCCTAGTTTAGTTTTCTTTTGATTAACCCATTTTCAGGGTTGAACCCAATCCGAGAACTGAATCAGATCCCTGTGGAACAGCCGGGCCCTGAAGATCAGTGTAAGGGGGCAGATATCGGCCCTTAATGATGGAGAAGTCATGCAGTGAACTGACCAGTGCACAGTCAGCTGACCACGACCGGCCGAAGCCATTATTAGCAAACCCCAGAACACAGACACTGACCTTGAGTGACCCCGGGTCACTGGATCAATGGATCAACCCTTAAACCCTTACAAGGGATCATCGAGGCTGTGTGTGTGTGAAGGAGCCAGCTGGCCGATCAGATTTTACAAAACAACACATTAATAACTTAAAGGGATGGCTCGGAGTAAAATCAGCCTAGGGTCCTTTTCACCATGACCTCAAGTCAAACCCATGACCTCAAGTCAAACCCCCCCCAGAAGCCTTTCTCCCCTTGATCGAACATTATTAAAGTCAGAGCTTATTTAGAGAGATCAGCCGGATGGTTTAGTGCAGCGCTAATGGATCCTATGATGTATCTGGTAAATTACCGCACTAATAATGCCCAGAATGGTCCAAACTTCTACAGTAGCGCAAATAGATTCTGTACTCATAAAACGAGGCATTGGAAAGTTTGTAAGTACATCAGGAGTTTATTTAAATACATTTACATTTAGTCATTTAGCAGATGCTTTTGTCCAAAGCGACTTACAAATTAGGACCAAATTAAGCGAGTCGTCATGAAGAGGCGAAATCAACGCAAGAAGTGCTCAAATAGGAAGTGCAGGCATTGCTCAGAGTAGCATAAGCCAGACAAGGGAGGATTAAGGGGAAAGAGAATAATATATATATATTTTTTTAATGAGATTAAGTGCTCACGGAAGAGATGAGTTTTCCTGACGGCTAATGCTACCGCTAACCTGGACACCGACGTCACTTCTGTGGTTTGGGAAAAGCCCGTAAAAGTCCCCAAAAAGCGATGAATTTTTATTTTTTTGTGTTGAAAAAAACTTAGTGTTCACTAATAATTGTTATAAACTGGCACTACCAACAGAATATTAGTGCACTCCTGGAACTGGGCGTCGTTACACTTCATCCTTATGCGTCGCTTTCTGCAGGACTTTTACAGGCTTTTCCCAAATCACAGAAGTGACGTCGGCGTCCGGGTTAGCGGTAGCATGAGCCGTCAGGAAAGTGTTATTTAAATAAACTCCTGATGTACTTACAAACTTTCCAATGCCTCGTTTTATGAGTATATAATCTATTTGTTCTACTGTAGAAGTTTGGTCCATTCTGGGCATTATTAGTGCGGTAACATCCAGTCATAAATGTAGGCATGCTGAAAGAAAATAACATTAATCAAACATTACTCATAGTGTGTGTGTGGCTGTCCTGTATGTGCTGGTGTGTATCATTTATACAAATGCTTGTCGTTGTTTTCACGTTTACAGTATTATAATGAAGAGGAGGCCAAGAAATACTCCCAGAAGTGAGTAGAGATGCGGATTCATCAACAGCTTTATTCACTCTCTGCACAGTTATAAGCATTATTTCTGCATGATATATTTTATTTTTGTGTCCATATTTAACTAATTAATTGCTTTCTGTGTGTGTGTGTGTGTGTGTGTGTGTGTGTGTGTGTGTGTGTGTGTGTGTGTGTGTGTGTGTGTGTGTGTGTGTGTGTCGGCAGCTCCCGGATAATGGAGATCCAGACTCAGATGTCGGAGCGAGCGGTGGAGTTGCTCAGTCTGCCGGAGGATCAGGCCTGTTATCTGCTGGATGTGGGGTAATGCACACACACACACACACACTTCTGCTGGATGTGGGGTAATGCACACACACACTTCTGCTGGATGTGGGGTAATGCACACACACACACACACACTTCTGCTGGATGTGGGGTAATGCACACACACACACACTTCTGCTGGATGTGGGGTAATGCACACACACACACTTCTGCTGGATGTGGGGTAATGCACACACACACTTCTGCTGGATGTGGGGTAATGCACACACACACTTCTGCTGGATGTGGGGTAATGCACACACACACACTTCTGCTGGATGTGGGGTAATGCACACACACACACTTCTGCTGGATGTGGGGTAATGCACACACACACACTTCTGCTGGATGTGGGGTAATGCACACACACACTTCTGTTTCAGTAAAGAAGAAATATGGATTTATTTCACATTCTGCCCAATGTTGTCGCACATCGAGGGCTATGAAGACAGATCTAGTGAATGTAATGCTATATATGTGCAAAAAGGAGTTAAAATCACATTACTTTCTATCATTGTAACATTTACAATCTAAAAACAAAAACACTGATTTTATTTATCATTCTATCATCTATAACTCACTAAACTAATGCTGAAAATAATTGAAAACAAGAGCGCTTCGTGGCCGTCAGCACCACGAGTCCTCCGCTGTGTCCTCCGCTAGTTTTAACTGCCGTTATCCGGTTAATGACGCAGTGTAGAAGTGTCCGCTCTCTGAAGGGAACAGCTCACTCTCAGACACACACACACACACACACACATCTGTCAGGGCCGCTTCAGACATGTGAACAGTAGTGACTGAAGCCCTGAATAAAGCTTAAATAAAGTCTCGTGTTTAGGACAGACTGGATGAGGCAGCATCTGTGTCCTCCGCTAGTGTTCAGATCCGCTCGGATCACACTACCGAATCATGAGATTAACTGTGTTCTCATTCCATACTGTCTATGAAACATTTATCGATGTATCATTCAAACTCTACATTCCGCCCAGCCCTAGTGTTACACTGTTGTCACTGTTACTACACTGTTGTTACACTGTTGTTACTGTTACTACACTGTTACTACACTGTTACTACACTGTTGTTACTGTTACTACACTGTTACTACACTGTTACTACACTGTTGTTACTGTTACTACACTGTTACTACATTGTTACTACACTGTTACTACACTGGTATTACACCGTTTTTACACTGTTGTTACTGTTATTACACTGTTACTACACTGTTACTACGCTGTTTTTACACTGTTTTTACACCGTTTTTACACTGTTACTGTTATTACACTGTTACTACACTGGTATTACACCGTTTTTACACTGTTGTTACTGTTACTACACTGTTACTACACTGTTACTACACTGTTACTACACTGTTACTACACTGTTACTACACTGTTTTTAACACCGTTTTTATACTGTTACTGTTATTACACTGTTACTACACTGGTATTACACTGTTACTACACTGTTGTTACACCGTTTTTACACTGTTGTCACTGTTACTACACTGTTTTTACGCCGTTTTTATACTGTTACAGTTACTACACTGTTACTACACTGTTTTTACACTGTTACTGTTACTACACTGTTTTTACACTGTTACTGTAACTACACTGTTACTACACTGTTTTCACACTGTTACTGTTACTACACTGTTACTACACTGTTTTTACACCGTTTTTACACTTTTTATACTGTTACAGTTACTACAGTTACTACACTGTTTTTACACTGTTACTGTTACTACACTGTTTTTACACCGTTTTTACACTTTTTATACTGTTACAGTTACTACAGTTACTACACTGTTTTTACACTGTTACTGTTACTTCACTGTTACTACACTGTTACTACACTGTTTTTACACCGTTTTTACACTTTTTATACTGTTACAGTTACTACAGTTACTACACTGTTTTTACACTGTTACTGTTACTACACTGTTACTACACTGTTTTTACACTGTTACTGTTACTACACTGTTACTACACCGTTTTTACACTGTTTTTATACTGTTACTGTTATTACACTGTTACTACACTGTTTTTACACTGTTACTGTTACTACACTGTTTTTACACTGTTACTGTTACTACACTGTTACTACACTGTTTTTACACCGTTTTTACACTGTTTTTATACTGTTACTGTTATTACACTGTTACTACACTGGTATTACACCGTTTTTACACTGTTGTCACTGTTACTACACCGTTTTTACACTGTTACTACACTGTTACTACACTGTTACTACACTGTTACTACACTGTTACTACACTGTTACTACACTGTTTTTACACCGTTTTTATACTGTTACTGTTATTACACTGTTACTACACTGGTATTACACTGTTACTACACTGCTTTTACACCGTTTTTACACCATTTTTATACTGTTACAGTTACTACACTGTTACTACACTGTTTTTACACTGTTACTGTTACTACACTGTTACTACACTGTTTTTACACCGTTTTTACACTGTTACTGTTACTACACTTACTACACTGTTTTTACACCGTTTTTACACTGTTGTTACTGTTACTACAATTACTACACTGTTACTACACTGTTTTTACACCGTTTTAACACTGTTGTTACTGTTACTACACTGTTTTTACACTGTTTTTACACTGTTTTTACTGTTACTACACTGTTACTACACTGTTTTTACACTGTTGTTACTGTTTCTACACTGTTACTACACTGTTTTTACACTGTTGTTACTGTTTCTACACTGTTTCTACACTGTTACTACACTGTTGTTACACTGGTACTACACTGTTGTTACACTGGTGTTACACTGGTGTTATACACTGGTACTACACTGGTACTACACTGGTACTACACTGTTGTTACACTGTTGTTACACTGTTGCTACACTGTTGCTACACTGGTTTTATACTGGTTTTACACTGGTATTACACTGTCGTTACACTGGTCTTACACTGGTATTACACTGTTGTTACACTGGTCTTACACTGGTACTACACTGGTCTTACACTAGTACTACACTGGTCTTACACTGGTCTTAAACTGGTATTACACTGTTTTTACACTGGTATCAGCTTATTGATCTGGTTTCTCCTGCTTGACCCGTCAGCTGTGGATCTGGACTCAGTGGAGATCATTTATCTGAGGTCGGACACTACTGGGTTGGTGTGGACATCAGCACAGCCATGCTGGGTGAATATACTCACACACACACATACTCACACACACACACATACTCACACACACACACTCACTCACTCACTCACACACACACATCTTCTCATTATTGCATCAAATTCATATTGATATCTTACATCTGTAATTCTCAAAGCGATTGCATCAGTGTTAGAGTGTGTGTGTGTGTGTGTGTGTGTGTGTGTGTGTGTGTGTGTGTGTGTGTGTGTGCAGACGTGGCGCTGCGGCGGGAGGTGGAGGGGGATCTGGTGCTGGCAGACATGGGTCAGGGGATGCCCTTCAGACCGGGCACGTTCGACGGTTGTGTGAGGTATGAGCTCGTGGAGAGCTGTGTGTGTGTGAGGTATGAGCTCGTGGAGAGGTGTGTGTGTGTGAGGTATGAGCTTGTGAAGAGCTGTGTGTGTGTGTGAGGTATGAGCTCGTGGAGAGGTGTGTGTGTGTGTGTGTGTGTGTGTGAGGTATGAGCTCGTGGAGAGGTGTGTGTGTGTGAGGTATGAGCTCGTGGAGAGGTGTGTGTGTGTGTGTGAGGTATGAGCTCGTGGAGAGGTGTGTGTATGTGTGTGAGGTATGAGCTCGTGGAGAGGTGTGTGTGTGTGAGGTATGAGCTCGTGGAGAGGTGTGTGTGTGAGGTTTGAGCTCGTGGAGAGGTGTGTGTGTGTGTGTGTGTGAGGTATGAGCTCGTGGAGAGGTGTGTTTGTGAGGTATGAGCTTGTGGAGAGCTGTGTGTGTGTGAGAGGTATGAGCTCGTGGAGAGGTGTGTGTGTGATTTATGAGCTCGTGGAGAGGTGTGTGTGTGTGTGTGTGTGTGTGTGTGTGTGTGTGTGTGTGTGAGGTGTGAGTTGTGTGAGGTATGAGCTCGTGAAGAGGTGTGTGTGTGTGTGTGTGTGTGTGTGTGTGTGTGTGTGTGTGTGTGTGTGTGTGTGTGTGTGTGTGTGTGAGAGCAGCTTGGAGTCACATGATGAGTGTGTGTGTGTGTGTTGCGTCAGTATTTCAGCGCTGCAGTGGCTGTGTAACGCAGATAAGAAAACACACAGTCCTCCGAAGAGACTGTACCGCTTCTTCAGCTCGCTCTACTCCACACTGGTGAGTCTGACATCACTGACACACAGCAGGAACTCACTGATGATGATGAGGAGGATGAGGATGATGAGGATGATGATGAGGATGATAATGATGATGATGAGGATGAGGATGATGATGATGATGATGAGGATGAGGATGATGAGGATGATGATGAGGATGATGATGCTGAGGATGATGTTGCTGAGGAGGATGATGAGGATGATGATGCTGATGATGAGGATGATGAGGATGATGATGATGAGGATGTTTATGAGGAGGATGAGGATGAGGAGGATGAGGATGAGGAGGATGAGGATGAGGATGAGGATGATGATAATGAGGATGATGATGCTGAGGATGATGATGAGGAGGATGATGAGGAGGAGGATGATGAGGATGATGATGAGGATGATGATGATGATGAGGAGGATGATGAGGAGGATGATGAGGAGGATGGGGAGGATGATGATATGATGAGGATGAGGAGGATGATGATGATGAGGATGATGATGGTGAGGATGATGCTGATGATGAGGATGATGATGATGAGGAGGATGATGATGATGAGGAGGATGGGGATGATGAGGATGATGATATGAGGATGAGGATGATGATGATGATGATGATGATGAGGATGATGATGATAATGAGGATGTTGATGAGGAGGATGATGAGGATGATGATGATGATGAGGATGATGATGATGAGGATGATGATGAGGATGTTGATGATGATGAGGATGAGTATGGTGAGGATGAGGATGATGAGGATGATGATGATGGTGAGGATGATGAGGATGATGATATGATGAGGATGAGGATGATGAGGAGGATGATGATGATGAGGATGATGATGGTGAGGATGATGATGCTGCTGATGATGAGGATGATGATGAGGAGGATGATGATGATGAGGAGGATGGGGATGATGAGGATGATGATGAGGATGATGATGATAATGAGGATGTTGATGAGGAGGATGATGAGGATGATGATGATGAGGATGATGATGATGATGATGATGATGATGATGATGAGGATGATGAGGATGAGGATGATGATGATGAGGATGATGATGAGGATGTTGATGAGGAGGATGATGAGGATGATGAGGATGATGATGAGGATGAGGATGGTGAGGATGATGATGGTGAGGATGATGAGGATGATGAGGATGATGGTGATGATGATGATGATGATGAGGATGGATGAGGATGATGATGAGGATGAGGATGAGGAGTTGATGATGATGATGCTGATGATGATGAGGATGATGATGATGGTGAGGATGATGATGAGGATGATGAGGATGAGGAGTTGATGATGATGATGATGATGATGATGATGCTGAGGATGATGATGATGATGAGGATGATGATGATGATGATGATGTTGTTGTCGTTATAGGCGAGAGGAGCGCGCGCCGTCTTCCAGATTTACCCTGAGAACTCCGAGCAGGTTCGGCATCTCAGCGCTCTTATTACTCCTGCTTTCTCTCTTTGCTCTAAGCCTGCTGGATTCACTGTCAGTAACTGCAGATCTGGACTCTTCCTCTAAACTGATCAAACTATTAAAGTCCCCCTGTAGTCAATCACTTTATCCCTTAAAGCTCATCTTTGATCACCAAAATTACATATTTAAAAAATTCCCTGTGTCTTCAAAATATCTTGAGACTGTAACTTGACACTCTTGCCTCATTTAGTATGCGCGTCTATGAATATGCAAATGAGCCCCGCCTCCACTCACTCACTCAGCTCAGAGATCCACTGGTTGACGATCACACGTTGATCTGATTGGTTATAAGGTAGTTTGTGACGTCAGAAACACCAGCGATTTCAAAGCATGTTTTTGAGACTGTCTTTGGTTCACTGCAGTTTTAAGGAGGAAATACTCAGCAATGCTGTCGACTTATGAATTTACACATGGATTGAGTTAAAGCAGATTAAAAACACCACATACACACATAAACAACATTAAAAGCTTGGGGGACTTTAACAAAGCTTTATCTCTTAGTCTGGTCTGTAACATTTCCCCATCTTTTCTTTTTCACCCTTTCTTCTACTCTGGAAAAACACAAACCTAATGTAAATGATGATGTGTTATGATTATGATGTGTATGTGTAATAGTTGTGTGTGTTTCCTCTCAGCTGGAGCTGGTAACGGCTCAGGCCATGAAAGCCGGATTCACAGGCGGTTTGGTCGTGGACTATCCCAACAGCAGCAAAGCCAAAAAGTACAACTTCACCTTTATATATGATATTTCCATCATCACTGATCAGAACACAGATTTAACAGGAGTGTGTTTCGTGTGTCATGTAGTGTGTGTGTGTGACTCTGATGATCTTTGTGTCCATAGATTCTTCCTGTGTTTATTTGCTGGTGTATCAGGTGTTTTACCCAAGGTGTGTGCAGCCTCAGTATGAACACACACACACACACACACACACACACACACACACACACACACACACACACACACACACACACACACACACACACACAGACTCTCTCTCTAACTCTCTCTCGCTCTCTCGCTCTCTCTCACACACACACACACACACACACACACACACACACACACACACACACACACAGGTGTTGATGAGCTTGTCTGTGCTCTCCAGGGTTTAGAGTCGGAGGCGACTGGCAGGAGTGTGTCGAGTCAGGCTCAGTTTACGGCACAGAGGTAACACACACATCTCTGAACATACATGATGATTTATGAGGCCATATTACACACACACACATCAGAGGCTCTCAGACGCTTCCCTTCTGGAACATGATGCAAAACAATCTCAGACTTCCAATGAAATCCCTAATTATGAATAATATATATCATGTGGGATTTAACATTATATTCATTTTGTGTGCTATTTATTATTGTAATTATAATTTTTTCATCAATTTATACTTTTTCATCTTTAATTGTGATTTTTTTTTTTCTTTACTGATTTGAATCCGATAACTGAAATCTGCGTATCAGTCTTTTGTTTAGAAAGCAGAAAGATATTCTGGAAATAAATAATATTTACAATATAATCTTTTATTTTCAAAACTAGTATAGTATGAACGGCTCCAGCTCAGAGCAGCGGCCTCAGGACGATATGTGACAGTTGAGCCTAATAATTCATAACACGAAGAGAAGAAATATTGTGTTTATTGCATCTCTCCAACACTGAAGCATTTCCATCAGAGCTTTAAATCCCAGTTACCGTGTGTGTGTGACTCAAGCGGCAGCCTCCGTCTCTCTCTTGAATCCGACACTGAAGAGACTTAAACTGCAGTTCATCCACTGGCTCCAAAAGAGAGTCAATCCCATAGAGCCCCATGTTAAAATGCCCAACTTTACAGTATTAAGCCTTAAAGTTCTGCATAATTAAGGGCGTGGCCACTTGAGTGACAGGTGGATTGCCGCTGATGTCACTGTTAGCGTCACCTCACCTCAGCTAATCCGCCTCTGTGACCATTTTCGGTTATCCGGGAGTGACGTGCTGGCAACGGCCGGCTTTGGGCTTCAAAAAGGCTCTTCAGAAACACTACGGGTGACGTCACGCACACTACGGCCATATTTTTTTACAGTCTATGATGTTGTAACACGTCATTCGCAGAGATTCATTCAGTCCTCCAGTGCTCTGATCTGACAGACATGAGCCAGTGGTTTCACGTGTTTCTGTTCAGTGCCGTTATTAACAGGTTATAACTTCATGACTATCAGGGTTAAGTTTTCAGTCTTTAAGCGTGTGAGAACCGCAGTACACATTCACTGTATTCCTGAAACGTCATGTATGTTCCTCACCATCTGCTCTCTCTCATCAAAGGTCCCGTTTCAAAAACATGAAAGGAAAGTCCGTGAAGAAGAGTAAGGACTGGGTCGTGGAGAAGAAGGAAAGGCGGCGCCGGCAGGGGAAGTATGTTTCAGCTTCTGTTATCTTAAACACGCGTCGCTGTTTCAGCCGTGAGCAGTGAGAACCGCTCTTCACCGGCGACATTCACCGCCGCACTGAATACATCGGCTCTTACCTGCTGTTTCTTCAGTGGTGATAGAGACAAGTCTTTAAGGATTTGGACACTGGTCTTTAATGAAAGACTGAGACACTGCAAATCCTTTGAGAAAATGAAGGCACTAAATGAGAATGAATTTTGAGGAAGTGCTGATTGATTTTAGCGGTTGTTACTCATCTGATTTGTTGGATGTTCAGCTGTGGTGAGTGTTGTGTTGTGTTGTTCTTCTCTCAGGGATGTCAGAGCCGACACTAAATACACCGGGCGTCACAGGAGACCTCACTTCTGACCCTCAGCGGCTTCATATGAGCGGCGGCACCGGATCCAGTCACACTGACCAATCAGAGCAAACCAGAACTATGTGCTTTGAGGAAATACATCGCAAAACAAGAGAAGAGCCATGTGGAGACAATTCATGGACTCATACGATCACTATCTGGATTATGTCTGAATTTACAGAAGCTTTAATAAACCAGATTTCATCTTCTCAATTGTTGATTCCTTAATAAATGTGCATGGACACCATTGTGGTGCACTTTTAGCATGAACCTGGAGCTGTGCGTTATCTCCAGCAAATATTGATCAAAAACAGCTCACACTTCACTATTAAAACACTGTCACTGAGAAAATGAAAGAGATTTGGGATTGATTTGATGTGGGCCTCGTTTATAAGATGTTGCCCCATGTGAAGATGATATCGGGAGCAGAGCTGGGGTGGTTTAGTCAGGAGGATATCTGGGATGATGGAAGCTGTACGTCCCACGGCTGTCGAGCTGTTGCAGGATGAGGACAGTCCCATGTTGACTGCATCACACACACACACACACACACACCTGTTAGCTCGATAAGACACTGCAGGGGTCCAGTGATGTCCCTCAGGTGGGCCAGCACCAGTCTCTCAGTGGCTTAACCACAGAAATAAGGGAGCTGGTCTGAAGTCATTGAGTCCTGCGATTTTGGGTTTCTTTGGGATGGGGATGATGGTGGAGCGTTAGAAGCAGGAAGGGACTTCACCAATCAATTTGGGGCTAATGGTTGCGTTGTGTGTTTGTCCACTTTTATTACTTATATAAGTTTTCAAAAGCTATGAAACACATCTTTGGTGAGACCATTTCACCATAAAACCGTAACAGTAAACCTCAAGTTCATCTAGTAAGTGACATTTCTCGTCTTCAGGTTCTCCTTTGGGACACCCCTCTCTCTCTCAAATAAAGTCCTTCTTGGGAATTGGTAAATTTATGATGGGAATTTCAAAGATGTCAGCGTGCACATAATCCATGATACATACCAGTAACACTCACAAGGCTCAAGACTTCCTCGCGATCATGTGTAATTTGCGGGTGGGACATTTGTTGCCGATATTGTCGCCACCACTTATTGAAACATCTCGTGGGACAGATGTACTTACTACAAATGTTACATCTCCAGTTGACTAGCTGAATATTCATTTCATTTGTTTAATAAGAGGCTATCTGGAGTGTGTTTTTTTTGTTTGTTTTTTTAATCATGCTGTTCGCTGCCACTGTTATGTACAGTCTTCACATGCACAGCTTGCTTAACACTGTTGCAGAGACTCTAATCGTAGTGAAATCACAAAACAAAATGCACACAAACGTGTCCCTGCTCTTGATATACAATCACTGATGAACATCTTTGTTTTAATGAGGAAAAAAAAAAAACACGAGGGCAAATTAGAACCCAGAATCTCTGACACACTTAACAAAAGTTATTTCACTGGCCTGAGAATCTCAGGACTAATTATGTCTCAGGACTAGTGTTTTTAATATGCTTTAACTCAAACCATGTGTAAATTCATAAGTCGACACCATTGCTGAGTATTTTCTCCTTAAAACTGCAGTGAACCAAAGACAGTCAAATTTCAAATTAATAAAGCTGATGTACGTAGTTGTTTTGGTCAGGTTAAGGTTGGGAAAAGTCCAGGCCCTGATCATATTGGTGGTAGGCTGTTGAGGAACTGTGCAGAGCAGCTTTCAGGGATTTATTCATTTATTTTCAATGAATCATTACAACTTTCTAAAGTCCCTCGTCTACGGAAAGATGCCATTGTGGTGCCAATTGCGAAAAAAAGAAATTCTCCTTCTCTTAAAGATTATAGGCCTGTTGCATTAACCTCTTTGGTTATGAAATCCTTTGAAAAAATAATAAGGAAGGAGATTTTAGCCTCAACACAGTCAGCACTTGACCCTATGCAGTTTGCATATAGATCTGGTAGAGGAGTTGATGACGCCACTTGTACCCTACTGAATATGATTTTAAGACATTTGGAAGGAAAAAAGAATCAAGTACGGTTGCTATTCATTGATTTTTCTTCTACTTTCAATTGTGTTCAGCCTTTTATCTTGGCAAAGAAATTGATTGATAATGTTCATTTAGATTTAAATATTGTTCGTTGGTTGGTGGATTTTTAACCAATAGATCCCAAAGAGTACGTGTCAATGGAGTGTTGTCGAATGTATTATTGTCTTCTACAGGCACCCCACAGGGTTGCGTTTTGTCCCCTCTTTTGTTTTCTTTATATACTGATGATTGTCGTAGTATTTTTAATGGGAGACACATTGTTAAATTTGCGGATGACTCTGTGATTGTGTCTCTTCTTAATGAGTTTGAATCAGATTCTGGTCCAGTGACAGATCATTTTATCCAATGGTGTGATGCTTCATTTTTAAATATTAATGCTTCGAAAACAAAAGAGATGTTCATTGATTTCTGTAAGAAGAGCTCTGTACCTGTGTTGCCTTCTGTCATAAAGGGACATCAGGTAGAAGTGGTTACCCAGTACAAATATTTAGGGACTGTAATTGATGATAAACTACAATTTGAGGCAAACACTGATATCATTACAGGAAAGGCTCTTGTTTTTTTGTTTTTTTTCTAAGGAAACTTCAATCTTTCAACATGGATGTTTCTTTCCTGAAAATGTTTTATACCTGTTTTATCGAAGCTGTTTTAAGTTTTTCTATTATTTGTTGGTATGGTAATCTTAATGTCAAGAATAGGAGGAAGTTGACAAGCATAGTTATAATGTGCAGTAAGATAGTGGGGATCGAATTAAGGACTATTACACAAATTTATGAGCATAGGACGATTAGGAAGGGCCAGTTAGTCCTTTCCGATGTCACTCATCCATTGTGTATTGATCTTCAATTACTTCCTTCAGGACGGAGATTTAAAATCCCCTTGTGTAAATCGAATAGATATAGAAATTCTTTTATACCTGCTGCAATTAGGTTTTTAAATGATTTATTGTAAGTTGTGTGTTGTGTTGTTATATGTGTATGTGTATACTGCTGTCTAAGAATTGCCCTTGAGGACAATAAAGTTTAATCAATCAAGTCTCAAAAACATGCTTTGAAATCGCTGGTGTTTCTGACGTCACAAACTACCTTGTAACCAATCAGATCAACGTGTGATCGTCAACCAGTGGATCTCTGAGCTGAGTGAGTGAGTGGAGGCGGGGCTCATTTGCATATTCATAGAACCGCGCATATTAAATGAGGCAAGGGTGTCGAGTTACATTCAAGATATTTTAAGGCATGAAGATTTTTTTTTTCAAGGAAATTATTGACTACAGAGAGACTTTAAATGTTGTAATGTACTTCAAAGAATATCATAGCTTAAGCAGGAAATGTTCTGTAAATGTTCAGTTTAACTAGTTTAACTAAAGTGATTAAACTATTGCACATGTGTGTGTAGATCACAGTTGGCAGTAGTCTGATAAATCTCTCTGAGGGCAGAAGAAGCGAAACACGGTAAAAATCAAACACTGACCCCAAACCAGACCACCTTCCCTCCATCCTTCTTTCTGCAACTAAAAACAGAAAACTTTTTGTCCGTTCATTTACATGTCAGCAGTGTTCTGGGGGGCCTGAAAACACAAACTTAAGAAAGTGGTTTGGATTTTTAATTGGGTTGGTACACATTTTGTGTAGGACTACCGTAGATGAAAAACATTTGCTTAAGAAAATACTAGTTAATGTGGTTTATTGTGATACTTGATCCTTTGTATAGAGTTCCTTTGCTTAGTTTGTCTTTGTTTATTTGGCTGTCATAGTTTCTGATTTGATTTCCCTCGTTACTGATTATGTTTACCTGTGTCTTGTTTGTCATACTTGTCTCCTCACCTTGTTGGACCACACCATGACAGCAACAAGCTTGTGACCAAACTACTTTTCCTGTCATTCTCTTGTAAGGAATTGACTTAGCTCAAATGATTATAGGGAATCAAAATTATGAATCGGGTTGATTCATCTATATTCTTACAATATTAATAAATTATTGAAGCTGAAATTTAGACTTATTCGTATACATCAATGTTCAATTACAATGAATTATAATTCAATCATTAATATACCAAAATGTCCCTCTTTCAGATCAATTAATCAGAATAATTTTAAGGGAAATTAATGTATTAATTAAACAGTTGTTTGTCCCGCAAACTGGTCGTAAAATTAATTCCATCAACTTCTCAACAAAATTATCTCTTTCTTATAATTCGAAGAAAGCTATGTTTTCTGGCCAAGAAAATTAGCTTCTTGTTCTTATAAAATGTAGGTTACTTAACAGTAGCACCTTTGTAAAGCGTAGCTTGATCATCATTTCATTGACTTGTACAATGAACACTTATACAGAGACAATCTAGGATATAATGTTTTTTTTTTAATAATTGGACTAATACTACATCGAACTAAGGAATACAAGTTCTACAATTTACACGAGTAAATATGTATGTACAGGACACGTAAACAAAATACAAGACTAAACGGATAACAGATGAGAGAGGGAGAGGAAGGGAGAAAGTGAAACTAAAGTTTCAGGACGAGAGAGATCACCGAGATGATCTCAGCATGGCAAAAACACAGGCAGTAACCTTGAGAGACAACAAGGAATCAAATCACATTAAAAGTTCAGTAAACTTATCTTGCAAAATGGTTCTCTTTGTTGCTGAAGAAGAGCTCCTTTAAGAGAGGGGCGTGTTTCCTCGTGTCTTCGGGGCGAGCAGACTCGCGCGCAGTTTAAAGGTTCACTGAAACGTGAAGTGGCCAGAAACATGATTCAGAGTTCAGTTCCCTTTGTGGAGGGAGTAACGAATATGAAAATAAAACTTAGTAAATAAAATAAAACGGAGATGAGGACTCCCTAGGTCCCATGGAGCCAGGAATTTCCTCAGACGCAGTGCTCGTGCACGTCCTCAATGAAGAGGAGCGCGTGCCGCGGGATTTTCAACAGTCTTTTCCTTTGAGTTGAAGTTGTCGGCTGAAGTTCGAAGACGAAACAAAACTAAAAGACTTAAAGAAAATAAAATATAAAGCCCCCTAAACGGGAGCCATTGATGGTCTCCCTGATGAGGAGGGTTCGAACAAGCAGGAACAAACAAGACGAAAGAAAAATACCGAACTCAACTGAACGCCGAGTGTAACCGTTTTTCTAGGGTACAGAAATGTCAACTCCTCCCTTGGCTTGGGCCAATTGGAATGTGAAATTCCAGGCGGGAGAAATTTCCTTTGTCTCACTTAGGAGTTCGATTTGCATGTTTTATGACAGTCTTAGGATCATGCCATTTCTACTTTAAACAATTATAACTGCAGTAAAATGCATTTTAACATAATTTGGTACCCATATCTTTCCCACGGGTATATGGAGGTTCAATTCAAGACCACATTTGGTATGTTTAAAAGCTACGGCATAGAAATGACTTCTTATTCTGTAAAATAAGCATTAAGAGTTCTACTAACAATCTAGGAATAAGATTAACCCAAAATGTGATGTACATTTACAAATGGAAATGAAAATTGGACTTTTAAAAAGATCCACATGGCATATCTATGATTGCAACAGGGCAGGCATGTACTGGCCATCGGGACTACCGGGAGATTCCCGGTGGGCCGACGTGCTTTTTGGGCCGATGCATCTCATATGTAGGCTATATAAAAAATGTTTGTTTGTTTGTTTGTTTGTTTAGGCTACTTAATGGCCCATAAAACTAGTACATCGGCGGCCCATTCATTTTGTTTTGTTTTGTTTTGTTTTGTTTTGTTTTGTTTTGTTTTGTTTTGTTTTGTTTTGTTTTGCTTAATTGGCGGCGCTGGGTTAGTGCCGGTGTAATGCATTGGTCAAAAAAAGGCAGCGTTAGTTTTTTTTCGGACACACCGGCCCATGGAACACGTAGGCCCATTGGTTCTTTTCTTGATTGACACTGAGCTGGGCCAATCACATCTTTAAACACCTCCTTTGGGTCTGTGTCAGAGTGTATCTATGTCACGGAACACTAAACGAGAGACGAGGATTCAAGTGCAGAGGAGATTTAATAAACAAACACAGACGAAGTACAAAAACTCAGAACTCAGGTATCCAACAGACAGGAACATCAAGGACAGGTAACTCGGACAACGAACCAGCACAAGACTACAAACACAAGGAGGCTAAATAGGGGAACAAACAAAGGAGGGTAACGAGACAGACAGGTGGGACAAATTAACCAATAATCACATAACAAGATGGGAGGGGCTAGACAATAGACAGGAGAGCACATGGCACAAAACAAACACCCATGTGCAGCACAAGACAGGACAGACATGTGACATTACCCCCTCCTTAAGGAGCGGCTACCAGACGCTCCACAAGACTCGGACGGGACGGGAGGGACAGACCAGGGCGGGACAGGAGGGACAGACCAGGGCGGGACGGGAGGGACAAGGGGAATGGACAGTTCAGAAATCCCGGGAAGCCCACAAAGTTCGGGAGTCCAGGGCGGGACACAAGGTTCGGGAGTCCAGGGCGGAGACGACCCCTCGGGCGGCCAGGGCGGAGACGACCCCTCGGGCGGCCACGGCGGAGAAGACCCCTCGGGCGGCCACGGCGGTGAAGACCCCTCGGGCGGCCACGGCGGTGAAGACCCCTCGGGCGGCCACGGCGGTGAAGACCCCTCGGGCGGCCACGGCTCGGGAACTGGAACTGGCACCACCGGTTCAAGCGCTGGAACTGGCACCACCGGCTCAGGCACTGGAACTGGCACCACCGGCTCAGGCACTGGAACTGGCACCACCGGCTCAGGCACTGGAACTGGCACCACCGGCTCAGGCACTGGAACTGGCACCACCGGCTCAGGCACTGGAACTGGCACCACCGGCTCAGGCACTGGAACTGGCACCACCGGCTCAGGCACTGGAACTGGCACCACCGGAACTGGCACTGGAACTGGCACCACCGGAACTGGCACCACCGGCTCAGGCACTGGAACTGGCACCAACGGCTCAGGAACAGACACCACCGGCCCAGGAACAGGAACAGACATCACCGGCTCAGGAACAGACACCACCGGCTCAGGAACAGGAACAGACATCACCGGCTCAGGAACAGGAACAGACACCACCGGCTCAAGTGTGTGCGTAGCCCACACACACCACATGGCTGTGGCCATAATGGCCAGTGTCGCGGTCACTGAGGGCTCAGGCTCAGGAACAGAGACCACCGGCTCAGGCTCAGGAACAGACACCACCGGCTCAGGCTCAGGAACAGACACCACCGGCTCAGACACAGGCTCGACGGCGGCCATCTTGTCTGGGGACACAGGCTCGGCAGGCGTTACGTGAACTGGCTCGGCAGCGGCCATCTTGTCCGAAGACACAGGCTCGGCAGGCGTGACGTAAACAGGCTCGGCGGCAGCGACGACCATCTTGTCCGAAGACATAGGCTCAGGAACAGTCTCTGGCTGGGCAGACGTGACGTGAACAGTCTCTGGCTGGGCAGACGTGACGTGAACAGTCTCTGGCTGGGCAGACGTGACGGATCGCTGGGGTGGGGCCGGCAGGGCGAGCAGCTCGGGTGGGACCGGCAGAGCAGGACGCCTGGGCGGGACCGGCAGAGCAGGACGCCTGGGCGGCGCGGGCAGAGCAAGACGCCTGGGTGGTGCGTCAAGGACGGCAGTCACCTCCGGGATGGTCTCCGTGTTAGGAGCCAC